>NW_004955475.1:10401890-10435239 GCF_000276665.1 Chinchilla lanigera
ATTCTTCCAAGACTAAATAATACCATTTCCCTTAGGTGGAAAAACTGTTACCCTATCAAGTCAGAGGTGATAAAAGTAAAAAGTAATCCATAAATCCAGAATTACATGTTCAACATTTAGTTCACTTGACCACATAATAATAACCAGAGTACTGCTGACATCTTTAACTGTAATAGATATATTAATGATAAAAGGAACAAGGATAGTACTAAAGGAAATAATCTCTCCCAGTTTTATACTAACTTCATCCATTTTCACAGTAGTAACATCTCATTTCACCTCACTTTCTCCTCAATTGGGGCTTACCAAAATCTGTCTCCAAATAACTTCTTCTAAAGCAATGGAGGTTAAACACATACACACCAACTTACAAGCAACATAATGCACTGCAAAACAATAATTAGGTAACTATTAACACCAAACATTCTCAATATATATATATATATATATATATATATATACATATATAAAGATTAAAAGGATTGAATTAAAGCCAATTTTGTTGTTTAAACAAAGTTTGTTTGTTTGTTTGCTTTTGCGGTGCTGGGTAGGAGCACGGTATCATGGATAATATGTAACTGCTCTACCACTGAGCTGCACACTCAGCCTTAAAGTAAGAATTTTAAAGTCTTTTTAAAATAGTCAGTTGCTGAAAGTAAATGATCTGAAACTTATCAAATCAATCATTTGCTTAATACTTCAGTTAGAGAGATGTGTAATTATCAAACTTTAATTTCTGTAGATGTTAAATCCCAAAGATCAAGTGAAGGTAACTGATTTCCATGTGATGCTTTTGTACGTACCATGCTGACAAAAGAATAATTCCAAGTAGAAATGGAACCTTGAACTATCAATATCTGACAAAATCTCTGGACACCAAGATACTTTTAGATTTTTCTTCTAAAATGTGAAATTGCCAGGCTGGGAGTGGTGACACACACCTATAATCCCAGCACTCTGGAGGCTGAGGCAGGAGGATCGTTGTGAATTCAAGGCTAGCCTGGGCTATGAAGTGAGCTCAACACCAGCCTGAACTGCATAGTGAGACCCTGTCTCAAAAAGACAAAAAATAAAATAAAATAAAATAAATAAATAAAATGTGAAAATTTCTAAATATATCTTTTCTTAGAAGACATAAGTTATTGAAGTATAATTTAGAAAATACAGATGCATTCATGATATAGTTCATTTTCCCTAAAATCAGGAAAGTCTGCATAATTGCAATCTCTTTATTTCTGTAGTTTGTTTTATCATAAAACATATCAAAGTTTTTAAAAATTGGCTTCGCATATAACTGAACTAGTCACCTTTATGTTAGATCTCAGCAGCCACTCCACCTATGCTAACACCATTTCTAAGAAATATTCCATAGTAAGAGAGATTTGCCCCACTGAAATTACAGGGTAATTCAAGCGAGTAGATTTTTGTTGTCCATCATGAAATGTAAAATCTATTTATCTCTTAATAAAGTTAGGTTTTCTTAAAAAAAAAAAACTTTGGTAAAGCAATTTCTAATCAGATATTTACACTGCCCAAATTTTCAGTTTAGAAACAATTTTTAAATACTTTCATTTTGTCAAAATTTACTAGTTTCCAGTATTCTCACAGTCCCGACTGTCTCAATTACCTCCCCTATCTAAAGGTATATTCAGTACCTCACTCTATTTCCTCCCAGCCTCAAACTTACCCATCTTCTCTTCCCACCTTGAAAAAGAAATCAACTAACCCACTGCATCTCAAGCTTTCATCTCGCTTCTCCTCCTGTTACTGCTAAACTTCTTGAATTGAATAGTCTAGCCACTACTTCTTTCCTGCTGCCCACTCATCTCCTTAAACCTCTGGGATCTCGTTTGCATTCTTAACCACTGTACTAAAACTGCACACCAAAAGATCACCATCCCTAACCTCACAGTAAGATTTCACAATGAACGTAATCTTTTTAACATATACTACTCCCTTGTCCTGAAATATCCTGGCTCAATATTGAGCAGTGTCATTGTGTAGGAAATGTTTTAGACTAAGACCTTTGGTCACATTCATAATTCAGCTATTGATACTTATTATCAATATGCCTTCAAGCCAAAGGTAATTGAGGCTACTTTAGCATAAATATGTTTTCCTTCTTACTGTTGCTCTATGCTTGTTTTTTCACCAACATATTCTTGACCTGGCTGTATTATACACATCTTGGTTAGGAGCTTGCTGACTAACTCCTTTGAACATCTGCCTTATTCTGTTCTACATGTCCACAGTCTGATGTTTGAATTGACTTTAGAAAAATAAGGTGGTGTTGTATGCTTTGGAATTTACAGACTGTTATGGTTTGTGTCTGGGTGTCCCCCCAAAGCCTCATGCAGCCATGGGGCAGGCTTTTAGAGTTTGATTGATTATGGGTGTGAGAGCTACACCTGCCCTGGGGTAGATAGTTTGCATATGTAAGGCAGAGGAAGAGGGTGCTTCTGGCCATTTCCTCCCTTGTGTGTGCTTGTGGCTTTTGCTGTGTTCTGTCACCCTGAGCTGGAGCTCTCTGCCATGTGCCACTCTGCCTTCTGACCTGCCAAGTATGGACTGAAAACTCCACAATCTGTAAGTGAAATAAACCTTTCCTTCCTTAATTTTGGGCGTCAGGTATTTTGTCCCAGCAATGAGAGAAAAGTAACCAAGACACAGACATTTTATTTTTATTGTTTATTTAGCTTTAACCCATTCCTTCCCAGACCCTCGAGCACAATGTATGCCTGGGATCTTTCTTCTGGTGTCTTCCCTTGTCCCTTTTACCAGTTCCCTGCCATAACATGGTATGACAACACTTACCGGGTCTGCACTCAATAAATAGGAAAGGAGACTTCTTTAGAATTGTTTATAACTGTTTCTTTTGGTCTCCTATTCTTCTTTTTTGGTTTTTTCCCCCCAGTCCTTAACTGGAAGATGTGAGGTTAAAAATATCATACTCTTTTTTTACATACCAAGGGTTCTTAAAATTTGGTGTGCATGGGAATGTTTGAAAACTTTTTTTCACATTATACACATATTTCATCCTGAACCCAAACAAATGAAAACCACCAATGACAAGGCCTGAGAATCTGTACTTTAACAGGTTTTGCAAATGATTCTGAGTTACAGCATTACTTAAGAACCACTGCTATTTATTTCCCCTACAGCAAACTCAGCTACTCCTGTAGCCTCAACTATCACCTCCACAAGAACACCTGCGAAATCTATAAACCTAGCCCAGATTTTTCTCATAAGCTCCACTCTCACATCCTCAACCTCATTGTCACTTTAAATGCAACAGGTCTAAAGCTAAAATTTACAAGTCATCTTCTACTTCAGGCTTTCCTATTTCTGTTCATCATTTTACAAGTCTTCCACATAATAAAAAAATATAGTTTATAAATTTTGATGACTTTTTCATCACATGACATAATTCAGGCACACGCAGTTTGTTTTTAGGGAGACAAAATATTTTCTAATCAATACATTTTTTTTTTTTTTTTTTTGGTACCGGGAATCAAACTCATGACCTCAGGCTTGCCGGCAAGCACTTATGCCACTGAGCTATATCTCTGGCCCACAATGTATTTTTGAGTAAAGCTCTTAAACTGCAGGCTTTCTGCACTATATCCTGTTCTCCACTGTATCAACCAAATACCATAAACATAACAAATACCCAAATATCTGATCAAGAACTGATACACATAGTGAGAGAGTAAACTGGGAGAGATGCTAAGGCTGCAATACTTATTTCATCTACCACAGCCTCAATATTAAAGAATTAATGCATTCTAGTATCACACAATTCACTTGTGTACTATTTCAGCAACAAATAAACCTTAACCCTTCCTCTTAACTACAGGATCTAAGCTCCTGGGAACACTGATACCAGCACTTAGAGCTAGAGAGAACTGTTTTCTAACCATACTAAAGGAGGGATAAACTCATGAGTAAGTGATAATCAGATGATTATATTAATCAGCAATTACCCTGTATCTACACTGCAGTTGTGCATAGTTTTGTCTATATTCACAAAGATATTTACTAATAAATTTTTTGGCAGTACTAGGGTTTGAACCCAGGACTTCACACTGAGCTACAACCCAGCCCTTTTTGATGTTTCAAGGTAAGGGCTTGCTAAATCGCCAAGTTGCCCAGGCTGAGAGCAAACTTGCTCTCCTCCTACCTCAGCTTCCCAGAGTGCTGAGATTATAGGGGTGTGACATCATGCCTGGTTTAGTAAATTGTATTTGTTACATACACACAAAAGTCATCTGTCTTTACAAAGCCAAGCAGTCAAGAGATTTACCCTTTGATTTTTGACCTCAGTGTATGCTCTATACTTGGGCAATCCGCATTTATAAGTGCATTTGCTGTCACTATCCTTGAAAAACAGGAACTGTTTGCACATTAGACCTTGATCTAGAAGAAGAACTAGAACTTTAACAGACAGCAGATCACATTCAAAGCATCCAAAAAGAAGAGATTAGTTTTTATTTTGTTGTTTTTAGTCTTGATTTTTGCTCTTTCAGGTAGAAGGAACTTCTGGATTTTCTTGGTGATTCATGCCAACATTTACCAAGCTACCTTAGGAAGAAACTACTCTTCACACTTTTTACAATCTAAATCCCCCAAAGGCACTGGTTTTCATTCTGTTATTAGCAAAGAAGGGAAATGACCATTAGAAGTTCTTTCAGAATCCTCAAGATTCTCATCATTTCTTTTCCATAGGAAATGATCCATATCCTTAAACATTTTCCGTAGTTCTCATTTTCCCATCATTTCATCACCTTTGCTGTTCACCTCTAGAATAACCACTGAAAAATCATAAAACCAGGGGAAGCTGTTTGCTTGAGAAACAAATGCTTATGCATTGTTTGGTTTGGTTTAACAAATCTGTAAGAACTGATCAAAACATTATTAAAACTCCTCATAATGAGTCACAAAATGTATATGTACATTTAGCAGGCTGTTCCTCACTTAAAACGGAAACTACTCTCTCGGCAACTCCCCAGTTCCACAGGATTACTGCTATTTCAATCTAAACAAACAGAAACATCTCTTTAATCAGTCAAGACACTGTCCACCTTCAATGATATTCCCTTTCTCTTTTACGCTTATGTAGCTACTGTGGATCATTTCCAGGTCCGCCATAATCTAATCACATTCTACCAATTTTCCAAAAAGTTTACCCACAGTTAAAAACAATTACCTCAGTGTCTGCTGAACACGATTTCTTCATCCTTAAGTATATTATCCTTATTTATACTGCTAGCTTCACCTGATGCGTATCTCTTTGGTTTTTTCATTTGTTTGTTTGTTTGTTTGAGACAGAGTCTAACTATGCAGTTCAGGCTGGCCTTGAGCTCACTCTGTAGCCCAGGCTGGCCTCGAACTCAAACTCACAAGGATCCTCCCGCCTCAGCCTCTTGAGTACTGGGATTACAGGCGTGCACCACCACACCCGGCTCTCCTTTTGTTTTTGTTATCATTTTTATTACTACATATTTGCCATGCATTCATCATAGAGAATTTCTACCTGAACATAATACATCTTGTTTTGGGTTTTTTGGGAGTTTTTTTGTTTTTCTTTGTTTTTCTTCCAGTACCAGGAATCGAACTCGCAACCTTGCGCTTGCCAGGCAGGCACTGTGCCGCTGAGCTAAATCCCCAGCCCCAGCTAAATCCCCAGCTCCCTGAAGATAATACATCTTAATTCTCTTGTTTCCCTTTCTCCACCCATCCCCTCGATGCCTCTTCCCTTCCCAATTTACATTTATTTCCATTTTTTCTTCCATTCTTTTTTTGTTTGTTTGGGTTTTTTTGGTTTTTGGTTTTTTTCCTTTACCAGGAATCGAACTCACGACCTTGCGCTTGCCAGGCAGGCGCTGTGCTGCTGAGCTTAATCCCCAGCCCCCTCGTCCATTCTTTTTTTGACAACTTTTCCCTCCCTTCCCCCATCCCCTTCCTATCTGAACATATTCGTCTACTTCCCAATATCTATCCTCCATTCTGTTCATTATTTATCCTTAGAGTTTCTCATACAAGAAAATGAATGCAATATTTAAACTTGTCTGTCTTATTTTTTTTTTCACTTAAATTATGGTATCTAGGCATGTCCATTTACCTAAAAATGACTCATAGTTATCCCTCTTTGTGGTATAATAGTACTCCATTGTGCATAAATACTATATTTTCTTTATGCATTCATCTTTTGATGGGCATATTTGATGGGCTATACCCAAGATTCAGCTATTGTAAATTGTGCTGCTATAAACATGGGTATGCATATATCACCGTGATATAATGTTTTGAGTCTTTCAAGAAGATACCTAGAAAAGGACTAGCTGGTGAAATGGAACCTCTAGTTTTAGTTTCTGGAAGAATCCACATACTGACCTCCATAGAGACTGTACCAGTTTACTCTCTCATTAATAGTAGAGGAGTGCTCCTTTTTCCTGACAGCCTCACCAGCATTTGTTACTGGTTGATTTCTTGATGACTTGATGATAGCTATTCTTTCTGGAGATAGAATCTCAGTGTTGTTTTAATTGGTATTTCTCAAAGGACTAATGATGTTGAAAAATTTTTATATATTTATTTGCTATTTGTACTTCTTCATCTGACAAGTATCTATTCATCTCAGATACCCACTTTTGGATTGGGTCTCTAACTTCAGAGGGTCTGATTTTTTTAGTTCTTTATATATTCCAGATATTAATCCTTTGTGTAAGAAGTACCTGGTAAAAGTTTTTCCCATTATCTAGGTTCTCTCTTCACTCTGTTTGTGGTGTCTTTTGCTGTGCAAAAGCTTTTCAATCAGATGTGATCCTAATTGTTTTTTCTTTGTAATGTTTTCTGTGCCATCAAGGGTTTATTCATAAAGCCTTTGCCTACAACTATGTCTTTGAGAGTTTCACTTATTGTATCTTCCAGCAGATTTAATGTTTCTGTTTTAATATTGAGTCTTCGATCCACTTCAATTTTCATTTAGTGCATGGTGAGACATATGGGTGTAGGTTTAATCTTCAGCATGTAGAAGACCACTTTTCCCATAGCTATTTATTAAAGAGGCTATCTTTCTTTCAGTGAAGGTGTTTGGCCACTTTGTCAAAGATAAGGTAGCTGAGTATGGTTCAAGTTGTTTCTGCATCTTCTGTTCTGTTACATTGATTGTTGGGTCTTTTTTTTTTCCCAGTACCATGCTGTTTTTATCACAGTAGCTTTGTACTATAACTTCAAATTGGGGATTGTGATGCCTACTGCCTTACTCTTGTTGCTTAGCAGTGTTTTTGGTATTCTGAGTCTCTTCTGATTTCATATATACTTAAGTATTGTTTTCTCTGATTCTGTGAGGTATGCTACTGGTATTTTGATTGAGAATGCATTAAATGTGGATAAAAAATTTAGAAGTATGTCCATTTTCACTATATTGGTTTCACCTGTGCAGGAAAAAGGGAAACCATTTGATTTTCTGATATCCTCTTCAATCTCCTTTCTCAGAGTACTATAGACCTCAATGTGTAGGTCTTTCACTTCCTTTTGTTAGATTGATTCCTAAATATTTCATTTTTCTTCATTCTGTTGTAAAAGATATTATCACCTTAATTTGTCTCTCAGTGAGTTTATTATTGTGTACAAGAATTCTATTGATTTTTGAGTGCTAAGTTTATGTCCTGCTATGCTACCAAATTTGGATATTAAATCTAGGTATCTTTTGATGGAGTCTGGGGGGTTTTCCATGCAGAGTGTCATGACACCAGCAAGTAATGAGAATTTAACTTCTTCCCTTCCAATCCATATTCACTTATTTCTTTCTCTTGTCTAATTGTTCTGACTAATGTTTCTAGAACAATAGTGAGTAGAAACGGTGACAGTGAGCATGCTTGTCTGTTCCTGATTTTAGAGTGAAAGCTTTCAGTTTTTGTCTATTTAATACGTTGTTAGCTGTTGGTTTGTCATAGATGGCTTTTGTCAGACTGAGGAGAAGACTATTTCAATTTTCTGTAGGTTTTTATTAGGAATGAGTGCAGGACTTTGTCAGATGCTTTTTCAGCATCTAATGAGATGCTCGTGTGGTTTTTGTCCGTGGTTCTGTTAATACGCTGCATTACATTTATTTATTGATTTGCATATGTTGAACCATCCCTGCATCCCTGTGATGAATCTTACTTGGTCATGGTGTATAATCTTCTTGATGATTTGCTGCATTCTGTCTGCCAGTATCCTCTTCAGAATTTTTGCATCTATGTTCATTAGGGAAATTGGCTGTAGTTCTTTTTTTCAGTTGGATCCTTCTGTGGGTTGAGTATCAGGATAATGCTTGCTTCTGAGAATGACTTTGGGAATATTGCTTCCCTTTCAATTTCATTAATGAGTTTGAGGTTGTGGCATTAAATCTCTAAATTTTTTGTAGAATTCAGCAGTGAATCCATCAGGACCTGGACTGTTCTTTGTTGGTAACTTTTTAAGTACTTCTCCAACATTATTGACTGATATAAGGTTATTTAGAATTGTTATATGTTCTTGATTCAGCTTTGATAATGGACATGTATCTACGAATTTATCCATTTCTGCATTTTCTATCTTATTAGAGTTCTCAAAGTAGGTACTTATGATCTGGATTTCTGCAGGATCTCTTCTGATTTCACCTTTTTCATTCCTAATTGCATAGGTTTGGGTCTTTTTTTTCTAAAGTTGGTTAAGGGTTTGTCTATTTTACTTAATCTTTCAAAGAACCAACTCTTCAGTTAATTGATTGTGGTTTTTTTCTTAGTCTCAATTGCATTAATTTCTGCTCTAATCTTTATAATGTCCTCCCTCATATGCACTTTGGTTTTCACTTGCTCTGCTTTCTCTAAAAGTTTATGGTTCAATATTAGGTTATTCATTTAAACTTGCTCTGCTTTTATAATATAGGAATTCACTACTATAAATTTCCCTCAAAGGACTGCTTTCATTGCAATTCATAAGTTACAGTATGTTGTACAGGGATTATCTTTTAATTGTAGAAACTGTCTAATTTCTTCTTTAATTTCATTGGTGACTCATTGGTTGGTGGGGGGGTTATTTAATTTCCATATGTTTATGCTTTTTTGTGGCTTTTTTTGCCATTGACTTTCAATTTCATTTCACTATGATCTTGTGGAGAAGGACATTCTCTAGATGTATTGCCACAGGCCTGCCCAAGCCATGGTTGTTGGGTTCTGGAGGAAGTCTAGCAAAAGCATTGTTGGCCCCGGGTACAACACTAGATGCTTTTCTGAGATATGCCCTAAGGAAGATAACATGATGGCTTACTGGTCAAGTCTCATTGCTATGATAATGGAGTTGTACTGGCCTTGCAAAAATAGTTGAGATTGTCTGAATTCCGAATTCCAGGGCTGCCTCCTTTGTTCTCACTGAATAAAAGATTACTGGAGATGGCCATAGGGGCTTGAGTCTGGAAGATGACTAGCCCCCTGAGCCCAGACATATGGCTCTGGAGTTGTTCTTTGGACGAGGGAATCAATACATCCACGGGCACCTCGTTCTGGGGACCTGTTCACCGTGGACAGGGATGGATGAGTAATCCAACATGACCTAATAATATACATGAGATGTTAATTCCTTTGCATTTACTTAAGCATGTTCTATGAACTAGTATTTGGTCTATTTTCGAGAAAGTTCTGGGTGCAGCTGAGAAGAATGTGTACTTTATTGTGGTAGTGTAGAATATTCTAGACATCTACTAAGTCTACTTGTTCAAAGGTTTGATTCAGCTCTGATTTTTCTTTGTTCAGTTTTTGACTAGTTGATCTGTCCATTTGTTTTTCTCTTTTTTTTATTTTAAAGAATAACAGAAGGATAACATAATAATAGGGGGGACTTAGCAAATTACAGACAAAATGGTAGGAAATTATCAATGGTTATCATTTTACATATTATTGTCTACAAAATAGTTTCTCAGGAAAACAAATAGACAAATAATAGTGAGTTACAGACAAAAGAGGTAGGAGATTATCAAGAGTTGTTGTACTATACTTTGGTATCTTCAAAGTGGCTTCTAAAGAAAATAAATAGAGCTATACATGAGTGACCTATTGAAAAATCATTAACTATTCTCAATGGTTGTTGTAGGAAACACATAATAATAAACATAAATCCATTTATGAAATAGGATAGGAACATTACAAACTTTACACAGTTATGGACAGATTAGTAGGAAAATATCAATGGCTGCTGTAATACGTGGTGGTATCTTCAGAGTGGTTTCTCAGGAAGACAGAGATATGCAAGAGGGACCTATTAAGTAGTTACAGCCTAAGGGTTGTCAAAAATAGCATATTACCTCCTCACCAGTGACTCCTTTCACTGAGGTATGATGGCTGGAAGGAAGGCCAGGATTGAAAAGAAGGACTGAGAGACTTGCACCTGTGTCTAGCAACAGGCTGTTTTCTTGTTCCTCCATAGTCATGATTACCCAGGGCTCCTCGATGGAGATGACGGTCTGGCCAGAGGGAGAAGGCAGACCATGCCCCAAGCCCTTTCATTCCTGTTGGACTAACTGGTAGCATGGGTCTGAGCTCTGGGGCCTCCACCTCAGAGGGCAGACCGATCTCCAGTGGTCTCCTTTGCATCCAGGGCATGGCCCATGGGGCCTCTTAGGGCAGTTCCTCTTGAGGTGGCCTGGCTTTTAACAGTGGTAGCAGATGAATGCAGTTGTCGAGTTCTTCTTGGAGCCCCAGGAATCAGACCTGGGATCTGTTTCTCTTAGTGGTGCAGCAAAAGCAGCTGCTTTTTCTCAGTCTCTTTGTTTTCTCTCCTTGGCCTCCTCCTCATCACGGCTAGAGTACTGAGGAGGCAATTCTTACTAACATCTCAAGTGAGCTATCTGGGGTGAAAGCCATTCTTTGTAGCTTTTTCTCTCCAGCTTCCCATTGCTTTGGGACCCCACAACCTGTTAGTGTCCTCTCCCCAGCTGTCAGCACAGTCAGCAGGAATCCTGCCGCAGACTTCTCCGGAGCTCCACCACAGCCTGTACTGGATCTGTCCATTTGTGACAATGGAGTATTGAGATCCCCATTACAATTGTATTAGTGCTTATCTGATTTTTCATATCAGTGTTTGTTTTATATATTTGGGTGTGCCAGCTTTTGGTACATATGTATTTGTAATTATTACCTCTTCCTCTTGGATTGTTCCTTTAACGATATGTAGTGGCCCTTTTTGTCCCTTTTGATGAGATTTGGTTTGAAATTAACTTTCTGCAGATGGAATAGCTACCCTTATTTTTTCAGGTTTCTGTTGCATGAAGTATTGTTTTCCATCCTTTGACTTTCAGTTTATGACTTTCATTTTGAGTTCAATCTCTTTCTTGTGCACAACAAGAAATATGATGTTAATAATAGGTTGGATCTTTTGTCTAATCCATTCTGTTAATCTGTTTCTTTTTACTGGTGAATTGAGAGCATTCACATTGATGGTTGTAACTAATAAGTATTAATTTGTCCTTGTCAACATATTATTTTCTCATTGTTGATTCCTTTTCCTTTCTATTTAATTTCTTGCCTTACCTAGTATATTCATTGTATTGGGATTCTTGGAATTGTTGTCTTTATTTATCTTTCCCTAGAATATCCTTTAGAACTTTTTTGGAGTGCTGGTTTGGTGGTCATGAATTTCTTCAGGTGTTCTTTATTATTTCTCCATGAATTAACATAAATCTGGGTTGGATGTTGTTTTCTTTTAAGGTTTAAAATACTTCACTCCAAGCCCTCCTTGACTTAAGTGTTTATGTTCATCAGTCTTCTGCGATTCTGATGGGTTTTCTTTCATGGGTACTTTCTTTTTTTCTCTAACAGCTTTTAATATTCTTTTCTCGTGTTGAATGTTCTGAAATCTTAAATATTATATGCCTTGGTGTATTTTTTTTCTGAAAATGTCTAAATGGCTAATATGCTTCACTTATTTGTATGTCAAACTCTTTTCCTATGCTTGGAAAGTTTTCTGCTATTACTTCTGTGAACAGATTTTATGCCCCTTGTACTATTTTCTGATTTTTTTCATTGATTCCAATTAATATTATATTAGTCTTCTTTGTATATCTAGCAGCTGGATTGATTTTTCCTGGTCCCTTGCTATTTTTAAAAACTCTCATTTGATGATAGCTAACCACCACCCTGTATTCTAGATCCAACATTCTGTATTCACATTGGTTGACTCTGCTATTTATACTTTCAATAAAATTTTTAATTTCCTGGATATGTTTGAATCACTTTTTTATGGAATCCAATTGTTTCCTGGGTTAGGCATTCATGATTTCCATCACTTTCCTAAGCTTCTCTATTTTCTTAGCTGTATCTACTCTAGATTCACTCACCATGTGCATCATTACAGTCATCATCTCTTTAGTTATCTGTGTAATTATTTGTTTGGGTTTTATCTATAGGCGCATTCATCTGCTTTATTACTTCTGCTGTCACCATTTCAGAAAGTTCAGCTGGGTGGCTTTTAATTTGTTTCACTTCAGTGCTCCCAGGATTTGCCTTGCGAAGCTGGAAGTCTGGGGTTGCATCTTGTTTTTGTGCTTTCTTATTTTCTTTTTTTTGGGGGGGGGGTATTTATTTTCTGCATTCATGTTTGTAAACTACTTATGGTAAGTAGCTTTCTTACTAGTATCAAGACTTCTTTAGAAAAGGACAACTTTTCAGAGATGTCTTTTAAGGATAGCTGGCTTTTGGCTCTTAAGTCTGTCCTGGGCTCTTGCCTCTTGTGTTTAGTAGGGATGAGAGGTTTGCAGCCTATTTGGCATAGCTCCCAGTTCTTTGGCAGTACACTGTAGTATTATGTCCTCCAGACAATCTAAGTATTGGCATATAAGGAAGATTATTTGATCACAGTAACTATGTAACCTTATCTAAAGTAATACAATCAGCAATAATAGTAGCATCAAACACAGACTGAAAAATGAGAAACTGATAACTAATAATTTTCCACTTTTAACCATATGTAGAAGATTTATAGTTATACAAAAAAATCTAACACAAATCAGAAAATTATGTACAATAGATGTCCACCCAATAGAGCAATTAAAAAAGAGAAGAGAAAAAAAGAGATAAGAGGCAAGGTTGAAGCACAAAGGAAGATTACCTAAGCTTCAAGAAACTGGTGAAGAAGACAGGAGGGATGGAAAGAATGAACTAAAACCAGGGACAAAGCACTGCAAACAATTCACCCCCACAAAGAAACAAAAATAATCAGAGAAAAGAAAAAAATGAACACAGACAAAAAGACCAAAAGCAAAAAAGAAAAGGAAGAGGAAGGAGAAGGAGGAGGAGAAAGAGAAGAAGAAAAGGTTCCTCTGTGATTTCAAGCTTGTGGTTATCTTTTGGAGTCTATCGCTGTGTGGCATTGTCCAATTTAAGGTGTGAATCTATTCTTACTTGTAGACAAATGAGGCAGTCAGAACCCAAATCCATGCTGGATAATCCCAGCAAACTGGCAGTAGGATTAGGGAAGGATGCTGGATAATCCTAGCAGGTTTGCAGTAGGATTAGGGCATGGTGTTGGTTCTGGGACTTTAACCCACAGAAGTTCAGGCTGAACCTGATGTCTGGTCATAGGGTTAGGGCCCAGGTTGTTTATCTTATAACATTCTGGATGTCTCTTACTGTCCTGCCCATGGTTCCCTGACCATGGACATTTCCCATGACTGTCTCTCACCCAGTCACTGTGGTAGTGTAACACTGGGAGCCTTGAGATGAAGAAGACCCATGGCTGCTCTGAGTCTGAGGCTCTGTTGCCTCCCCCCCATAAAATGGTGTCTGAGCAAGTATGCTTTCCAGAGGACACGGCAATCACTTGGACTGGAGTCACTCACCAGGTGTGTTAGCACACAGCATCCACTGCTTTCTTCCATTGGTGTGTTCCTCCCTGGCCTTCCTTTTTTCTGCATTGTGGTCTGTCTTTTCAATGTCTCTGTAGGCTTGAATTTTCCCTTTGGGTTCTTCCTGGGTCCCAGGGATCCACCTCTCTCCTTTTCTTCTGCAAATTGTTATTTTCTAGTGTCTGCCTCCTCCCTTTATTTTTAAGTAACTAAAATCCATTTCAGTCTCACCAGTAACATGTTTGTGAGACTACACAAGATTTTACCAACCATCACAGTTTATGTTTGTCTTCCTTTCTTTTTTCTTTCCTGTAATGAGGCAAATCCATGGTTTCCTAATGCTAGACAAGTGCTGTACCACTGAACTATACTCCCAGTCCTCTTTCTTCTTTGGATTCTTATATTCATTAAGTGTTATACAATTTTGCAATTAATCATACTACTTTGTAGAACTGACTTTTTTTTTGTTTGTTTGTTTGGCAGTTTTATTTGGGGGATTGTTTGGTTTTGGTACTGGGGAATGAACCCAGGGCTTTCACACTGAGCTATATCCCCAGCCCCCTTTTCTCTTTTTTTTTTTTTTTTTTTTTTTTTGTTGTTGTTTGTTTGCTTTTGCTTTTGCTTTTGCTTTTGGTTTTTTTGGAACAGAGTCTCATAAAGCTATATTGGCTGGGCTCAAACTTATGATCCTCCTGCCTCAGCCTCCCAGAGTGCTACAATTACTGTCACTGGCTTGTTTTTGTCTTGATTTTGCCCTGGATCCAATGTAGGACCTCCTGCATACTAGCCAAACACTCCACTACTAAGACCAATATGGCATAGCTCTGATTTAAATCTCCCAATGTGCTATGATTAATATGATAGAAGCTATATACTATTATCTTATAATAAACATATTGGTAGCAGTGTAGCTATGAGGAATAACCAAAAATAAAAACAAAACAATTTATGCCACAGTAATGGTATGATTTTTGTGTGTGCTGGGGATTGAATACAGGACCTCATGGATGCTAGGTAAGCAGTCTAACATTGAACTACAACCCCAACCCAATATTTTTGCTTTTCTCCAGTACCATTTTTCTCACCTACAATTCTACATTTTTCAAATGAGCTTCCACTTAAACAGATTGTTTAGCATGGCTGTCATTTCACTTACTATTCTGGGGCTGATTATCATATCCTCACATGATTCCCCAATCCCTCTCAAATGGTATCCCCATACCATAGTTGGTCTAATGATGACTTTCCACATGACACAGTATTTGATTTGTGTAGCTAAAAACACATGAAGTTAATAGTCAACTCTTAAGTTTCTGAGAGGAACAAAGGGTGTGAGGCTTTTAGGAGGGAAATAAATACCTAGACTAAAACATCTTAAAGAAGCTACTTTTTAGGAATTTGGGGAAAAAATCGGCATGTAAAAATCACTATCCTAACAAAGTAGTCCAAAATATATAGGGTTATAATCTTTAAATTTAATAATGTTCTTCATATCATTATTTACAATAGTGAAAATCAAGGAGCAATATAAATATCCAATGAAGAAATATATAGATGAATCATGATAAATCCCCTTGATGGAACATAATTTACCCATTTAAAATAGGGGTCATGGAAACTATGTTTTTAACATGAAGAAATGTTTATTGTATACTCAATGAAGAGGCAAGATACAAAATGGCATATACACAAGTATTGAACATATGTAACTTTTACCTCAAAAAGAGTTATAATAAAATATTGGATTTTAGTAATGTGCATGCCAAAGCATTTAGGGGAAAAAAAATACTAAAATCATCAACTCCCCTTGAAATATATCCAAAAAATAAGATGGGTTGATAGGTAAATGAATATGTGATAAAGCAAACACAGTAAAATATTCACAATTATAATAGCTCTTTTGTAGAGCACTTGTCTAGCATACACAATGCCCTGAGTTCAATGTCCAGTGCAACAAAAAAACAAACAAGAAAAAAATGTTTATATCTGTAGAATTTAACTGGTTGTCACACAGATGTCAATTTTAAAATTTTTCAACTTTTATTTTTTGTGGTACTGGGTATGGAACCCACAAGCTCATGTATGCTAGGCAAGTGCTTTACCACTGAACTACATGCCAAGTTCCTCAATTTTTCTCTTGAAAAAATTTTTTAAATTTTAATAAGTGTTCATTGAAAAGCAACTATATGTCCACTTTGTAGTGACAAACAAAAATAAAACACATCATTTACAAGAGTACTAAAATATAAAATAGTGATAAATCTCACTAAAAAATTTACAAGACCTATATACAGGAAACTAGAAAACATTACAGAAAAATTGAAGATTTCAAGAAACATTTTAAGGTTGTACACTTTAAGACAACAATTTTCCAAAAACTGATCTCATAATCTAATTCTAATGACAATTACAGTTTTTTTAATTGGCAGGATTTTCTAAAATTGATACAAAAATTCAGAAGACTTGAAATAATTAAAACAATTTTGAAAAGGAAGAAAAACTTTGGAAGGCTAACATAACATTATTTCCAGAATTAATATACATTTATAATACCTTGGGGCTGGGGATTTAGCTCAGCGGCACAGCACCTGCCTGGCAAGCGTGAGGTTGTGAGTTCGATTCCTGGTACCAGAAAAAAAAAAAAAAACAAAGAAAAACAAATATAATATCTTATTTACTCTTTCAGCATGATGCTTACACATATGAGTCTGATTTTTTTTTTTTAAATTTTAAACACAATGTTTAGGAAAAAGAAGAAATTATGATGACAAAAATATTACCTTACACTATAATTATAGCTATATAAATTTTAAATATGAAAGTTATTAAAGAAAATACATTAAAATGATAGCAGCTATATTGATGTGATTATAGGTGATATTTTTCTCCATTTTAAAAACATTTTGTAAAGTATATTACTTAATTATTTTAAACAATTTTGTACTTTTCCATATTGTATTAGAAAGGGTAGGGCAGATTATTATTATAAATATTTCATAGTCACAAAAATGCATAATTTGTTCAATGGATGAGTATTAAGCAGCCAAGATGTTGCAGGTTTTGTAGTAGGTTTATATAAATCTGTAATAATAAACACCAAATATATGCAACAAACACAAGTAAATAGTATGGAGATTAGGCTTTCTAGAAAGAAAACAAATTTAAGACATTTCCAAAATCAAGTAAGTCTTCTTATAAAATTAGACCAGACTCTTGGCACTAAATCTTAAACTATCTTTTCATTAACAGGTAAACACAAAGAGAAAAGACTATAATTTAAGGAAACTTATTAAGGAATCTGCTAAGACATTAGAACTACTAAGTTCAGCAATGTTATGGAGTACAAAACCAATATACAAAAATCTATTGTATTTCTCTACACTTTCAAGTTATAATGTGAAAATTAAATTAAGAAAATAATTACATTTACAAAAGCAACACAAAGAATAATCAGGAATAAACCTATCAAAATAAGTGCAAAACTTATACTTTAAAATTAAAAATTAAAGAAGACAACGTATGGAAAAGACACCACTTTCAGGAATCAGAAGACTTACTACTGTTAAGAAACCAGTACTCCTGAACTGACCTGCAGATTCAACAGTAGTCCTGATCAAAATTCCATCTGACTTCATTGCACAGGTTGATTAGCTGATTCTACAATTCATATGGAATGCAAAGTACCAAAAATACTCAAAACAGTCTTGTAAAACAAGGATGAAATTGGGGGCTCATGTTTTCCAATTTTAAAACATACTACAAAGCTACAGTAATCAAACAATGTGGTAGTGGCATAAAGATAGACATATGGATCAATGCAATAGAAGAGTCTGAAAATAAACCCTCATATCTCAGGTCAAGGTTGCTAAGACAAATGGAGAAAAGTCTTTAACAAATGGTGCTAGGACAACGGGATATCCATATGCAAAAGAATGAAGTTAAACCCTTTTTATATACCATGCACAAAAATAAATTCAAAGTAGATCATTGACTGAAATGTAAGAAATAAAGGGATAAAGCTCTTTTTTAAAGAAAATTACTTACAGTACTTTATTTTTTATTGGTACATATTTGCAGTGCATGTTTATCTTCTTTGTGTGAAGTTGATACATGTACATAATACTCTTAATTCCTTTTTCATGCCCTTTATCTGCCTTCTTTCTCCTTTCTCTCCATCTCTCGATCCACTACTCTGTTAAGATTCTGCTACCCTATTAAGATCTATCTCCCTATTTTCTATTGCCAATATTTTATTTTGCTCTTTATTTATAATTTGGGTTTCTCATACAAAAGAAATCATACAATATTTAATCTTGAGTGCCATTAATTTCATTCAACATTATGCTCTCAAGGTGCATCCTTTTTTCTACAAATGACTCAAATTTATCTTTCTATATGGCACAGTACTACTGCATTGTGTATAAATACCACATTTTCTTTATCCATTCATATATTGATTGATATATAAGCTGCTTCCAAGATTTAACTATTATGAATTGTCCTGCTACAAATATAGGTATGCATATATCACTATAATATGATGTCTTTAACCTTTTTGGAAGATTACCAGAAGGGGAATAGTTGAGTCAAATGACATTTCTACTTTTCCCTTTCTGAGGAATCTCCATTCTAATTTTCATAGTCGTTGTATGAGTTTCCATTTACATCAACAATGTAGAAGTTTCGTTTTTCCCTGTAGCCTTGCCAGTATTTGCTATTATTTGATTTTTTGATGCTAGCATTTCTTTCTGGGGTAAGGTGGAATTCCAGTGTTGCTTAATTTGCATATCTCTAATGTCCAACAATGCTGAGCACTTCATGTGCTATTTGTATTTATTCTGTGAGGTGTCTATTCATTTCATATGCCATTTTATGACTGGGTCTTTTATGTTGGGGGGAGTCTAATTTTTTAGCTCTTTATGTATTCTAGACTTTAGTCCTCTGTAGAATATCTGGCAAAAGAAAATATAGGGGTAAATCTTCATAACCCTGGGATAGGAAAAGCATTCTTAGATATATAACTAAAAGCACAATGAATGACAGAAAAAAAAGGAAATTAAATTTCATCAAAACTCAAATTTTTTTCTTTAAAAGATACCATCAAGAAAGTAGAAAGACAACTCAGCCCACAGAATGGAAGAAAATATTTGCAATGTTTCTCATAAGGGGTAAGTATATACAATACATAAAGATTCTACTACTTGTAATAAAAAGAAAAATAATCCAACTTAAAAATTGTCAAGTGATCTTAACAGAAATCTCTATAATCAAGATATATAATGATCTACAAGCACATGAAAAAATGCTGAACAGCATTAGCCATCATGGAAACACAAATCAAAAACCTCACTCAAATACAACCTTATACCCACTGAGGTTTCTACTATCAAAACACTTAAAATAGCAAGTGTTGGTGAGGACATGGAGAAACTGGTAGCCTTGCACACCGCTGATAGGACTGTAAAATAGTATGGCCATTATGGAATATGGTAATTCTTCAAAAACTTAAAAATAAAATTACCACATGATTACCAGCAATTCCACTTCTGAGTGTATATCTATAAGAAGTGACAAGAGAATTGAACAGATATTTACACATCCAAAATCATAGCAGCATTATGCACATCAGTCAAAAGATGGGAGCAAATGTCCATTGACAGATGAATGGATAAACAAAACATGGTACAGCAGAACAGTAGAATATAATTCAGCATTCAACAGGTAGGGAGTTTTGGCATGTGCAATAACACAGGTGAAACTTGAGAACATTATGTTAAATGAAATAAGCCAGTGACAAAAATACAAATACTACATGATTCCATCTATGAGGCACCAATAGTGATCAGACTTATAAAAAGGAGAATGTTAATTTCCAGGGCACATGGTGGGAGAAGAGAAGTTGTTTAACAGTATACAGCTTCCATTTTACAAGATGAAAAGAGTTCTGGAGAATGGCTGCCCAACAATGCAAGAATATGAACATACTTACACTACTGAACTTTCCACTTAAAATGGTTAAGATGGTAAATTTTATGCTAGGTATGTTTTATCAGAATTTTTTTAAAAAACAGGGGTGATACCTGGCTGCATGGTAGAACATTTACCTAGTATGTGCAAGACCATGGGTTCAATTCCCAACACTCAAAAACAAAAGTTAACATTAAAAATACTCAAGACAGTGAGATACTACTTCACATTTCCTAGGATAACTATAATCAAAAAGACAAATAGTAAAAAATGTTGGTATTTTTCCAGTACTGGTCACAACTCTCTTCCCTTCCTCTCCCAACCCTAGACAACCTAGACAAAGTTGTGAAAAAACTGGATCCATCACGTACTGCCAGTGGGCAGTAAAGTGATACATCCACTTTGGAAAACAATCTGCCAGTTCTATAAAAGTTTAAACAGAGTTACACCACGATTCATCAAGCAGTTACCATATAATTCAGCAATTTTATTCTTAGGTTTATATTCCTAAGGGAAACAAAAATTAAAAACCTGTACATGGGCTAGATACAGTGGTACTAATCTGTAATCCCAGCAATTTGGGAGGCTGAGGCAGAAGGACTGAAAATGGTCAACTTACTGAGACCCTATCTCAAAATAAAAAATAAAAAGGACTGGGGATATAGCTCAGTGGTAGAGTATTTGTCCAGCATGTGCAAGGCTCTTGGCTCAATGCCCAGGACAGCCGGGCATGGTGGCTCAAGTCTGTAATTGTGGAACTCTGGGAGGCTGAGGCAGGAGATTAAAAGTTCAAGCCCAGCCTGGGCAATTTAACAAATTAGTGTGACCCTCTCTCCAAATAAAAATTTTAAAAAACAAAATAAAGGGCTGGGGATACAAATCAGTGTAAAGCCCCCAGGTTCCATCCTCCATATCACAGAAAAAGTGAGCAGTACTGGAAAAAAAACTACACATGAACATTCATAGCATCATCAGTCATAGTAACCAAAAGTGAAAACAATCAAAATGTTCATCAATGGTTAAATGCTTAAATGTATATTCGGAGACTGGAATATTATTCAGTCATTACAAAGCATGATATATAGATACATGCTACAACATGGATAAAACTTGAAAACATGATACGAAAGAAGTCACAAAAGATCACACATTTTATGATTCCATTTATATAAAATGTCCAGAATAGGAAAATTCATAGGGACCAAAAATAGATTAGTGGCTGTCTAGGGCTGGGAGAGGAAGGGAAGAGAGGAAATCAAGAGTATCTCTAAATGGGAGTGTGGTTTGTTTTGGAGGTGATGAAAATGTTCTAAAATTAGCTGTGGCGAGGAGGTACACTGCGAAATACTGAAAACCTTTGAATTGTGAATTTGAAATTGTATGGTGTGTAAATTGTGTCTAAATTAGTCAGCTTTCTCATTGCTGGCTACAATACTCAGCACTCACAACTTCAAGGAAGAAAGGTGTGATTTAACTCATGGTTTGGGGGTTGAGTACAACAGGAACGTCATGATAGAAAAGTATGGTAGAGCAAAGCTGCTCAGCTCATGACAGCTGGAGAAAATCAGGAGAACTATGCCAGAGACAAATGAGTGGGGAGGCGCCATATATAATACCCAAGACCATGCAGACACGTCCAGGAGGGTACTTTACTAACCTGCTAGGTATTTGTTAACCCAGTGAAACTGACATATCAGGATTAATAGTCACAATGTCTTAACAAAACTATTCCATTTTTTAAGAGGGAAAGAGATGGGCAGTAAATTTTCTTTTTATCTTTCTCTCCGAGTAGTCACAAAAAATGGAAGTATTTGCCAAGTAAATGTTCCCAAAAGTGTGTTAAAGAATTAAGACAATTTCCAAGTTGAAAGACTTTCCTTTAAATATTAGAAAAATTACGCTTCCCTCTGAAATCTACCTTTCAAGGCCTATATTCACCTGGGTTCCCCACTACTAAGTACTTTCCTACTTTGCTACAAAGGGAAGGGAAAGAGGACTATTAATTGTGACTGTGATGTGCCTAGGACCGTATATATGTTATTTTTGTTTTCTATGCATAACAGTGGGAGGTGAGAATTCTTACATATTAATCTTTAACAGATAACTAAAGCCTAAAGGGGTTAAATAATAAATATTAAATTGAGCACAGGGGCTGGGGATTTAGCTCAGCGGCAAAGCGCCTGCCTGGCAAGCACAAGGTCGTGAGTTCAGTTCCCGGTACCAGAGAAAAACCAAAACAAAAAAAAACAAAAAAAAATTGAGCACAAATTTTTCCCTTGGTTTCTAAACCTCTTTTCTTTGTTCAATATGCCATTAAGCTTTAAAATAAAAAAATAGAGCTGAGGGTGTCAGCACACTCTTGTAATCCAGCTACTCTGGAGGCTGAGGCAGGAGGATCCTGAGTTCAAGTCCTCCCTTGGCAACACAGCAAGACTTTACCTTAAAAAAAAAATCCATTTTGGCTCTTATTTATTGTTTCAGCTTCTTACACTAGGGAGACAATAGATATCGGGAAATGAGAAGAAACTGTTCAAAAGGAAAGAGAAACTGAGATGGGGAAAGGAGGAAAGAAGTATACAGGAATATATACTTTTGTAAAGGAAAAGTATATGTATACAAGATGGTTGAGATAGCTATACTACTAATTTCTATTAGTTCCTTGAAAAGTTTGTGCTTGTATTACTTGATCAACTTTTCATGCCTATATCTTATAATCTGACCAACTACTTTGAAGATAAATATAAGCAACGTACTAACCATTGTTCTATCTTGATTTGAAATTTTGTGTCATTGTTTTTAGTGCTTTCTGCTCTTTAAAAAAAAAATCCAAAAAATACTTATATATGTTGAGAAATGGTTAAACACAAAAGTATTTTTTTATTTATACATTAGTTAAAATAACAAATCATCAAAGCTTATCATAGTTCAACCCCACCACCAAAAATACCATAAACAAAATTATTTATTTATTTATTGGTCTTTTTGAGACAAGGTTTCACTATGCAGTTCAGGCTAGCCTTGAACTCACTTTGTAGCCCAGACTGGCCTCAAACTCACAGCGATCCTCCTGCCCCAGCCTCTGCAGTGCTGGGATTGCAGGCATGTGCCACTACGCCCAGCCAGCAAAATTATCTTTATACCAACCTGAGCATCCCATATTCCATGCATAAATTCTCAACTGATATTTGCTATTTCCCTGAATAGTCTATCAATTGCCACAGGTATGTTATGTGAATCATCTATTATGATGAGGTTTTCAACAATTTCTGAACTAAAAGTGAATGATAAATGTGCTATGAACTACCACCATTGATTAAAAATAGCAAATCATTTGGAAACTTGTTCCTAGATCTTTGGCCAAATTACTATAACATGAAGGAACTTGAAATAATCCTCAGGGTAAAAACTGAAGAAAAATTTCTTTTAGCTATGGTATGGTACAGTTTTCCACAAAATTTGTATTCCCTGGAAGTCACTTGTTTGTAATTTAATCATCATTACTCATTCTCAGAAAGCAAAATGTATTGCCCTTTACCAACAATAGTGTTGTTATAGGTAATCTTAAAACTACAAAGCGCAGTGTCTTTAAAACCAAAAAATGTAGAAATTCTGAAGGGAGTTGTGAACATGTGCTCTGTAAAACTCAAATATTTACTAATATTTTCAAGCATTAGACTTAATTTATGCTGGTTCTGAAGTCCTGACCTTATTTTGTGAGAAAAAAAAGACATGCCCAATTACAGACAACATTAATCAGTTATTGAATCTGTACAAACGATGTCACTGTTTTCTAAACCATCTGAAGTCCAGATCCTCCATATAACTGAATCTTATCAGGCCATAGAATTTCTCACAACCCAAGCATGATGTACAATCACAACTGAGGCCCCTTCATATTGTCAAAATTGAGGGTTTCTTCCAAACTCATGTAACAGAAATATCCATAAGCTACATGCCACTAATTTCTTACAACATTTCTGCACATCAAACTAAGAGGATGTTAAAATTCATAGCAATACTATGAGAGCATCTTCCAAAAGATTTTTAAGCTGCTAAAACAAACAGATTTTCTTTGGTGCCGGGTATGGAACCTAGGGCTCCATCTACGCTAGGCAAGCACTATAGCACAGAGATACAGTGCTAGCCCCAGTGAACAGATTTTTTAAAAAAGCAGACAGCTACAAAATTTTCAAAAACAATGATTTTTAAGAAACAATAAATCAGCTATTAAAATTTTTTAGTTAAATGTCAGAAAACAGATTCAAGTAGACTTCACACAGCAAATTATGTTCAAATGGTTTTTAGAGCACATGAAACTTTCAGGGAATGCTAAACAAGCGGAGATATTAAGAAAAACATACCATTTTTTTGGCACTGCGAGGAATTGAACCCAGGGCCTCACACACACCAGGCAGGCGTTCTACAACTGAGCTAGGTGCCCAAACCATTTGTAAAGTTTATTTTGGGACAGCATGTCACTATGTAGTCCAGGCTGGCTTCAAACTTGCAATCTTCCTTTATTAGCCTCCGGAGTATCTGGGATTGCAGATATGGGCTGCCACATCCAGAAATATCACACACACTTTGAACCCTTCAGTAAAAAAGACATATGAAAACTCCTATCTTACTTTTTCCTATAAATTATTTAATGGAAAGATTCATATAAATTATCTTGGGTAGAAGTGGAATAGCCCGAAACAATCCAGGTTCTAGTGTACAACGAGGAAAGAATTGCCAAGCGTATGCCAAGTAGAAAGTAGTAAGCAGCTAAATTTATTGAAGGTCATGGGAACTTGTGCTCAGGGCCAGTCTATGCCAACAAAGGCATAACACAGACCAATAAAAATGCCAGGATGACAGAAAAGCACTGCATACAGGTCAAAAGTAGCAACAGTAACAGAAAACGGAGTGCTGATAACATAAGCTTTCAGAATTTAAAGGCCACACATGTGTACGTTAGGTGTCTCCCACTGAATCTGTAGGTGTGATTGACAGGAATGACTGACAGGGTGTTGAGCCATCTTAAGGGCTCTTGGCATGCATGCTCACCCTAGAATTGACTGATCTGAATTCTGTTTATGAGATACAGTGCACATTTATGAGGCTGTAATGAGGTGGAAATAAGGTAAACGTGACCAGAAGATCAGGATAGGAGATTCAGTGTCCATGTGCTCAAGCCTAGGGCATCAGCAAACTCCTAAACTTTTGTTATTTTACTTTCCACCCCTCCTAGCACAATGGAAGCAGGAATAGTCATAGGGTGCTGTTTTGAATTAAATGGAGGAAAGGGAGTGACCTCTCTGCTGCACCGTTTCTAACTGCAGGAGGTGGCGGCTGTGGCTTCAGTTCCCACCAAACAGAAGAAAAGGCTCTTCCAAGATCAGGGCCTTTTATGTTGTGTTGAGAGGTATATATTATAGTTCTTGCTTGAAATCCTAGCTACTGGGAAAGCTGAGGCAAGAGAATGCCAAATTTGAGGGCAGCCTGGGTAACTTAGTGATGACTTAAATAAGAACGATCTTGGGGTGTAGCTCTGTCTTTGAGCACCTGCCTAGCATAAGACCCTGGGCTAAACACACACACACATACAGACATCACACACACAACCCCACACACACACACACCACGCAGACGGGGGAGGGCGGGGGAGGGGAAGTCAGGAAAGTTTTATGGTTTGGTTTGGTTTTTTAATGGTACTGAGGATTGATTCCGGGGTCTTTGCGCTGAGCTAGGGGTACCCAGAATTATGGGCATGCACCATCACACCAAATGAGATCAAGGAAGGTTGTTAAATAATGTCTGTAAAAGTTCAAATACTATTTTATTTTAAAAGAGATATTTTTCTTTTCGTGGTACTGGAGATCTGCCCTAAGACCTCCAGCACGTTAGGCTCCACCACTGAGCTACAAAGTGAGCTCAAGGCCAGCCTGCACTGCATAGCCAGACCCTGTCTCAAAAACACACACACACAAAAAATAAACTAAAACACAGTTACAGTTTCTAGTTACAGAGTACATAAGATTATGAGGACAATAATTTTAATTTGTGAAAGTTCTCTTAGGTGGTTAATGTTTAATACAACTCACATTTGTCAAAATATTTCTGGTCCTTCCAAAACATATTTTCAGTGTCATTCAGCTGAGCAACTTGACTGACATAAGCTGAGGCCATGACAGCACTCCAAGTCCTTTAGGATAAAATGCAGTCAGCAAAGATGAGTATAGGTAGTAGAGATCACATAGCTGAATGAGAGTTACACTAAGGAGAGCTTTGCTTCTGGAAATTCAGCCCAAAAAAGCTTCTATATATGCAGTCAACTCCTGAGATGTGAAGACAACATGCTGCCTTAAGGTTATATAAGCAAAATTGTACATTTTGGGCAAAAGTGAAAAATTACCTTCCTGGCTGCTGAAATGAATTATGATTTAGATCATAATTTAAACCCATTCAATTTAAAGAAGATTTATCCTAGTTAAAACAAGGGAGTGGCTCTATTGCAGCAGCCATGTTAATTAGCATCAATTCATGCTAATGAGACAGAAACATTTTAGGTACAGTATAAAGAATATAAACATTTTCCCTGTCTTTGAGGAAGGGAGCTTCTGTTACAAAGTGGAAAAATCTATCAACAGCCCTGCCAAGTCTCTCCCTGTGACCTCCGTCAGCTCACCCAGTCATTCAAAAGTCAAAGCTGCGCAAAGACCTGCCAGGGTCATTTAAGATGCTACTCCAAGTCACGGTGATTATATGCAACTTCTTTAGTGAGAGAAGAATGAGGAAAATGAAAATAAAATTCATGTTTGCATATTGCTTTACAGACTCAAAGCTTTTTCATATGCATTCACGCTTAATCCTCTATCTACTCTGCAAGAGATATTTTAATTTTATAAGATTTAGAAGCATGCATATAGCCCTGTGTTCAATCTTCAGCACTGAAAAACAGTAAAAAAAAAAAAAAAAAAAAAAGTAGAAAATTAAATTTAAAATGAAGTGAATTCCTAAAGAGGAATAGCAAGTAGCAAGCTAGGGCTTACATTCAGGCTTTCTGATTTGAAATTCTGTATTTCACACCGATTATATGGGGAGGGATGTGGAACAAACGACAGGCCGAAATTCTGAGACAGCTGAAAAAGAGCAGAAAGAACTGCAGCAAGACCATTCAGAGTGCTACACTACAGCTCTGATTATGAGCTAAGAGGAATTACGTAACTGCAGAATCTGGTTTGAATGACAGCAGCCAAAACCTAAGTGTCAAAAGAGCACGGTACACTTGGGCAAATAGGTTCAATGGGTTCAGTCACAGGCAAATCACACTGCCAATCATAGTTTCTATCTGTGGTCACGAAGATACTCATTTTTCCTGTACAATATTCTAGGAAGTCTCAAATGACCACCTGGGTGTAGTACAAAACAATTCAAACAGCAAATCATAATGCACAAGTCAGAACACTGCATGCACCATAGTGCCAAGGGACTTCTTCACAGCAATGTGTTGCAATTCTGAGCAGTGTGTCCTGATCACAGAGGACAATTAAGGAAGGATGCAGGGCATGATTACCCTTACGGAAATCATGACAAGCAAAAACGTTATAGCTCTGCAGATGAAAATTCCTAGCACTCCGCTTCCCCCTGGAAAGTGAAACAGCTGATCCATCCATACATCCAGCCTCCCAACTTCCACCCAAGGCATCTGTCTTTCTGTTTTGAATGATGACCCCAGCACAATCAAGCCTCTCACACCATGAGCTAATACATGCCACAGTTGAAACCCTCAGGTTCAGCACAAAGAAAGCAGACAAAATCCACAGCTGTCTGCTTCTGCCTGGGGAGGAAAAGGGTTGATAGAGAGCCCCAGAATTTCTGGGGATGAGATAGGAGATTAGATCACGGCAAAGCTGGCTGGGGCAGTAGGCATGTCTTGTGAATCACAGGATCCCACAGTACATGAGCAGAACAGTTCCCAAAGCCCTGCATGTGGATTTCTTGTGAGAACTCAAGCAGGGTTTCAATAGGATGGCCTAGACTTGACGTCAGCTTGATGCGTAGGATTCCAGCACCACCTCTCAGGACCTGTATGTAGAAGTTCTCACAGGTTTCCTTGAGATTTGGACAGTAGACTTTGCACAGATGCCAAGAAGAGCTTGGCATCCTGACTTTCTTCACAGCAGCCCACGCTGCTTTCTCCACGGTGTTCTTTCACTGCGTTTTCTCCTTTTCCTTGGCCCAAGCTTGCTCTGCAGAGCCAGTTTCACCCTCACTCTTCACTTTTACATTCTTGAATAAACTTGGCCACCGCTTTTTGCTCATTTTGTTCAATGCTTTGTTTGAGATGAGAAGAATCTGGAATCTAACTCCAAGGGGAGAGGTGAGCAACCCAGAACCTGGCAGTGTTTAGTTGGTGAGCCACTTTTAGAAGAAGCTACCCGATAACAGTGAGGCGAGTCAAGGAAATGAAGGACCAAGAGAGGGTGTTCCAAATGAAGGAATGGGACAAATCTCCAGAAACTGATCCCAATGAAAGAGCTATCAGACTTACCTGACAGATAACTTAAAATAACTGTCATGTTATTTTAAAAAAACAATGCATGAAATAAGTAACAGTTGCAACAGAGATATAAAATATTAAAAAGTACCATATATTCCTCCAAAAATGGTATACAAGTGACCAACATTACTAATCATCATGGAAATTCAAATCAAAACTACAATGACATATACCTCCCATCTGTGAATATTATAGGCAGCTAAGCTAGATAAAAATTTACAGTCATATAGTGACTAAGCTTTCAAGGAAGTCAGCAGAAAAATAAAGACATCAGAAATGTAGCTAGAGGCACATCTGAAGACAAGATCCCAAGATAAAGTCACAACAGCCAGACTTGCATACTTCTCTAAGGGATAAGCGGAACTTGGGGCTATACTTCAACTACTACCGCCCACTCCATTAAGTCCAGATATGCATCAGCTGCTGGTGGGTGATCAGGACATCTGGACCCATCTCACCCCCAAAATGTTCCTATTTTAGAAGTTATAGATAAGCCAAAGGTAATGATACCAATCATATATCCTTATTACATGCCCCACTTTCCTATTGGATCAGTATTAGCTAAGTAGTTATTCCTGTAATCCTAAAGGTTGATTATGCTGTTTTGTTTTGTTTTGTTTTGTTTTATTGAGACAAGGTCTCTCTATGTACTGCAAGCTGACCTTGAACTCACTTATGTAACCCAGACTGGCCTCAAACTCACAGCAATCCTCCTGTCTCAGCCTCCCAAATTCAGGGATTACAGACTTGTGCCGCCATGCCTGGCTTACAGGTTGATTATAGTTTGACCCACGTTGTACCTACATTGTGGCTTTGCTTGCATAAATTACCCCTGACAAGGGCCTTGGTGGGAACCCACTCAAGACCCCTCCTGAGCCGGACATGATGGCACATGCCTATAATCCCAGCACGCGGGAGGCTGATACAGGAGGATCCTTCAAGTTCAAGACCAGCCTAGGTTACAAAGTGAGCTCAAGGCCAGCCTAAAATGCATAGAGAGACCCTGTCTCAAAAAGACTAAAAAAAAATTTAAAAGACCCCTCCTGTCTCTCAGGAGCTATTCCTATTCCCCAAAAAACCTTTCCTACTCTTAACCTCTTTGCCTTGGGAATTCGTTCTTTCATTTCAGGGCCATGAAATCGGCAGTCAGACATCTGGCAGGTTGGGAGTTATATTTCTCCCATATCATGATGATGGCTGCTGTCTGAAAGCAAAAGGCAGGCGATAGTAGGACTGTGGAAAAACTGGAGCCCTTTCACACTATTGATGAGAATGCAAAATGATGAAGCTGCTGTGCAACACTGTAGAGAGGTTCCTCAAAAAATTTACACTAGGGCCAGGGGTATAGCTCAGCGGCACAAGCGCCTGCCTGGCAAGCGCAAGCTCGTGAGTTCGATTTCTGGACCAAAAATAAATAAATAAATAAATAAATAAATAAAAATTTACACTAGCCAGGCATGGTGGGGAACGCCTGCAATCCCAGCTCCTAGAAAGGTTGAGGGGAAAGGATCGCTTGAGCCCAAGAGATTGAGACCGCTTGGGGAACATACTGAGACTCTGCCTTAAAAAAGGTTAAAAATACATATACCATATGATCCCGCAATCGCACTGTTGGGTATAGAGCCAAAAGAACTGAAAATGGGAACTTGAAGAGATAGTAGTACTCTTACTTTAACTGCAGCACTATTGACAATAGCCAAGGTATGGAAACAACCATCCACAGATGTTGTGGCATAAAGTGTGGCATAAAAGCCAGGTGGGGGGCACACCTGTGGTCCAAGCTATTTGTCAGTCTGAGGCAGGAGGATCACTTGAGCTCAGGAGTTTGAGGCCAGCCTGGTCAACAGAGCCAGACCCCACCTCAAAATAGAAAAAGGGAAAAAGAAAATATGGTCTACACATACAGTGGAATGCTTTTCAGCCTAACTGTGGAGCAAATTCTGCAATATAGTATGTGCTGACGTGGATGAAACTTGAGAACATTATGCGAAGTGAGATAAACCAACTACAGGAAGATAAATCTGCATGATTCCACTTAAGTGAGATATCTAAATCAAATGCAGGAACTCAAAGAGTAGAAATAGTGCAGGTAAAACAACAGAGCAGAGGAAATCACTCCTTTCCACACTTTTAAATTCAAACAACACCCGAGGGCCGTGCCTCCTTGCACTGTCCTAAGAGAGGTAGAGAATAGCAACCCAGGAAATCTTTGGCATCCAGGCACAGCATATGGGTATTGGAGCTCCTGGCATGACATTCAGTCACTTTCACCCTAAAACCTTATTAAGGGTTCATGAATATGTAATACTACATCTCATAAATGTGTTTCAGATCAGAGTGAATTCTGGAAGTGGCACTGGGATTGAAATCCTCTGAGATGACATGCACCCTATCAATCATTCCTATCATACCTAGAGACTCGGGGAGGCACCTGGGCTAAAGTGCATGTCCTTTCAATTCCGAAAGCTTGATTTATCTGTGCGCCATGGTTTTCTGCTTTTCTGCCATTCCGGGACCACTTTTCTGTTCATGCCATATTTTCGTCAGCATGGACGTGCCCCGAGCACAATTTCCAATGATCGTCAATAAATGTAGCTGCTTTTCACTTGCCATTTGGACTGTGCACTTGTAATTCTTTGCTCATCATACAAAAGGGCCTGGAATGTATCTGCTGAATTTGTCACGCGGTTTTGAAGTATTGAGGGGGCGGGAAATGGAGAGATACTAATAAATAGGCATAAAATTTCGGTCAAGCGAGATGACTAAGCTCTAAAGATCTGCTGAATAACATTGTGTTTATAAATAACAACAAAACATTATTCACTTAAAATTTTGTTAAACAGGCTGCAAGTATATAGCTCTAAAGTAGAGCACTTGTTTAGCATGCTTGAGGCCCTGGGTTCGATTCCTAGAACCATAAAAAAGATTATTAAAAGAAAAGATCTCGTATTAAGTGTTCTTAACACAATTTTTCAAAGAGAAATGACACAATTCCAAAGATAAACAGGAACGTAAAGTATGTTAAATCTCAAATTTGATGGCCAACTACTTCCGTATCCCACAGTGTCGCTACTCTTTCCTGTCCTGGACAGAACTAGGTCAGAGACAAAAGCAAACTTAATCCCACAGACTGGGCTCATCAGGAGATAAAGCTTTGTAGTTTGGGATAGCAACTTGCTGGGTAGTAGGGTGACAAACACAGACAATATCATCTTAATCATAAAAGAATTTTCTTCTTATTTCTGGTGAGGAAACCCAGCCAGTCACAGTTAGGAACTAAACTTTAGTGACTAGAGGACAGAATTATCTGGCATTGAACAAACCCATCCGTAGAAGGAATATCTCCCAAAAGAGGGCACAAGTCAGTCCTCCCAACCAAACGCACATAGTATAAATGTTACAAGAATCTAAGTATCTGGTGTCTTTCACACTATTGCAAATGAAAGATGCATAACTAAACACAACATGCCCAACCAATCCCACCCCAAAACATCTACTTTACCAGGCACCTGCATATAGTACACTTTTATTCTCATTATATCCTGTTACCTTTTGTTAGCCTTTGTAGCTAAACCCTTTTGACTGAAAATCTATTTGCCTAAGATCCGGTTTGTCTTGGTTACCATGGTTACCAAAAAGCTATTTCTCTCTATTTAAACACCTTAATGCAATTAATAAATGAATTTCTGTTCACTGAGTGTTAACAACATATTACGCACTGGAAGACAGAAGTAATTATCTAAAAAATGTTCCCAATAGATTCACATCTAAATCGGACCAGAAAAACACATTAAAAGGTTGAGGATGGAGTAGGTAGACTATAATAAAACAGTGGAAGGCTGAAGCCAATTAGCAAGATTGATTCTATTTGAGCAACTTTTACCAAACAGGTCTTTGAAACAAGTCAAAGTTCATTCAACTGTCTTTCTGATATCTTATCTCAATAAAGTATACACAATACAGTCAGCCCTCCATATCTGCAGGTTCCAGGTATATGGATTCAAGCAACTGGAGATCAAAAATATTTGGAAAAAGCAGGGTATGCTGGCAAGTATCTGTAATACCAGCACTGAAAGGCTAAGGCAGGAGGACTACTTGAGATCAGAAGGTTTGAGACTCTGTATCAAAAAAATTTTAGGCAAAAAAAAATGTAAGTATATGAGAAGATCACATAGATTATACACAAATATTACACCATTGTATATAAAGGACGTGAGCATCCAAGGACTGTGAGGATCCTAGAACCAATGTTCCGCTTATACTGACGGACTACATATAAAATAAAACTAGAGTATACAAAAGGTCAAAAGCATAATGAAATCAAAAGATAGATAATTTTCCACATAAGGTATTTTTAGCCCTTCCACTCCTAATAGAATGCACTAGTTCTTTAGAGGATTGCTATGCAAAATAAACAATTAAGTATCCTGTGATTTTTTGTTTTGGTTTGGTTTTTGGTTTTTTGAGACAGGGTCGAGTGCTTGGATTATAGACATGCACCACCACACCCATCCCTGTAGATAATTTTTTATAGTGTTGGAAAAACACATAACAGGTTTATCTGAGCCCATGTATATTTCCAAATAATCATCAGATATGTCCACATCATTATCATCATGATCATCATGAAATCACGATAAAACCCAAGTCAAAGAATTTTCCAAGGGCCTGGAGGTGTTCCTCAGTGGTAAGAGTATATTCTTAGTTGAGTGTGCCCAAAGCTCTGAGCATCAAAAAAAAAAAAAAAAAAATTCAATATAATTCTGGAACCACTAGCTAGAGCAATTAGACAAGAGAGAGAAATAAAAGGAATAAGGATAGGAAAGGAAGAAGTAAAACTATCACCATTTGCAGATGACATGATACTTTACATGGAAGACCCCAAAAACTCCATAAGAAGACTCCTTGAATTAATCAACAAATTCAGCAGTGCAGCTGGATACAAAGTCAACACCCAGAAATCGATAGCATTCCTA
>NW_004955475.1:10437014-10483747 GCF_000276665.1 Chinchilla lanigera
TACAACAAGCATTGTTAATTTCCTACCACTTTGTTTGTAACTCTGTATTGTTTGTATTGTTCTTTTGCTATTTTGTAAAAAGTTGTCTGTCTGTTAATGTTTTCCTCTTTTTATTTTTAAAATTAAAAAAAAATCAATTAAAAAACCCATGGTCATTCTTCATGATAGTGTTGCTATCCTTGTGAGCAATATGAATGAAATAGAAAAAAATTCCTTACTTCTTCATTGAATAATCATTTAATGATAGACAGGTACTTTGCTAAGCATCAAAGATGTAACAGAAACATGAGAAGCTTACTCATTTCCACACAAAGTAAATGTGATACACACATCAATCAAACAATTTTTTAGAATTATAACTCACTTTAAAATGCTAGTAACACACTAATTTTATAATTGACTAAAATGAAGTATGGAGATCAACACTATCAAAAGCACAGCCCTGAAAAGAATCCAAGGCAACTGCATCTTTCTCCTTTAACTAGCATCTTCATGTCTCCTTGTAAAATAAACATTTACTGAATGCTCGGTATCAAGCAGATACTAGTCATCTTTCTTGCAATATAAGTGAGGCAGCCTATAACATCAAGAGTGTTGGGGCTAGGGATATAGTTCAGCAGCACAAGCGCTTACGTGGCAAGCCTGAGGTCGTGAGTTTGATTCCCGATACAAAATAAATAAATAAATAAATAAATAAATAAATAAATAAATAAATGGAAGAGAAGAATTCTTTATATGGGGCTGGGGATTTAGCTCAGCGGCACAGCACCTGCCTGGGAAGCGCAAGGTCATGAGTTCAATTCCCGGTACCAGAAAAAAAAAACCACAAAAAAATAATAATAATAACATCAAGAGTGTCAGACTATCAAGAAAAATCATAATGAAAAATTAAAATATAACGTGGCAAGAAATGGTGGCACATGCTTGTAATATCAGTACGTTAAGAAGCTGAAGTAGGAGGATCACAAGTTTTAGGTCATCTTAGGCAATTTAGTGACTTAGCAAGATCCTGGCTCAGAATTTAAAAAAAAAAAATTAAAGGGCTAGGGATGTAACTCAGGGCAAAGGCTCTGGCTTCAATTCCTAGTACCACAAAAAAGTGGTACAATATAATAATGTAGTCAATGCTGTGAGTATAAAGGAAGGTTTAAGTAACTCTGACCTCATTTGAGGGATACGGTTATGGTTTGTGTCTGGGTGTCACCCCAAAGCCTCATGCAGTCATGGGGCAGGCTTCTAGAGTTTATGATTCATTCATGGTCCAATGTTGACATTATGGATGTGAATTCTATACCCGCCCTGGGGTGGACAGTTTGCATACAATGTAAGGGAAGGAAAGAGGATGCTTGCCACTGCTCCTCCCTTTTGCTCTTGCTGCTTTTACTGTGTTCTGCCGCCAGGAACTGCTGCCCTCTGCCATGTGCCATTCTGCCTTGGAACCAGCTGAGTATGGACTGAGACTTCCACAAGCAGTGAGCTAAATAAACCTTTCCCTCCTTAATTCTGGATGTTGGGTATTTTGTCTCCACAACAACAGAAAAGTAACCAAGACAGCTGGGATTAGGAATGGCAGGATAGACTTCACCCAGGTGCTATTTGAAGTAGGTCTTGAAGGGTAAATTAGAGAATTCCGGGCAGATATTTAGGGAAAGAACATGTTAGAAGCACAGAGATGTGGAAAAGCACAGTGAGTTCAAAGTGCCATAAGCAGTTACTTATGGCTAGAGAAAAGGGTAAAGCATGGCAACAGAGAACATCATCAGAAAGGCATATAGAATCAAAAGCTTGAACGATATGATAAAGCCAGGTGTGGAGGTGCAGGCCTGTAATCCCAGCATTGGGAGGTTGAGGCTGAAGGATAATAAATTCAAGGCTAGCCTGGGCTACAAAGCAAGACTGTCTCAAAAAAAAAAAAAAAAAGAGGGACTGAGGAAGGGGAGGAAGGAAGGAAGGCAGGAAGGCAGGCAGGCAGGCATTATATGGCATACGAAGAAGGATCAATTCTGCTGACCAATCATTTTCTTCATTTCACAAACTGTTATTTCTACCTCATAGGTACACACCAGGAGCTCAGTGAATGTCTCAATAAGATTTCTGTGTAGAATATAGAGTAGATATGCTCATGACTATAAACTCTGTGGCTCTTTCTTGAGACATTTTCTAATAACTACCTTTCTTAATCTGAGGATCCCATTGTGGCATTTAAAAGAATGGGAACAAATACTTCAGGGAGGCTTCTAAATAAAAGTCTTTGAGATTCAATGAGCCGGGTAGGGTAACACATGCCTGTAATCCCAGCACTCAGGAGGATGAGGCAGGAGGATCACTGTGAGTTCAAGGCCAGCCTGGGCTACATAGTGAATTTAAGACCAGCCTGAATTACAGAGCAAGACCTTCTGTCTCAAAAAGCGAGAGAGAGAGAGAGAGAGAGAGAGAGAGAGAGAATGAAAGCCAAATATCTTGAGGGAGTTTTCCTACTAAACTTTTTAAATCTACATCTGTACTCTCCAATATGGTGGTGACATTCAGCTCTTAAAATTCAGAGTCCAAACTGAGATGCACAGGGGCTGGGGGTGTGGCTCAGTGTTAGAGTACACGTAGAGTATGAGCAAGGTCCTAGGTTCAATCTTTGGCAGCCACAATAAATAAATAAATACATTTTAAACAGAGATATGCAATAGTTATAAAATGCATACCAGTTCTCAAGGACTTAAAATGAAAAATACAAAATATCTCAGCAATTCTGTATGGCGATTACATGTTGAAACAATATTTTGGATATATTGGGCTACAACTGTGTTTCTCTGAAAATAAGACCTACATGGAATCAATAGAGCTCATTTTCAGGAGATGGCTCTTTTAAATTCACGCTAGAACTTGTTTTCCTGGGAAGTCTTATTCTCAAGGAAACAGGGAAATATAGTACTAAAATTATTATTTAAATTAACTTCACCTATTTCTTTTTGTTTTAGCGTGGCTACTAGAAAATTTTAAATTGCATTTGTAACCCATATTATATTTCTATCAGACAGGGGTGGTGTTGAGTATATACTGTGACTATTTTTTGAAGATCTGATAAAACAAATTAGCTAATATCTTTCTCCCTACAATCATCACAAATATTAACTTCTGGGGGGTACTGGGAATTGAACTCAGGATCTCGTGTTTACCAGGCAGGCGCTGTGCCATTGAGCTATATCCCTGGCCCACAAATATTAGCATCAAAGAAAATATAAACTTGGATATTGTAAAATGATATAGGGAAATTATATAACAACAAACACAAAGAAGTTACAAATCTATACAAAGAAGAGTAAGAATTTGTCTCCAGCCAGGCACAGGGCTATAATCCCAGTACTCAGGAGGCTGAAGCAAGAAGATCATGAATTCATAGCCAGCCTGAGCTACACAGCAAGACCCTGTTTCGAAAAGGAAAAAAAGTCTCCAAACTAACCATAAGAAAGGGAGCTCCAAGGCTTGATAAAAAGTTGCCATTAACTAAGAATAATGAAACCTGATATTGAGAAAGGCCACTACGTTAAACTATCTCAGTATAAACATTCTAATATTCTTCACCACCAACTTTTTACTATTTCCTACGTTAAATCCCTTCTGCTTTGGATAGTCCTGGTGCTTGCCAAGATGAGGGCCTATTGATTTAGGTGGGACAGCTTAGGAAACCCAAGACTAGTTGCTTTTTGTTTGTTTGGCTGGTTGGTTTTGGTTTTTGTAGTAGTAGCGACGCAATCCAGAACCTTCACACAAAGCTACACCCCTAGCCTTTTTTGTCTTTCACTCTGAGATAGAATTTCACTAAATCACTAAACTGCCCAGGCTAGACTCTAATTTGTAATCCTCTTACCTCCCACAGTGCTGGGATTATAAACTTGCACCACCGGGTTTCTATTGTTTCTTAAATTAAGGATTTGGGCCTTTCCAAAATCTGCCCTTCACAAAGGAAATGCAAGGGCTCCCGACCCCAGGCCATAGACCAGAACCAGCCTGCAGCTGGTTAGGACCTGTGCACAGTAGGAAGTGAGCAGTGAGCAAGCAAGCCTGCAAAATTTGATCTGTGCTTACAGCTGCTCATCATTGCTCACAAACCTGAGCTCCACCTCCTGTCACATCAGCCGCAGTGCGCAGCATTAGATTTTCACAGGAGGAAGAACATTTCTGAGAAGGACCTAGCTTGCGCATCACTTATGAGAATCTAATGCCTGATGATCTCAGGTGGATTTGAGGTGTGATGCCAGCACTGGGGTGCAGTCACAAATACATATTAACATAAGCAGAGAGATCTGACTGCTCAGACACCATAATAAATCCTTTGCAGATTCATATCAAAACCCTATTAGTGAGTGGCAAGTAACAATTAAATTGCATCTGCAAACAGACTTTATATGGACAGGTGAGGTGATGTACTCCAATTGTACAGCTGCAGCTGAGACAAACTTTACGTCAGAATCCAGCACTTATTTCAGTCTGCACATGGCCTGCCCATTATTTTATTTACCACTTCTGTCCTCACCAGCTGCCATGACTGCATGGCTTTCTGGTTTCACTACTTTGATAAAATAGCTCACTTCTGGATGAGTCTATGCACTCTGTTACCCGTAGAAAAATGTTAACTAGACAAGTAACATCACGTATGCTTAATGTTTTGCAGGATGTGATTAAAATTATCAACACCAGGAAAGTACATGTCCTTAATTCTCATCCATTCACACAGCACTGTGAAAAGATGGGTGCAGGGCACATACATCATGTCTTAGTTACTTTCTCATTGCTGAGATAAAATACCTGACACCCAAAGTTAAGGGAAGAAAGGTTTATTTCAGCTCACAATTTTTACAATCCATCGTTGGCTGGTACCAAAGAAGGGCAGCATGACAGAGGGGCATGGTAAAGGAGAAACAGTCCATGGTGTCTCAAGCAAAAGGCAGCAAGTAGCAGCAGTAAGCCAGCCTTCTTTCTGTCCCATTATATTCCATCCAGGAAACGAGCCTATTGATTGGTGCCACCCACACCCAGGGTGGGGCTTCCTATTATCCATACCCAGAACTGTGCAATTGAAATCAGTGGGCTAATTTGGTACCACACAACCTTAATCCCAGTATCACACACACTAAATCCAGCAAGTTTTGAAAAGCCCCACCTACGAGCACATAAAGCTATGTGGGGGGGGGGGGGGGGAACCTAGGTACAAGCCATAACACATCTCTTATATCCAGATGTGAGACAGCTTTCTAAAGGAAGATCACTGATCAGGATTTTTGAGGTACAAGAACTGCTCTAGAGATTTCTTTTTGAAAAACAGTCACCACTGGCAGCACATTTCAGTGACAGAATTGGTTGCAAATCTTGCTTACTCATGTGACATATTCAACCTGCTCAATGAACTAAATCTGTCACTTCAGGGGTGATTGGCAGTTGTTTTCAAGTCAGTAGATAAAATGGCTGCATTCAAAGCCAAACTGGAATTATAGGGTTGAGCGAAAATTGAGATTTTTTACATGAGTGAAAAGCCAGGGCCTTCTTTCTCCCAGCTGGTGCACGATCACCTACCTCAGCTTTCCAAAGACTTTTTTTTTTTGTCTTTTTGAGACACAGTTTCACTATGTGTTGGGAGCTGCTGGAGCTGTTATTGGTCATATGTGTCAGGGCAGGACAGAGCCAGAGTGCCTCAAGCAGTCGAGCTACTTCAGTATTGAAAAGAGCATCCTGCCTGGACAATTATAGTCATTAGTCGCTAGGCAACATTACCTCTCCTGATACTAACTTTGCAAGAGTATAAAATAAATGCCCTTACTGTTGAAGTCAGTCCTCTTTCCATCAGGTAAGAGGTAACTCCACCTGACCCAGCTCTTATCTCTTGTCTTTATTTTTCTATATGCACTGCAGTTTCTCTCCAAGGTACAACGAGAGACCAACAAGGTTCCCTACAACCATGCAGTTCAGGCTGGCCATGAACTCACATTGTAGCCCAGGTTGCCCTCAAACTCATGGTGATCATCCTGTCTTAGCCTTCCAAATGCTGGGATAACTAAAGAGACTTTGAGCATTACTTCCAAACCACAAAAGAGCTCTAAACTGGGAAGGAATGGATCCATGACCATTTGTGAATAATCCAGGTGAATCAAGTCTGCCTGTACAAGAAGAGGACCAACTGCTTGCGACAAGACAGTGGCCTTAAAAGTATATCTGAGACAACTTTAACCTCCAGCTGTTTTGGATTAAAATCAAAGCAGAATATCCTGAGACTGCAACAAAAACACTGAAAAGCCTGCTTCCATTTCCAACATCACATCTTTATGAAGCAGAATATTTTGCAGTGACAGCAACAAAAACAAGATTACAACGTAGACTGGACCTCAACAACACACTTCAGGTCACTGTCTCCCATTACCCCCAGATGAAACCATATCGTTGCAGGAAAACAAGCCCAGGACTCCCACTGATTCTGCATTATGATGATTTATAAAATTATTTCATTATATATTACAATATAGAAATAAAGTACACAATAAATGTAATGCACTTGAATCATCCTGAAACCATTCCCCACTCCATCCACAAAAAAACTGTCTTCCACAAAACCAGTCCCTGATGTCAAGAATGTTGAGGACTGCTGCTCTAGACAATCTGCTAAAATCTGGTTTCAAAAGTACTTTGCATCCTAACAATTTCATTCCTAGGCATTTTTTCCTAGATGAATGAAAACCTAAGTCCATATAAAAAACTTGTATTAATTAACATTCATAGCAATTTTATTCACAACAGCCAAAAAAACCCCATCAACTGATGGATAAACAGATTGTAATACATTTAGTGGGAAACTACCAAGCAATAAAAAGAATTAACTATTCCTATATGTAATAATATGGGTGAATCTCAAGACAATTATACTTAGTGAAAACCACAATAGAAAAAAATAATTTCATTTACAAATAATCTACAGTGACAAAAATCAGAACAGTGGTTCCCTGGGGTAGACAGCAGCAAGACAGGCTGAAAAGGGAGATGACAAACTCTTCTAAGATGATAGTTAATTCTTGATTGAAATGGTTAAACAAGCCCCAAAAAAGGACGCCAACCTATACACTTAAAGTGCATAAATTTTATTTTATGTAAATTACATATCAATAAAGTAGATTTATAAGAAAGAAAGACAAGAGGAGGAGGGAAGGGAGAGGAATGGAGGGAGAGGGAGAGAGAGAGAGGGAGGGAGAGAGTAAGGCATAGAGGGAAAGAAGGAAGGAAAAAGTACTTTAAAAATTAAATCTCTGAAAGTGATAGGTCAGGAGTACAGGAGCACAGGGTAGTATTAAACTTTGTTCAATATTTAAAAGGTTGAGCCAAGGATGTAGCTCAGTGATAAAGCTTAGCATGCACAAGACCATAGGCCATTTTTCTATACTAGCTCATAAAAAGTTCATACTGTCTTAGTATCTTTACTGTTGGTGTTACATAAATGAGAAAAGCTGAGGCTATGGATACTCTGGAGTTAATATACAGGAAAAAGCACGCTGCTTATTGGACTGTATTTACAAGATCTTAAATAAGGCAACTGTTTGACATTTTCTTCACTATTAGGCAAAGCTAGATACTTCTAAAGTCCATGAAACAAAAGTCAACATTGTCCATTTTTAAATCTGACTCTAGCCTATGTAATAAGAAAATATTTTTATATTCTGTCCTTTATCCTCCAATTTCTCAAATATCCTTCCATGCAATTTTTTTCTGTTCTTTGTTATCCAAAGGAGGGTCAGTCGGGAGGTTGAGGAAATTGGAAAGACCACAGAAAATACTTAATAAAAATGGGCCCAAGCTGTCATGCACCCTAAAAGGAACCTGCAAAAGATGTCCACCCCATGTCTCTTCTTACTAGAAATCTGCCTCGAAATGGGAAAACCAGTACTGAGGAGCACACTGTGACTGGTTCGGATGGTACTAGCTGCTTCCTCCTAATTGATTCAAAATCCCCCTCCCGTATGGTAAAAGCATCCAATCACCTGCCGTCTTTCCTACTCTCATAAATGGCTAGGCCTTCAGCAGCCAGGCCCCCACCCCCACATCTCTTCCTCATCCCCTAATGGTCACCAACAATCCCCAACCTTCTGGTTTCAATGAAAGTAAATTCTTAGTGTCTAAACTACAGTAACTAGGCTTTCCTGCTTTCAGCGGCCCAGCGCGCCTCATACTCTCTGCTTTGTCAAAAAAATACTGCCTTTACCCTTCTTCCTTCACCTTGAAAATCGGCTACAAACAGTTCAGTATTCCAAAACCAGTGCTTCAGACTCTAAAGACTGTTGGCCTAATGGCCGCATCTTCTTTGCCTCGTTATAAATTGCAAACATATCCTAATAAAATTAAAAATTAAAAAATAAACAAACCACCCAACAGGGCTGGGGGAGTACCTCAGTTGTAGAGCACTTGCCTGGCAAGCAGGAGACCCTGAGTTCCACCTCCAGCACCAAAAACCAAAAAGTAATCACCCAACTATCCTGAGCCTGGAGCCTCCACTAGCCCTTCCTGCCGGCTACATCACTCACCTAAGCTGCTGGCGCCAAAGCCTCAGCGGGTTCTGGAAGACTCCTAGCAGCACTCCAAAGCACACATGGAAATCTCCTCCCCTTGTGTCTACATCATCAAAGGCACCAATTGGCCTTTGCCCTTTAGGACAGAGTCTAAACTTCAAGACCTAGACTAGATCTTGGATGCTGGGGATGCAGCTCCGAGATTGTTTGGAAGGAACAAGGGTGAAACTCACTGGAAATGAGCAAGTGGGATGTAAAACTGGAAAGCATATTTGTCTTAGTTACTTTTCTCTCCTTGCTGAGACAAAATACCTCACTCCCAGAATTAAGGAAGGAAAGGTTTATTTAGCTCACAATTTGTGGAGATTTCAGTCTATAATCAGCTGGCTCCAAGGCAGGGTGGCAGGGCACAGGGGCAACACTTCAAGGCAGCACAAGACAGCAAAAGCAGCAAGAGCAGAAAGGGCCTGGAACAAGCTTCTTTCCCTCCCTTCTACTGTAAGCAGGCTCCCCCCACCCAGGGGCGTGAAGCACTCACATCATCTCCCCGCCCTCCTCTTGCACAGGCTCAGGATAAATCCAAAGGAAGGACCGTGCCCCCTGCTCAGTCAATTAGTTCACCTTCTAAACTTCTCAAAGTGACACAATGAACAACATCCTGGAGTGATAAGGGCATGTCCTTTTCACCCCAGGATGTAGAACTGTTGAGTCACTTAGCCACGCCTCTAGACTCAAGTGGACACTATGTATCAACCATAACAATACTACAATTCATTGAGTGATGAGTGCAGATGGCCAGAACAGGAACTCACCAAAAAAAAAAAAAAGCAAAAAAGGGAGAAAATAGATAGCGCTGCCCAACACTTATTCAAGAGTGACAAGAGAGCTGGAATCAGTGGCATAAACCTGTAGCCCCAGCACTTGGAATGCTGAGACAGGAGAATCACTTGAACCCAGGATTTTGAGGCCAGCCTAAGCAACATAGACACCTCTCAAAAAGAGAGAGACAGACAGAGACACACTGAGAGACAGAAAGAAAGAGAGAAAGAAAGAGAGAGAAAAAAGGAAGAAAGAAAGAAAGAAAGAAAGAAAGAAAGAAAGAAAGAAAGAAAGAAAGAAAGAAGAAAAGAAAGCAAGCAAGCAAGCAGTGAAGGTCAGAAAGATACAAGGTTGAGCAGACTGACAAATTCGGTACTTCCAAGACATGCATTTGTTGCCCTGCCCTTCTCAAATGTGAAGGAAAGGACCTAATGACTCCTGAAGGTTCATGTGTTCCATCCATCTTCCAAAAATGGCTTGAGGAATCGGTTGGAAAATTAGGTAAATATGTTTGAGTCCACTTAATCTGTGCACAATGCCTGCAGCTAAAGAATGGCCTCTACAGAAGTCTCCACTGAAACACAACAGCGACTCCAGGTTTGGAAACAAAGCCCAATATTAAAACATTAACAAGCAATCTGAAGGTGTAGCTCAGTGGTAGAGTGCTGAAAAGAAACACATTAAGAGGCCCCCACTTCTGCCTTCATACACCCTTCTTTTAAGCCTTGTGCAACTCACTCATCCCACTTGTGGAACTGACCAACAGGCTGATGAAGAGGTTGTGGTCTGGGGAGGTAGCTCGGTGGTAGAGCATTTGCCTACTTGTGAGGCCCCAAGTTTCAATCAAAAAGATGGGGAGAGAGGGATGGGTCTGTGACTGTCATCCTGGGAAGATTAACACAGAGTTCCCTTTATTTGTGTATATATTCAGTTTCCCATATAAGAGAAACCATGCAATACTTAAGCTTGTCTCTGACTTATTTCATTCAACATTATATTCTCAAATTGCATCAGTTCACCTATGAATGCCTCAAATTTATCTTTATGCCAGAGTAGGACTCCATTGTATATAAATGCCAAATTATCTTTATCCATTCATCTGTTGATAGACATACACGCTGTTTCCAAGACCTAGCTATTATAAACTGTGCTGCTATAAACATGGGTAAAATAGGAAGTAGGGAGAAGTTCAAATAATTGCCCAAATTACCTCTTGAAGGAATCTGACCACGACCAACCTGACCAGAGACCCCTCTAAATCGCCCCCTCCCAGCACAGCTGCATCCGGGGACTCACAAAAGTGAGCCCTGCCTCTGAGAGTAGCCACTGCTCCCTGCGCTTTCCCAAGCCTCGTCCTTGGGCAGCCGTGACCACTTGTGCTCCCTCAAGCCTTGTTCTTGGCAAGGAGCCACAACCCCCTCTCACTGAACTCCCCTTTCCCCAAGAGTCTACAAAAGACCCCTAGCCTGTAGGAGAGCAGCTGCTCTAGTCTCTAGTGCCAGCGCTGTCCTTGTCAGGTTTGTTCTGCCATAAACCTGCCCCATTGGGCTCGTACCTCTGTTTCTTTTCCTCCTCTTTGCCTGACACCTATTCCATTGTTTCAAAAAAATGCTATGGTTTGTGTCTAGATTCCACCCCCCCACAAGACTCTTGTAGTCAGGGTGGGCTGTTCAGAGGTGGCTGGATCTAGAGTGTGTGATGCTGGGGTCAAGAGTGTGTGATTACTAAATCAACCCACTGACTGGTTTGCCATAGTTCTAGCTAGGATTAAGGATGCGAGTGCTACCCTGCCCTAGGGCATAAAATATAAGGGGCAGAAAGAGGGCTAATGTGCTCTTCCCTGCCTGCTTGCTGTGGACCATTTCCCCTCTGTGATGCCCTCTGCCAGGCCACAGTGCCTTGGAGCCAGCCGACTATGGACTGAAACATCTACAAACCGTGAGCCAAATAAACCTTTCGTCACTTAACTTTAGGTGTTGGGCCCAGGTGTGGTCCTATAATCCCAGCACTCAGGAGGCTGAGGTAGGAGGATCGCAGGGAGTTGAAGGCCATTTTGTGCTACATAGTGAGTTCAGGACACGCCTGAACCACATAGTGAGACTATTTCTCAAAAAAAAAAAAAAAAAAAAAAAAACTTTGGTTGTTGGATACTTTGTCTCAGCACTGAGGGAAAAGTAACTAAGACAAAAAGTATTTTATATGCTAATTCATTTCATTTATACTACTAGATCCTCTTAGTTCATTGAAAAGAAAGCTTCGTGCTATTATCTGTTTCTTCTTTGTAAGAGACTCTTTTGTCTGTCTCGTACTCTGAGTAACTACTTTGAAGATAATGATATACAGTGTATTGACTATTGTTATTCTCTTATTCCTGTATTTTGTTATGAAATTTTATTTTTTCATAAAATCAATAAATAAAAAGAGTTCCTTCATGACTCTGAAAGTCTCAGAATCAGTCATTATATAGCATGGAAAACTTGGAGTTTCTGAATAATTTATTTTCTTTCTTCAAAATTTTCTATACTAAATTATACAGTACAATAAAGAAAACAGAAGAAGCCAGGCAGGGTGATGAATGCCTATAATCCAAGCTACTCAGGGGGCTAAGCCAGGAGGATTTCAAATTCAAGGTTAGATTGGGCCCCTTGGTTCAATCCCCAGTATGGAAGAATAAAAAAAAGCTGGGCGTGGTGGCACAGCCTGCACTCTGGAAGCCTGAGGCAGAAGAATCATCACAAGTTCAAGGCCTGCCTGGACTACATAGTGAGTTCAAGTCCAGCCAAAACTGCAAGTGAGACTCTGTCTCAAAAAAACAAAAAGAATTAAAATTTAAACATGAAAAAGTACTTGGGGGTGTAGCTCAGTGTGAAGGCCCTGGGTTCCCCAGTACTGAAAAAAAAAGTTGAAACAGCTAGACAACCATTTGGGAAAAACTACATTTTCACCTCATTTCATTGCATATACCAAAATAAATTCTAGACTAATCAAAGATTAAATTCTGTAAAAAAGGTGTTCATACTTTATAAAAATAATGGCAAGATCTAAGCATGATCTGAAAAAAAGCAGAATTAAAAGAAAACACAATGGTAAGTTTTAAATACATAAAAAATTAAATCTTCTGAACGGTATTACAATTAATGTTGAAAGACAAACCACAGACTAGAAAAAGATTTTTCAACATATGTAACATAAAAGAACTCTTCAAATTAAAAAGACAAATATTCTAATCAATAAGTGATCAAAGAACATAATCAGACAATTTACACAGGAAGAAATATAGCCAATAAATACATGAAAAGATATTCAACCACAGCAGTAATCATAGAAATACAAATTAAATCAAGGTAAAAATTTTATCTATCAGACAGACAAAGGTTAAAAACATTAGCTAAACCTCACATTTGGCAAGGTATATAAAATAGGCACTCTTGTACACTGTTGATAAGAACATAAATCATTGTTAACTTTTCTGCAAAGGAAGGCAGCTATCCCCCTGCTGGGTATTTTCCCAGAAGATCTAAAAACATCATATCACAGTGATATATGTGCACCTATGTTCATAGCAGCACAATTTGTAATTGCTAAAATGTGGAAGCAACCCAAATGTCCATCCACCGAGGATTGGATAAGAAAATTATGGTACTTTTATATAATGGAATATTACTCAGCTGTAAAGAAAGATAAACTCGAGGCCTTTATATTTAAATGGTCACAACTAGAAACCATACTCATAAGTGAAATAAATCAAACATACATGTGCAAGCACCACATTGTGTCACTAGTGTAAAACTTGAAAGAGTTAATTTAAACTCAGAGGTATGATAGACACTGTGAAATGATAGGAAACCACTGAAGAGTAAAGGGCTTCTGGGATGTGGGAAAAGAGAAGGGAACGAAGGAGAAATTTTGTATGTATGTATATACAGGATAGATAACATGGTTGTTCTTCTGTCTTCTATTTCTATGCTGAAAGAAACTGTCAATGAGTCTTTGGTTGACCAGTATTGCATGTCTATATCTGTTTTCATGAGAAGCCACTTTGAAGATATCAATATGTAATACAACCACCATTGTTAATTCCCTACCACTTTGTTTGTAACTCTGTATTGTCTGTATTGTGCTTGTGATATGTTGTAAAATGCTGTATGTCTGTTAATGTTTCCCTCCTTTTATCTTTAAAATTAAAAAAAAAAAAAGGAAGGCAGTTTGGCAATAATGTATCAGCGAACCTTTCTTGCTGTGCTGGGGATCAAACCTAGGTTTTCCTCACTCTTGGACAACCACTTTATCTACAAGTTGCAATACTCCAAGCCCCTATATCAAAATCTTCAATGTATGGACTCAATCACCTAACAATTCCCCTTCTAAGAATTTTGCAAAGGAAAAATTTTACAAAGATTAACAGAAATGCTCACTGAAGCACTGTAAAATTCACTTAAATGTTCACCAGTTGTGGATGAATTATACAGTTTTTAAAGTACATTAGTTAATACCATATAGTGGACAATTTATAAGCCTGTCAAAATGATCTATACTTATAAAACTAGGGAAATGTCTATGTCCTACTGTTCAATTTGGAAAAGTTTACAGGAAAGGTATACATTTAAGTAAAATTGTGTGCATAGTTGAACAAAAACATCTAGAAGAGTATTTATACCAAAATGTCACAAGGTTTCTTTGTGAGCTCACGCCCAGCCCAGCTGGGCAGTTTTTCTTTTATTTTTCAGTGTTTTTAAATTTTCTTCAATGAACACATATTTTATCACTAGAGGAGAAAAGAGAGGCTATGTTCATAAAAGAATAAAATCCACAGAATGACGGAGGCGTTTTCTTATCTGATGGGCCTATATTCTCTGCAGTGAAGTATAAGGCAAAGTCAATAGCGGAGAGTAGGAGGGAAGGACTCTAACAGTGTGACTAAGGTAAGAAAGAGTTGTTTCAGAGACCAAGGGAATTGAGAAAAGGCCTAGTCAAAGTGGATGATCATTTACCTGCTAATTGTGTAATTGTCTCCAACAATTCTGAATTTCAGGTTAGACTATGAAGATCAATGTTTGAATCCCTCCAGGCTTGAAGAGAAACTGGAGTACTAATTAGGGAGTTAGAGGTGTCCGCAAAATAGCGATGATGATAATAAATGTAGGAATTTAGGTGGGTAAGAGCAAGAAAAGATTGAAAGGGATGGATGAAAAGACAAAAAGTGTGTGGGAGTGAAGTCAGTGAACTGCGGGCTTTGCAATGTCAAAGAATTATTGTAGTGGGTTATTTGAGCAAGTAAGCTGGGGAAGCTTGGCAAGATCAGCACAGAGAACTTGTTTGAATTAATGATTTTTTTGTTTTGAGACAGGATCTTGCTATGGAGTTCATAGCTGGAACTCACTATGTAGCCCAGGCTGACCTTGAACTCATGGTGATTCTCCTACCTCAGCCTCCCGAGTGCTGGGATTATAGCATGCACCACCACACCTGGCCTGAATTACTGATTTCAGAAGCCTATGTTCTGACAAAATGTAGGGTATGACTGCGTGACTAGATAGCTAAAATGGAGCTCTATGAACCAAATCACAGAACCACCTCCACCTCACATATTTTAACACTAGCATCCCTACACTTCTATTTTTTTTCTGTTTTTCTATATTTATTTATTTATTTATTTATTTATTTATTTAGGTGCTGGGACTCGAACTCAGGACCTTGCACTTGCCAGGCGGGAACTTGTGGCACTGAGCTACATCCCCAGCCCCTACACTTCTATTTTTAATTGAAATATAATTGTACACATTTATGGGGGTAAATTGTACACATTTATTAGAGTGTGATGTCGGTAGGTTTTATATGATGTATAAGGATCAAATCAGGGTAATTAGATTTCCAACTCCTTAAACACATAACCGTTTCTTTTTTGTGTATGGACATGTGGTGCTAGAACCCAAACCCTTGCACATGCTAAGCAAGTGCATTTGAACTACATCCCCAGCCTACAATTTCTTTTTTTATGAGTTTCATTAATGATAATTAATTACCTAAAATTTTTGCTTTTGTTTTGTTTTGTTTTTGAGACATGTCTCATTATGCAGTTCAGGCTGGCCTTGAACTCATTATGTAACCTAGACTGGCCTTGAACTTGCAGCAATCCTCCTGCCTCAGCGTCCTGAGTGCTGGGATTACAGGTGTGCAGCACCATACCAGGATTCTAATTATTAATTAATGGAGTTTTTTTAGGAGTTTTGTTAAAATGCCCAAATTGGGCTCAAGCTTTCAGTCCTTCTGCCTCATCTTCCTGAGTGCTGGGCTTAGAGGCATGCATCACCACATCTGACATTTTTAATTGATACATAAAAAGCCTACATATTAATAGAGTGCCATCCACACATTTCCTGCAGTTCAGTGTCAAGCCCTGTAATTAATAGCCTTCAAGAGTCTCACTGGAATCTTCATTCCTTATTTTTTTGCTTCATTCCTTCAGAACCCTAGGCTAGCTAGGCCTGGTGATTCATGACTGTAATCCCAGCACTCTGGAAGGCTGAGGCAGGAGGATGCAAGTTCAAGGCCAGCTTGTGCAACTTAGTGACTTAGCAAGACCTTCTCCCAAAAAATAAAATTTTTTAAGGGCTGGAACTGTACCTCAGAATAAATGCCCTGGGTTCCATCCCCAGTACTGCAAAAAACCCCAAAACAAACAGCAAAAAAAAAAACTAGGGTAAAGCTAGGTGTCGTGGCACACCTGTAGTCCCAGCTGCTCAAAAGGCTGAAGAAGGATAACAAGTTCTGACCAGCCTGGGCAACTTGGCAAGATCCTGTCTCAACACACACACACACACACACATACACACACATACACACACACACACACACACACACACACACACACACAGGGAGAGAATCCAGGCAAATTGAATTATAAACTGCTTTCACATCTTCTTGCCTTCATGGACAAATTTCCCTCCTCCTGGAATGATCTGAATTGACACATTTTGCCTATCCTTTAAGCCTCAGCTTTTTAAAAAGCCTTGGCCTCCATGAATACTTCCCAGAATTCCCTGGAGAATTCCCTTCCATGAACCCTCATGATACTCTATGCAACACTCTCTGTCTCTGAGGACACTTTTTTTCATACTTTGTGCCTTTTTACTTATTTGAGTCAATTTTTTATCTCTGCCACCTTAAGGAGATCAAGATTAGACCATGCCGAAAGCAATTTTCTACTCTGTCTTCAAGTACAGTGCCTTACAGAGATTATTTACTGTCTTCGCTGCATGAAGGTTTCTACATAGTGGTATGTGTGACTGTTTTAAGTATTGCATAGCCAAATATTTTAAAGAGCTGGATATTTACTTTACTCTGTATTAGAAAAATACTTCATTGTCCATGCATGATAGTGGTAAATATATTTTTCAAAAAAATTTTTACAGTCTTGCTAAATTGCCCAGGCTGGCCTTGAACTCACTACCCTCCTGTCTCAGCCTTCCAAAGGCCAGGATTGTAGGTTGCAACACCACCCCCAACTTTATTTTCTTTTTAAAACAAGTATATTTAGCCAGGAGTGTAGCTCAGTGGTAGAACACTTGCCTAGTACACACGAGGCCATGGGTCCCATCCTCAGCACCTTTCCAAAAAAGCTTAAAGAATGAGGAGTTCGCCAGTCACTGTGGCACACATTGTAATCCCAGCTACTCCATGAGGCTGAGGCAGGTGGATTGCAAGTTCAAGAACAGTCCAGGAAATTTAGCTGTGTGGTAGACCACCTCTGGGTTCAATCAGCCATACTGAAAAAAATCAGTGAGGAGTTGTTTTGTTTTTATTTAAATATTCTCTATTAAAATTGCACAAATAAAGAAGAGAAACCAGGGATCAATAGCTTCTTATATATGTTTTCAGAAAAAAATTATGTATATTCCCTTTTTTCTTTCATAAATATTCTGCACACTGGGGTTTCATTTTGTTTTGTTTTTACTTAACAGGGTATCTTTTTTATTTTAAAGAGAAAAATTTTAAATAACAATAAAACAGTTTCAAAACAGGCTAGTAGGAGAGTAAATTAACAGATTATCTTTAAGAGCCTACTTTTTTCTTCTCGTGCATGGAATGAACATGGATGGAGCCTTCTCACTGAGCTACATCCCCAGCCCTTTCTTACTATTTTGAGACAGGGTCTTGCTAAATTGCCTAAGCTGGGCTCAAACTTGCGATCCTTCTGCCTCAGCCTCCCAGAGTGCTGAGATTACAGGCATGTGCTACCATGCCTGGCTCAAGATCTGTATCACCTATTGGCACAGACAATTCATATTCTCTCTCCCCCTCTCTCTCTCTCTCTCTCTCTCTCTCTCTCTCTCTCTCTCTCTCTCTCTCTCTCTCTCTCTCCCTCCCCCTCCCTCCCTCCCCCTTCCCTCCCCAGGGCCTCCCACATGCTAGGTAAGTGCTCTTTCCATTGAGCTATACCCCAGCCATGAAATTAATGTATTTTATTAACTAACTTCTCGCTGATGCACATTAGGTAACTTCCAAGTTTTATGCCGCTTTTTTTTTGAGACAGTGTCTCACTATGTAGTCCAGGCTGGCCTTGAACTCACTACGTAGCCCAGACTTGCCTCAAACTGACAGTGATCCTCCTGCCTCAGCTCCCTGAGAGCTGGAATTACATACAGGTGTGCGCCACCACCCTGAGAGTACGCTATTATTAATAGTGTCTCATTAGGGACTGAGGGTATAGTTCAGTGGTAAAGTCCATGCATTCAGTATTATGAGACCCTGGGTTCAATCCCCAGCACCAAAATATAACGTATATATGTAAATTTTAAAAATTATTTTAATTGGAATTGTTAGACCAAAAAGATTGTGTGGGGCCAGCATGTAGTTCAGTGGTTGTCTAGTGTACGTGAGGCCATGGATTCAATCCCCAGAACAGAAAAAAATGTGGTTTTAATTCTTCCATCAAACTACCCACCACAAAAGCTACAAGCACATAGGGCCCTACCATTCATGAGACTGTTGACCGTCACTTTTGTCAGTGTTTAGCACTTAATCTTTTTCCCATCCTGTAAGATCTCAGATTTTGTGGTTGTTTTGATTTACATTTGTTTTCTTGAGATTGAGCATCTTTTTATTGTATTTGCTTTATACGCTTTTTGTATTTGAGCCGGAGTCTTGCTACTCAGCCTGGGCAGGCTTGCACTCATGGTCCTTCTATCTCAGCCTCTGGAGTAACTGACATTTCAGGCATGTGCCACCATTCCCAGCTTATATTATTTTTCTAGAAACTACTGAGATTCTTTACTCATTTTTCTGTCAGGTTGCTCCTGCCTTCTGTATTGATTTGTACGGGCTCATCGTGTATAAAGGACACCACACAATATGTGCTGCAAGTCTTATTTTTTACTTTGTCCCAAGGTGCCCTTTGGCTCCACACAACTTGTAGCACATACTCTGTCTCTTGAGTTGATGACTCCTAAATCTATACTTGTGTCCCGGTCTTCTAGCTCCAAGGTCCAGCCATTGACTACCTTCACCTGTATGAAGCTAAACTCATGAGTATGTTTGCAAATGTAGCACACGTGGAACTGAGTTCATCTTACCCCCAATGTTCTCTTCTTTTTACGTTCCTTATCTTGGTTCATGATTTGATCATTCACTCAGAAATTTTCTAAGAAGTCAGTCACCAATTTTTTTCTAGTATTGGGGATTGAACCCAAGGCCTTTGCACTGCTGAGCTACCTATCTAGCCTGCTTTTTTTTTTTTTAATTTTGAGACAAGTTCTCGCTAAATTGCCTAGGCTGGGCTCAAACTTGCAATCCTCCTGCCTCAGACTTCCAGAGTGCTAGGCTTATAGGCATGCACCACCACACCCAGGTACCCATTTCTTTCTTACCCCCTACATCCAACTGACCAAAATCCCTGAAGTATTTTGCCCAAATGACCACAGTGCCCTTTCTTAATAAGTATTGCCAGTTGTGCCACAAGGGGTGGCACACGCCTGTAACCCCACTACGCAGGAGACTGAGGCAGGAAGAGCAACGTGAATTTAAGGCCAGCTTGGGCTACATGGTGAGTTTAAGGCCACCGTGAACACAGAGACTTTGTCTCAAAACAGACAAAAACAACTGCACAGTGGTTAAAGAGCATAGGCCAGTTAGACCAAACTGGATCTTTGTTTTATTTTTGGTGCTGGGAATCAAACCCAAGCTTCATGTTACCCCAGCAAGTGCCCTACCACTGAGCTCTACCTACCGTAAACCTGGGTTTGGGCTGGCCCTGACCTCTCCATAACCTAGAGCTGATTTCTTATCTAAAACTTGTTCTCATATCTATAAACAGTACTTGTCATTTCACATCTCCTTCCTAACATTATTGAAAGGGCAAAATGAGATTGAACACAGAATAACTCGCATAATAAGCAGGAGACATTATCTCCCTGCCCTTACTTCCCCCAAGCTCTTTCAAGCCATCCTCCTTGCTGCTGCCACACTAACAAACCCGAGCATCATGCTCTTTGTAATCTTTGTAACTCCCTACCCCTTCCCGCCATGCATTCTACCCCTTCCCTCCGTATGTGATACCTTATACAAGGCTGTGAGTTTGGTCTGTTACCTTTTGCAATGACATGTGCTACTTTCCAGACACATTCAAACTGTATGCCACACCCCAAGGAGAGTCTCCTTTCATATTTCCGTGATGTTCTACATACTGTTCACTGACAGTCAAGTGCTCCCCTCAGTTTGCTTAAGCACCTACTCCACACTCTGGTAAGCATGTCCTTCTTTGTGCCTCCTCCATGCAAATCATTCTTGTGTAGTCACGTTTACCTGTTTGTCTCCACAGTAGAGCGGGAGTCCCTTGAGGGAAGAGATTGTCTTCTTCATAGTTGTATCATCAGTACCCGAAACAGGGTCTAGCATTGTACATGTTTGGTGCATAAATGGATTAATTCATGCTTCTTGGTCTTGGCAGACCTTGGACCTCTGTTTCTCTCTGTTCTGTAGCAATGTCCTTGCATGTACACAGTCCTTCAGGAAACCCCTCTACTGTCCTCCCCTCCCCTCCCCTCCCAGCAATGCCAAGAACCCAGCCGAAATTATTGGTCCCTAATCAATCACAGGAGTCTGGAACTGATGCAACTAGAAGGAGTAAAACAAAAAACAAGGGTTTCAGCAAGGCCCTAACCAATGCCAGTGTTGAGGTCAGAGCCCACCCCCAAATCCCAGTGCTGAGTAGTGCTGTCTTCGTCTGCACAGTCTAATAATCTTAAGGGAGCAAGGAAAAACTATACGGCAAGCTCAATCCTTTAAGCACGACTAGTCTGCGTGGAGGGCTACTTAACAATTCCCTCCTCAAACCTGAGTCCATGAAAAGTACAACCAGGAACAGCAGATCATTTTGTGATGACTGAAGAGACACAAAAGGTGCTCCTTTCAAACGCTCCAGCCTTAAAAGTCAGGCTCTCCATCAAGTCTAGCAAGCAAAGAACAACAGCTTCTTTTCTTTTCACTTTCCTTTAATATTTATTTAAAAGGCCATATACAACTACAGAAACCATTTAAAAGTAGACAAGTTAAAAAAAAGAGAGAGAGAGAGATGAAAAGCAGCAGTGACACACCCTTGACTCCACAATAGATACAGAGCTCTATATTAGCATCCCCCACCAACATCACATGGGAGAGCCGGCTTTCGGCGGGATCAAGAGAACTCTCCATTATTGTGGGGGGGAACCAGGTAGAATCAGGTGTGTCAAAATGTGTGAATACAAGGACTGCTGAGATCAAAGTCTACAGATCTACTGAGATCAAGGTCGACAGTTCTGGTTCTGGACTTGGATAGGGGTCGGTCATTCTTAAACTCTTCCAGGCTGTGCTGGATCCCGTAGCTGAAGTAGATAACAAATCCTAAAGGAGAAAGGCAGCCGTGAGGTGGGGAAGTTATGACCACCGCCTAGTAGAGATCAAGAACAAAAGAAGTTGGGAGTGGACACCCAAGGGGCTTACTCTTCCAGAGTAGATACCTACCGATCAGCATCCAAACCCCAAATCGGGCCCAGGTACCAGCTGTCATCTGCATCATAAGATAAACATTCACAAAGATGCTCACTATTGGGAGGAGGGGCACAGCAGGCACCTGAAAACAAAGGAAAATCTTCTTTGTACACACCACAGGGTGACTCAAAAGAGCTTTCTATTACTCAAGCCAGAAAGGCAGAGTTCTATCCCTACTCATGCTCTGCAGTTCAGTGGTCACTCACTGACAAGACCTCGTACGGGACTGCCACAATGCAGTTTGGGAAAATGCAACTGGAAAGGAACTAAAGAGCGTCAGTGAAGAAGGCGCTGGCCTAGGTTCCTCCTACATCCTCCTTTTCATACCCAATTAAAGAGTATCTATAAACTTTATTAGACCACAAGGCATGTGAAGCCTTTTCTTCCCAGACGGGTTGATGGTAGGAGAGAGAACGGTCATTTACCTTGAAGTGAAGGGGAGTGGAGTTCTGTGGCTGTTTCCAGATAACCCCGGTGATTCCAGTGATGAGCAGCAGTAGCAGCACAATCACCGCCACCCATATCGGGTCTCCGGAAAGCAGTGGAATTTGCCACTGGGCCAACACCAGGCATAAGACGGTCAGCAGTAGAGCTTCAAAAGTCAAGTTGAAAGACATCAAAACCAATCCTTGAGACCAACATGCTAAGACGTTAGGCACCCCATGCCCAAGGGGGTTGCTGTCTCTCTAGATCTTCCTCAGCCACCAAATGCCACTAACAACATGCCCACCCCAGCATGCGGACACCTCAAATCCACCTCAAAAGAAAAATTCCACTGCTCACCAATCAGTGAGGAACAAGCATAGACAACTTGGCCAGAGAGTGGAGTAGGGATGGAGTTGAGTGGGCAAAACAGTGACTGGAGGGTCAGCCTCTCTTCTTCTGGTATCTGCTCCTCCTGCAATTCTACTTCCTCTTCCCCCATCTTCATCTCCTGGTCGGGCTGATACCTGAGGGAAGAGTAAGTAGGCCCCTTGAAACACAATCGTCAACCACTTTACCATCTTTTCCCAGGTAGCTTCACCTCCCTCATCGCCATTAAGAGTAACTGATTGTTTGTTTGTTTGTTTGCAATATTCACAGCCTTCAAAATGAGCTGTATCACTCGCCCTTTTCTTGTTTTTAATTTTGAGACAGGGTCTCACTAAGTCACAGTTGCCCAGGCTAGGGTCAAACTTGCAGTTTTCCTGCAAGTGCAGGGATTGCTGGTGTGCACCGCCATACCCATTTGAAAGCTCTTTTGAATAGCGTGGGAAACCCAGACTCATCAAGGAAAATCAGGATGACAAAGGCAGAGGAGGGAGAAAGAGCAGATCCCCATCCTTCCTCGCCCAATAAAAACCCCAATCATAATATGCAGAAGAAAAGGGTCTCACCTGAGGATGAGGACACAAATAGACACCAGGGAGTAAGCAAGCAAAGTCCCAATTGACATGAGGTCCACAAGATCAGTGAGTTCAAAGAGGAACGCCATGAAAGCTAAAATTGAGGGGCAAAAGACAAGAAGTGAAAGAAGGAAATGGCAAAGTTTTAAAGGAGGTATGAAATAATTAGGAGGACTTGTTACCTGCAATAATGCCAGAGACCACGGTGGCCATGAGAGGAGTGTGTGTGCTGCTGTGGATGCGGGCAAGGACACGGAACAGGAGCCCATCTTCTGCCATCGCGTAGATCACCCGAGGCATGGGGAACATAGAGCCCAAGAGGCTGCAGAGGAGAATGCCCGGAACGGCATGAGTTGCCTGAGATACCTCTTCCCAAGCCTGCATGCTTAAGACATTTCCACTTGCCCTCCACGGCCCTTTTAAAGGATATTCTTTTGTACTAAGCGGTAATTTTTAGTACAAAATGAGATTCTGACCACAAGGAAAATAAACTTTTTTTTGACAGAACCTGATGTTTTATCGAGGGCCTCGTGCATGCTAGGCAAGCTCTCTACCACTGAGCTACATCTCCAGCCCTTCATTTTTACTTTACTTTGCGACAAGGTGTCCTTAAATTGCCCTAGCTTGATGCCTCAGCCTCCTGAGTAGCTGAAATTACAGGTATGCGCCACTATGCCCATCTGGAAAACAAACATTTGACACTGACCTAGTAGAAAGAGCGCAGAGGGAGCCAACAGCCACAAGGTAGCGGGCAGGAGCCCATCCAATATGGAGAAACGCCTCAGGCAAAGGGCTCTCAGGCTGAAGCTGGTAGTAAGGCATCATGAGGGTGAGTGCTGATGAGACACCAAAATACGCCAAAAAGCACACGAATAATGAGATCACAATGCCCATGGGGATGGAGCGCTGTGGATTCTGGGCCTCTTCCCCTGCAGGAAAGAACACAGCACAAAAGTTCTCAGCCAGGGAAGCAGGCTCACTCTTCTACCACCCTCAGTCTGATTGCACCCTCAGTACACACTGCACCCAATCCCTGGACAGAACGGGGTGGTTATGTTACCAGTGGTAGCAATGCAGTCAAAACCAACAAACGCATAGAAACAGGTAGCTGCTCCACGGAGAATCCCCTCAACACCGAAAGGCACAAATCCTCCAGATCCCACAAGGCCCAAGCTAGAGCGGAAGAAGGAATGGAAAGGGTCAGGGCACGTTTGGCCACCTCCATGTCTTTCTCTGATGCCAAACTACTCGGCCTCCAAACCCAGCCTCCCACTCTCCCCCGCCCTCACCCTAACCCCTCAGCATGGAGCCCCTCCCTCCCCATCATGTTCCCAGCTCTGCAGAGTGACTCTCTAACTTTTCAGTGTTGTTGAGTCCGGCCACAGCCAAATTGTAGTCGCCTTCTGTGAGCCGCCAGTTGTGCAGGTCTCCCTTAATGAAGCCAGAGATGATGACGAAGCCGAGAACCAAAAGGTTCACCACTGTGAACACTTTGGTAACCAGGGCCGACTCGCTAGCCCCCAGCGCCAGCAATCCTGCGAGAAAAATTCATTCACAACACTGAGAAGGAAAGAAAGTCCTCGACCCAAACTTTGCTTTATTTTCCTGGCTCTACGGGGCAGACTCACTCCTTCTCAGCTTCTCCTCTCCGCCATTATCACCTCCATCAAGCTCCTTCCAAGCTCAGCTCCCATCCTTGTCCATGGCCCCAAGCCTCGTCCCACACCCACCATTCTATCCTGCCTCCTGCCTTACCAGTGAGCAGCAACACGAGGCCCATAGCAAAGAAGTCTGGATATTCTGCCAGGACATGGGGCACATGCAGTGAGATGGTCCCCTTCAGAGCGTGGGAGATGTGATTCCCAATCAGGTTGTCAAAAGCAGAGCTCCAGGCCCGGGCCACACTGGCCGTACCTGGTAGGGCAGAGGGAGAAACACGGAGACAGGCTCCCTCCCTGTCCCACACCAGTCTCACACAAATCCCTGCCGGCATCACCCACTGCTCTCATTCTTACTTTTTGTTTGTTTGTTTGGTTGGTTTCAGAGAGTTTTTTGTTGGTTTGTTTGTTTGTTTGTTGGGGGGGGATGTTGTTTTGTTTTGTTTTGTTTTGTTTTGTTTTGGAGCTAGAGATTGAACCCAGGGCCTCAGGCACACACGCTCCATCAAACCGCACCTCCAGCCTTCTTCTTAATGTTGAAAGAACCCAAACCAGTCACTTATTGAAGGAAACCCAGAGAGACGTGACTATAATAAACAATTTCTCCATCTTTTCAACCCTCCCACATTCACGATCATGTGTGTTGAGGTCCCATGAAAAGTAATAGTTCAGCTTCACTATTCCACCCAGTCATCCTGCCCCAAAACCCCTCCGCTGGCTCTGCAGTTCCCTCCCTGGCCCACACTCTCACCGATGACATAGGAGAGGATGAGGTTCCAGCCAGTGGTGAAGGCCCAGAGTTCACCCACAGTGACGTAGCTGTAGAGATACGCAGAACCAGAACGGGGGACCCGGGCGCCAAACTCCGCATAGCACAGCCCAGCCAACACAGAAGACAGAGCAGCCACCAAAAAACAGATCACAATGGATGGACCTGCTTTATCTTTGGCCACCTCGCCAGCCAGGACATACACGCCTGCACCCAGTGTGCTGCCCACACCCAGGGCCACCAAGTCCAGAGTGCTGAGGCATCTGGCAAGGCGGGTCTCAGCCACACCTGGCTCCAGCATGCGTCTCCGTACCAGCTTACGCCCAAATCTGCGAAGTGCCTGCCACAGCATTCTAGTTGGAATTGAAGAGGATGCTAGGATCTGGTGAAAAACGAAACAAAAACCCTTCAATGGGGCTTACCATTCCTAAAGCCTGAAAGTGAATTACAAGACCCACTCCGACCCACTCCACCAAGCAGAGGAGCTAAGGGGGGGGAAGGGAGGGGGAGCTGAGGGGACAAAGGCAAGTCACTTCACCTCTAACCTCAGTTTCTTCATATGCAAGTAGGAATTACAATAATGCAAGTAGGGATTACAATACCTCACAAGGTTTGTGGAAGGATTAATTTCAGAAAAGGCAGGTGAAAGCCCCTTGCAGTATAGTAGTTGGCACCCAGTATGTGCTCAGAAAATATTAGGTTTCTTCTTTCCCTGCCCAGGAAACTATAGAATTTATCTTAGACCCCAACCCAGGAACCTTGAAACCCAATATGACTGCTCCCTGACCTGTGGCTCCTTGGGAATTAAGTAGAGCTCAACTCCGAAGAAGCCAGCAAGTCTGGGAGACCCCCTCCCATTCCGACATGCAATATTCACGAGGTTCCTTTCAGGGCTCAACCCCAGGGCTCGAAGCAGATCGCCCCGGAGAGGGACCCCATCTCCGCTACAGATAAAAAGTGCGAACCGGCTCAGTGGCACCTCTCCTCACCGAGCCCACACCGCTCAAGTGGCGCAGCTTTTGCCCAGGGCAGCAAATGTCCCCCCCACTTCCTCCGCTCCGCTAGGTTGACCTGCGAGCATCACCAGTGAGGCGGAGCTTCCACATCTAAGATTTGGAGACGTGCCCGGATCTGGAGGGGCCCCAGAGCAGCCTGAGATTGCTTTCACTCCCCTCTTGGCTGAAATGAGGGGTCCCGCCCTATGCTCTCCTACCCAGTTCCCAGATTTTTATGCTTCCATCTAGGAACGGTCTGGGGCTGGGGTGGAGATGGTACCCTTGGCTCCCAGGGCCCGGGTCTGGCCAGCAACAGGTCACGGCCGCGTTGATGCAACTGCATGCCATGGTTGCCGGAGAATCCTAGGTGTGCGAGGACCCTCACCGGCCCCCCTCTCCCCGACACACGTGCTGGCCCCGAAGGCTTACCTGAGAGATGTGGCAAGCCAGGGAGCAGAGAATCTGGGGTCCAGCTCTGAGGCAGACTTAAGCGAGTTGGGTTAGGGATGCCGAGTTCCGTAGCTCAGGCTTCAAAGCAGCTGCTTGGGGTCGTTACGCGCCAAGCGCCCCTTATATTCACCAGGAGGCGGAGCCCGCAACGTCATGGGATTCTACCCCCAATCCTCCTCCCTACACACAAAACACACACACACACACACACACACACACACACACCACTTAGCTTTGCAAAAGGTATTGCGTGGGGCCTGAAACCGCTTCTCACGAGCCACAGCAAGCCTGGCGTGGCGGTTAGTGAAGGCGGCGGCGGAGGGGGGGGTGTTCGAATTTTCCTTGCTGGTTGTTAGAGCAGGACAATAAAAGGCTTCCTGCTGGAGACCCCATGGGATTTTTTTTTTTCCGCCCTTGTGCCTTGTCGGTCAGAATCAGTGACTCTGGGGAGAGGGGACGGGGCGGGGATAGAGGCGATTTGTGTGTGAATAGTGGAGGGGGAAACAGCACCCCGTGTGTCCACCTCCCTCTCCCCGGTCCTCCTTGGCTTTCTTTTCTGCGTGAGTTCTCCCCATTCCTGAAATCCTTCCCAGGGACCACACCAAATGATGAGCAGCCATCTGACCTGGACCCCTCAGCTCTCACCCTCGACTGGGGATGTTTCTGAGACAGACAGCAAGAGAATGAAAAACGGCTTGAAACCACCTGTACATAAATAATTAAGCGCATCTAGATTTCTAGGCCTCGATCTTTCCAGAATGTGTTTCCAGCTGCATATAAATATCAAATTTGAAAGTCTGACAATATTAACCTATTGGATGAGGGAGTTTAATTCCTTTATTTCCCCCTTCTCTCTTTTTTCCCCTCCACTGCTGGGAATCAAACCTTTGGTTTCCTGCATGCTGGGTTAGCGCTCTGTCACTGACTTGCATCCCCAGCTCCTTTAGTTCCATTCCACTGATGAGTAAGCTGAGGATCAGAGGCCTAAGCAGTCTGACAACACTGTAATTATTGTTAATCACCTTCCAGATAAAACCTGACCCGCTGCCAATTGGAATTCAAAACTTACCTTCCACAAGTGCTAGAACCTCATTCAAATGCACAAGAAGGGGAGAGATGGCTGCAAGCAAAGGTAAACAGGAAGAAGCCCAAACTGAAGAAGCTAAAATTTGTCACAGTGAGTCAGATCCTTAATCCGTGCGGCCCAATCTGCTCATGTGCATAAGGAAGTAAGTAACAAGGGCTGTGAAGGTGTGCTTCTCTTCCACCAAGATATCTTAAGGGTTAAGGATGGACCCAAATAGTTTTGTTTCCTTTACTGATCCTTTATAAATATGTTACCGATGAATCAAATATATAAATGCTTTTCAAAGTAACTGGTATTTTCAGCTAGCTGAAGCTCCACTTAGTGAATAAGTGTGCTGGGTTTAGGCTGTCACTCAGTGTCAGAGCTCTTGCCTAGCGCAAATGAAGCTCTGGGTTCACTCTCCAGCACCCCCATATTTTTTTAGAAAGATATATTTATTGAGCACTGGAGATGTACTTATGTACAGTAGCATACAGCGCAACTGAAACTATTAATAGAGGTCAGGAATGCAGTGTTTGGGATTACACCTAATTTAAATTCCCAGTTCAGTCGCTGTGGCTTTGAGCAAATTATCTAACATCTCTGAGCCTCAGCTTTTGGATATAAAAGACATATTTCATAGGGCTGTTGTGATGCGTAGGTGAGATTATGAAGCCAAGTCTTCTTTCTTGGCACATGGGAAACACGCAATGAAAACTTGATACATATTCAAAAGAATGTACTAATGATCTCATTGCTTAGATTCGATGATTGTTTGAATTATGAGATTAACTGACAAACCGATAGACAAAGAAGTCACTACCGACTGAAATAGAGAAAGGCCTCTTGATTTGTAAAGTGTTCCGGAAGGAGGTTGGGCAAGCCCTTAAAGCTCAGCCTCGAGATGTAGGAAATAAAGTTAAGAAATACAATGGAAGCCAGTCTAGCAAACGCAGTATGTGTTAGGAAGCAGTGGAAGATAAGGATGAGTAAATGGACGCCTCCCTCTAGGACTAACAGGTGTCTTATATGTATCGCCCAATATGTAAACAATACCTCTTGAAAACCCTCTAAACGCAAGGTCGGTTCCCCTAGCAACCAGCCCCCATCAGGATACAAGAAGAGCTGTGCATCCATTACTACAATCAATTTGAGAACATTTTCATGTCCAAATCAAACCCTGTACAGTATTCCTAGCCACTTCCCATTTCCTCCCAACCCACTTACCCCAGCCCCAGGCAACCACAAATCTACTCTGGATCTCTATAAATTTGTCTAGATGTTGGCAAAGGGTTACAAAGCTTCAGTCACACAGGGTAAATAAATTATGGAAATCTAATGTACAGCATGGCAACTATGGCTGATAATATTTTATGATGCTTGATAAAGCTAATAATACTGCATATTCTAGTATTATATAATTAAAATTTGCTACGGTAAGAGTCGGTATACACATACACAAAAACATTATGATGCTTACTTCCGCAGTACGCATACTAAAATTGCAACAATACAGAGAAGATTGGCATGGCCCCTGCTCAAGGATGACATGCATATCTGTGAAGCTTTCCATATTTCTTTAGAGCTGGGGATGTAGTCCAGTGGTAGAGCACTTGGTTAGCACGAGCTAGGCCCTGAGTTCAACTCCTAGTCCCACACATACACAGAATCACCGGTTGAAGTATAGCTCTGTGGTGGAGTCTTGCCCAGCACAAGTGAGGCCCTGGATTCAGTTCCCAGCACTGGAAAAAAAATTCATGTTGTATACCTTAAATAAATGTAATTTTATTTGCTAATTATATCTCAAAAAATCTAGAAATAAAGTAAATAATTGGGGTGAGAATAAAAGAAAATCATTTTGCACTCATCAAAGTAATAATTAATATAAGCAAGGATAATCAATAGATGATCCTTAGGCATTGAGAAGCCCAGTATTCACATGATCCACAAAAATCCTACACAGATTATATATTAATTGCAGTGTGAACATTACCTGTATTCATTTTCTATCTCTACCATAAAAGTTACTATACACTTACCTGTTAAAAGCAACACAAATTTATCACATATTTGATGCAGCTCAGAAGTCTGGCACTGTGTTGCAGGATTCTTTTCAACGCTCCAGGAACAAATCCATTTCTTAACTCATTTTCGTTATTGACCAAATCCACTTCCATGCAGTTGTAAGACTGAGATCCCTGTTTCCTTGGCCACGTGTCCTCTTCGAGCCACTGTACCTCAAATCCTTCTCCTGCTTGGAATCTCTGACTTTTTAAAAATTTTATTTTAAAGAAAAAAAATAAAACAAACCTTCAAAACAAGATAATAGGAGAGTAACAATGAGTAATACATTGCATATTGTTATCTTTAAATTGGTTATTTAGAATACAAGATATTGGCATTAATTGTCTAAACAATATTAGTGCAAACCTTTCTTTTCAATGAACTAAGAGAAATTAGTAGTATAACTGTCTTAACTATCTTGTATATATATATTTTTTTTTTCTTTTCCCTTCCTTTTTTTCTCCTTTATCCCATCCCAGTTTTTCATTCTTTTTGAACAGTTTCTTCCCATTTCACAATATCTGTTGTACATTTTGGATCACTTTTTCAGCTTCTCACACTACAGAGACAATATATTGTTTACACATGTGAGTCTGATTTTTTTTTTACTTATGAGTATGGTCTCAAGCTGCATCCATTTACCTATAAGTCTCCAGTTTATCCTTCTTTATGGCTGAATAGTACTCCATTATATAAAAAAACACATCTGTTTTATCCATTTCTCAGTTGATGGGGATCTCTGACTTCTTCCTCTCTTACACTGTCATGTGTATGTGTGTGTATCTGTTTGTGTATGTGCATATGCATGCACACGTGTGTGTGTGTGTGTTTCTGGGGGTGGAACTGAGGGCCTTAGGCATGCTCTACCACTGAACTACACCCTCAGCCTTCTCCTTCTAGAGTTTGTTTGTTTGTTTGTTGAGACAAGGTCTCACTGTGTAGTCAGACTGGCCTTGAAGTCACTATGGAGCCCAGACTGAACTCAAACCTGTGGCAATCCTCCTGCCTCAGCCTCCTGAGTGCTGGGATTACAGGCATGCGCCACCACACCCACATCCTCTTCTACTTTTAAGGGCTCGTGTGATTACATCCAAGATAATCTCCCTATATTAAGGTCCATTGATTATTAATTTTAATTACATCTGCAAAGTTCCTTTTACCATATAAGATAACATTCATGGGCGTAACACCACCAGGGAATGTGAAAGACCAAAATTCTTCCTACAACTGAAGCTTTACAGTGAAGAGATCCAATGGAAACTATTTTAACAAAGTGACAAAATTTACCATGACAAACACATATGTACATATAGGAAATACATATCATTCATGACATATTTCTACCAAAAAATATTTAACCTGAGTGTAGTTATGAGGAAATAATCAGACAAGTCAAGATTGTGAGACAGTCTATAAGTCAAAGGACAACTAGCCAGAACATTGCAAAGGTCTTGAAAGACAAATGGCAAAGAAAAAGAGAATGAAAAACGAAGAGAGAAAGAGAGAGGATGTTATAGGTTGAAGGCAATTAAAGAGATATGACATTATGAAGTGCATATTCTTTAGAAGTTCTTAACAAGCAGCTATAGAGGACACTATTGGAACTACCGCAGAAATTTCAGTGTGGACTGTATGTCTGATGATTGAGGTAATGTAAGAGAATGTCCCTATTTCTAGGAGATACAAGCTGAGTACAGCTGTGTACATGTAGCCTCGTTTCAGTCAACACCGAACTGCATACATGACGGTATGTACCGGAGAGCCTATCTGTGTAGCAGGCTATATATCCAGGTTTGCATAACTGCCCTGTATGATATTCATACAAACCACAATGCCTCCTGATGATGCGTTTCTCCCTCATGAATGTATTTAGGAATGAAATGTCATAAACCCTCGAGAGAGAGAGAGAGAGAGAGAGAGTGTGTGTGTGTGTAGAGGGAGAGAGACAAAAAAGCAAATGTAACAAATACTGACAATTGGTGAATCTAGGTGAACATCATGTAGGTATTGATTATATTACTCAAGTTATCCATATTTTTTATTCAGTGTTTAAAAATGATCACAGTTGATGGATGATCTCACTTTTTCTACTTTGCAATCTTTTTTTATTTTTGTTTTTGCAATGCTCACATATGCCAGCCATGCACTGTAGCAATGGACTACAATCTCCAGCCCTTTAAAAAAAATGTTAAAGGGTCTCAGTAAATTGTTCAGGCTGGCCTCAAACTTACAATCCTCCAGCCTCAGCCTCTGGAGTAACTGGGATCACAGGCATGTACTACATGCCCAGTTTGTAATCCAGTTTGAATTTCCTTTAGTGTATAAGACAAGAGATGCATACACACATACAAGTACACACACACATATGATGTGAATTTTTGTTAAAGTACAAGTCAGTGATGGCACATGTGTATAATCCCTGAATTTGAGGGGCTGAGGCAGGAAGATAGCCCTGAGTTTGAGGCCAGCCTGGGCCACGTAGTGAGACCCTATCTCAAATAATAAAACAAAACAAAACAAAATCAGTTAGCCTAACATAATTACTAATTTTTTTCTAATACTAATTTTTTTTTGATAATAAATACTTTAATCATGCATTAAACTCTGAAACATAACAAGCAAGGGGTATAAATCAGTGGTAGAACATGTTTCATGTATGCGACCTTGGGTTCCTTCCCCACTGTTATATATACACAAAACATGTTCATGGGAAACAAAGAGAATATAAAATAAAAAGTTAAAAACTAAAAATTCCCTTCCCATCCAGTGTGACATCCCCACTGTTAAGTTTCTTTTGTTTCTTCCAAATTCTGTGCCTATACATGTAATATAAAAGCACATATTTTTTAAAAATTCAAATATGAATACAGCATATATATTCTTTTGCTCTTTATTTTTCTTCTTAAAAATGTATTTTGGGAAGCTGAAGGTGTGGATCAGTGGTAGGGTCCTTGCCTAGTATACATGAACTCCTGAGTCAATCTCCAGTACTGCAAAACAAACAAAATCAAATATATATATATGATACTGGGGATTTTTATTTGATACTGGGGATTAAACCCAGGACCTTCACACTGAGCTATATCCCTAGCCCTCTTTTATTTTTTGTTTTGACACAGGGTCTTGTTAAATTGCGAAGTTGTCAAGACTGGGCTCAAATCCTTCTTGGAATCCTTCTGCCTCAGCTTCCCAGAGTGCAGGGATTACAGGCCTGAACAACAACATCCGGCTCACCTCACTCTTTAAGTGGCTGCCTAGTGTTCCAAAGTATGAATGGCCCATAATTTATTTAACCAGTCTCATGTTTATACACATTCATGTAGTTTCCAGTCTCTTTTCCCTGCACAATATTTTTCTTTCTTGTATTTAAATTCACACATTAAAACCATACATATTTGTGGGGTACTTTATATGTCAATACATGTATACATTATTCAATACATGTGTACATATTCAATACATGCATACATGTATGCAATATTCAATCAAGGTAAGCATATCTATTTTTTCAAACATCATTTCTTTGTGGTAAAAAAATTCAAAACCCTTTCTAGTAGCGTCTTTTTTTTTTGGTACCAGGAATCGAACTCAGGACCTTGTGCTTGCCAGGCAGGCACTGTGCTGATGAGCTATATCCCTGGCCCCTCTAGTAGCATCTTTGAAATGCACAGTAAATTATCAATATCTATAGTCTCCCTACTATGCAGTAAGACACTAGGACTTTTTTAGAGGGGAGCAGTAATGGGGATTGAAGCAAAAGCCTCACGCATGCTAGGCAAGCTCTCTAACCTGCACTACAATCCCAGCCCTTTTTACTTTATTTTGAGACAGGGTTTCTCTAAGTTGCCCAGACTGGTCCTGAACTTGTAATCTTCTCACCTCAGCTTTCTGAATAGCTGGGATCACAGGCATGAGCCATTGTACCTGGTTCATAATTTATTTTTCCTAACGGCAATTTAGAGACTTATTGACCAACATAACCTCTCTCTGTGTGTGTGTGTGTGTGTGTGTGTGTGTGTGTGTGTGTGTGTTTGGTTCTGTTTGTTTTGCAGTACTGGGGATTGATCCAGGGCTTGATGCATGGTAGGTAATACTCCATCACTGAGCCCCATCCCCAGTGAGATTATGTAGTACTTGTCTTTCTGTGCCTTATTTATTTTATTTAAGATAATGTCTTCCAGGTCCATCCATGTTATCAAAAATAGCAGGATTTGATCCTTCTGATGGCCAAATATTATTCCAGTGTATATAATATGGCCACATTTTTTTTATCCATTCTTCAGTTGATGAACACAGGTTGATCCCATTTCTTGGGTATTGTGGATAGCCATAGCAATTTGTGTTGTTGTTTTGTACTGGGATTGAATTTGAGGCCTTTGCACTGAGGTACAACTTGAGCCCTTTTGTTTTGTTTTGTTTTGTTTTGTTTTGTTTTGTTTTGTTTTGACACAAAGGCTCACCAAGTTGCCTTTGTAAGGCTCACCAAGTTGCCCAGGTTAGGCTTAAACCTGCAGTCCTCCTGCCTCAGCCTCCCAGAGTGCTGAAATTACAGGTATGTGTCACCAGGCCTGGCTATAGCCAGTGCAATATTTTAAGTAATAGTTGCTTTACCATGTTTTAACATTTGTTAAGGCCGGACTTGATCCTATTATTAAATACTCCAAGCAGTTTATTTTCCAAAGTGAAACAATCATTCTGTAGTCAATTCTGCTATTATGCTTGTTTTGAAAATGCTAATTTGTTCCAAGACTGTTGATCTATCAAGTGACATGAAGAGCAGAACATAAATGTTGCCTTCTCTTATGTGCAATGTGCAATTTTGGCTGTGGAAAATACCAGGAAAATACAGAGCACTGCAACCAGAGTCCAAGCCATGGAAGAATACACAGAACGACATGTGCATACTCTGCAGACATCTACCAGCTATGCTCATTCTCCACGAGTGTTATGAGACACACCCATCCATGCCTAGTGCTACAATTTTCTATCAATTTCAGATAACCCCCCTCCCACCAATTCACAACAATTTACAAGCTGTAACCCGTCACTGTGCATTTCCACAAGCAAATTTCAGGGTTTTTTTCCCATGGGAAATATTCATGCTTTTTTATCATTAAACACAAAAAACTGTGATACTGCTTTCATTAAGTTCCTTTCTTTTTGTGTATGTTACTGACAAAGATTCTTAATGTAATGCTTTTAATCTCATTTTACCCATAAGCCCTGTGGTTTTTAATTGTACAATTTTGCACAGCTGGGTGATTTTTAGAAATGCATATGTTGCCTTAGAGCAGAACTGTCTGCATTTCATTCCAAAAAAAATTTTGTTGAAATTCTGAATGGGATCACAAAAATCTCATCAATTCACTTGAGGAGAACTTATATCCTTATATTTATTTTTTAAGTCAAAAACAAAAATTTTCTCTTCATTAAGTTATTTTACAGAGGACAGTTAAGATTTGCAGGTTTTCTTAAGTCATTTCTTCTCGAAATTATTTTTTAAAATTATATATATATATATTTCTTACTATCATGTATAGTGTCTCTTTTATTACAGTTTCTAACTTTTTATGGTGTACAAGACTATTACTGATTTTTACATATTTTGTGAAAGAAAATTGATAGCAATGACTCCATTTAGTGATCCAGACTCCATTTTGCGCTGTGCTGGCCACTCCATGAACTTGCTAACGTGCCGCAAGGGAGTTATTTGCTGAGAAGGAACCATCTGAGGGTTGTATGCACTAAATTCTTTCCTAGAACAATTGCATAGTTTGAACTGGTCAGTGCTGGAACAATGACGTACTGAAGTACATGTATTCTCTAGTCATAATTCTTGACAAACAACCATGTAACCCATGAAAATGTCCTCTTTTACCTGAAAAGGACCCTTTTGCCCCATCCCTAAAGGGACACAATGTGGTTTCTACTGGAATCTGTGCTCCCAAATTACAATTCTAAGACCTCAAATAAATGCTTTTTGGGGGGATGGTGGTGCTGGCAATCAAACCCAGGGCCTAGCTCATGCTCAGCAAGAGCACTACCACTGAGCTACATCCCAGCCCTTTTTTATTTTTGTTTTGAGATAGGGTCCTACTTTATCGTCCAGGCTGACCTTGAACCTCCCAAGTAAGTGAGATTAAAGGCTGTGAACAGTTTGTTTGTTTGTTTGTTTGTTTGTGGTGCTGGGGATCAAACCCAGGGCGTCGTGCATGCCCAGAAATCTACCCCTGATCTACACCCTGAGCACTAAACACCTTTTAGGCAGCATAGATACTCTGAAACTCTCTACATGACATTTCCTCTTATCTAGAGAATACTTGGGCATACAACCACGTCATCTGCAAATATTTTTCTCTGTTCTTTTCCAATGTTGATTCTTCTTACTTCTATTTTGAATCTTATTGCCCTGGCCAGAGCACCCAAGAAATATTAAATAGTAACTGCAATAACAGGCATCTTTATTTTATTTTAAATTTTAAAAGTGAATGTGATTTTCAGTTTGGGAGTCTCTTTACCACATTAAGAAAATGGCTTTTTATTTTTATTTTTTGAAGTTATTGCATTATGAATGGATGTTTACAACACGTTCCACATAAAATGTTTTCTTTTCATTTTTTTTTTCACTTTTGTTTCAAGTTATGGTAGCCATACTAAATGTTTCAAACCTCCAAGCCTTTCCCCATGCTATTTCTTTTATCTGAAAGCCCTTCCCTTCCCTGCCTAAAAATGACAAGTCATTTTTGCAAGATTGTATTTCACAGGACTTTGTTTTATTATGAGGGACAGTAATCCAACTCAAACTAATATAAGCGAAAGAGAGCGTTAAAGGCTTGGCGTGGTAGTGCAAACCTGTAATCTCAGCTCTCTGGGAGGCTGAGGCAGGAGAATAGCTAGTTTGAGTTCTGTCAATTTAGCCACTTAGTGAGACCCTATCTCAAAATGAAATATAAAGGGTTAGGGAGACAGTTCAGCGAGAAGACTCTAGGTTCAATCCCCAGTGCATCAAAAAAAAAAAAAGCCCCACTTGGCCACACAACAGAAGCCACACCCACCCAACAGTTTCTTCACTAGGAATGCTGATGTTTTGATCTCCTATTTATCTCCTGTGCCTTATTCCTCATTTGGTTCAAAACTATGCAGAAGAAAAGGAGACATTATGTGTTGACTCTTTAAAACCTTCATATTGTGGCTGGGGATTTAGCTCAGTGGCAAAAAGCACCTGCCTGGCAAGCACGAGGTCGTGAGTTCGGTTCCCGGTACCAGAGAAAAACCAAAAAAGAAATAAATAAATAAATAAATAAAACCTTCATATTGTGCTATTTTGTCTTGAGATCCTGTATCACTTTGAATGCTCTTGCTTTGATTTGTTTATGTTCGTGATACTGGTATGCTGCTACTGTTCTAGTTCTTTGTGTTTGTTTCTCATTTACTACTCTCTTTAAAATAAAAAAAAAAAAACCCTTCACATCTGCTATAAAGGCTCATCTGCAATCTCTTTTCTCTGAAGCCATTCTGGAGTCCCCTCTCTTGCAGGTAGTATGGATCTCCTGTTCTTCTGATCATAAGTCTAATGCAAGACTTCTTAAAGAATGCTCATCATGTTCATGTATTTGTTTACTCTACAAGACAGCTTTTCCTGAATGTACAGATCATTTTATTCCTGTTATAGCCCCAGTACCTGATATCTTACTAAGTGCTATCTTTGTGGGGAAAACCGGAATATTTTCTTTTTGATGACCTTTAACATAAAACCTTCTCCAAAGTTTTCAGATGTTTAATTGGACTCCATCCACTAGTTTCTCATTTCTCTGCCTTTTAATAAACTTTTAATATTATACTAGAAATACTCTCTAATGAATGTCATATTGCCCTTCAGCTAAGTTATACCTCTTTAATTACAGATCCTGCAAGTCTGCCTCACGGAGAAGAGCCAGTATCATTCAAGGATCTATAGGTAAAAGAAAAGGCGTCCAAGGGTAGGTGATAGGGTTGGATGAACTGGCTGCATCTGAAGAAGTAGTAGAGGTCTGCACGTTTCAGAGCCCATAAAAAACAGCAGTCACTACCAAGTAGGAGAGAGATGCTTCTTTTTTTCAACCATTTTATCTTTCGTAACCTGGCAATAATTCAAATATGAAGAGTCAATCTTACTCTCTTTAAGGGAACAATCACTGCCTCAGGCAAGCATTAAGGAAGACAATGAAGACACTGGATTCCAAAGACAACGTGCCGTAAGAAGGCTTCACGGCTCACAGATTGATACTTGGTGGCCGAGTCCCCACACCATAGCAGGCAGCTAAAGAAACGTGACATTTAAGGGGGCCTCAGAGAGCAGCACGGTTGCTGGGCCATGAGAACCTTAAAGTGCCTCTTGATGGTAATTTGGTGTCATCTGGGGAAACATTTTACTGGATGGTGGGTCCTGGGGGGATTTTTTTCTTGGTTCTTGCTTTCTTAAACAATGAATTGGACAAGACATAGAAAACTGGACATAGAAAAGGTAGCAAAGACGTACATTTACTAAAGGTGGCAAAGAAGTGCACTCTACAGGGTGAGAATCGGCTCCCAAGCAGACACACAGCAGCCCGGCCCGGAAGATAAGGGGCAGGGGTCTTCCACAACCAAAATTAGTTGTCTTCTCAATAACTCAGTTGGCCTGGTGCCGGATTTGAACTGCCCTTGACTGAAAGACTCACTTGTTTTTCTACCAGATATAAATGAAGAGTTGAAAACAGCACTTTTCTGACTGCTCCTGCAAACAGCACCAGATTCAAAAAAGGAGTTGAAAATATCACTTTCTGACTGGCTCTGTGTACAGTGCTCAGGAGCCCTGGGGTCATTTTGGATCCTGTGTTCTGTGTATGTTCTCCAGATTTTTATGACTTTAACTCATTCTGCCTATTTGTCTGATTTGCCCCAGCCTTAATCTCCTACATTAATATGACCGTGCTTAACGTTCACCTTCAAGGTATCTGAGAACAGTCCCCATGGTGGATGTGTGCTCCTCAACTGACTCATAATATAATAGGGGGCCCTGGCAGACTGTAGTGGTACAACATTTCTGCTTTCACATATTGCGTGGCCTGGTCCCATAGAAAGAGGGAAAACGGCAGTTTGAAATGTGTGGCAAGGGTGCTTTAACTGCAACATCATCTCTGGAAGGGAATTTAAACTAGATGTCAAAGGAGGAGCCAGATGAAATGTTTTAAAAGGGCATCATAAGGGAATAGATGGTGGTGTTATCACAGTCCAGAATCTGTTTTTCAGGTTAGAGGAAGCAAAGTGGTTTTGGGCTGGGAATGTAGCTCAGTGGTAGAGTATTTGCCCAGTGTGCATGATATTCTGAATTTGATCCCTAGTACCAGGAAGAAAAAAGGTGGTTTTAATCATTGTACTCAAAAGAGATTAAATCAACATAACAAATTCCACTAGCGCTTGAGTTATAGTCAAAATACCACCTCTAATTAAATAATTGGTACCAATTATTCTGCCACATTTATCTTTCCTTATTTTCTTTATTTTCTGTGGCGCTGAGGATGAAACCCAGGACCTTATACATGCTAGGCAAGTGTGCTACCATTGAGCTACATCCTCCACCCTTATTTTTCATGCTTTTTTTTTCCCCCCAGTACTGGGAATCGAACTCACGACCTTGCACTTGCCAGGCAGGCGCTGTGCTGCTGAGCTAAATCCCCAGCCTTGTCTTTCATTCTTAAAGGTAAGTCAGTTTAGTCATAGAATTAGAGGGAAAGGAGTTGAATTTTTAAAAGGTAATTTTCATTGCATTTCGCTCATTATAGAATACATGCTCAATGCACAAAATTCAGAAAAAATGTACTTTTTAAATTTCATAATGCCGGGCATGGCATTAAAAACTTGTGAAATGTCCTAGACCCAGTAATGAGGTAGGTCTAAAGGATAAAATTTCTTGATAGCTTTCCCAACTCTTGCAGGCTCACCATAATAAGATAAGCATAGGTTTAGGAACAAAGAGGACTTGGCAACAATTCCCAGCCTCGCAAAAATGTATTTAGCTTATCACTCTTGTGGGTTAGATACTCCATCTCCATCAATTTCTGCCATAATAAGGTTCTGATATAGAGAGAAAGATATAGATGATGTAGATATAGATAGATATAGTTATAGTTATAGATAGGTATACCTGACAGATATATAGATGATATAGATATACCTACACCTATACCTATACCTACACATACACATATACATAATCTGTAAAGCACAGATTAGGGAAGGCACTACCATAAACTTCAGTGGAGATAGGGAGATAGGAAGGCTTAAGAGTAAAACGCTATACTCTATGGGCAGAACTCAGCTTAGAAGGGCTTGAATTTTTTGTGGAGATCTCAAATAACATTTTCCTTGGACGACCTCTGCTTACGTCCTCTAAAGCAATTCATGTTATTGATTATCCCTTCCTTCATTTTATTCATGCAACAAAAAAATTATTGAGCTTCTATTACATATCAAGCACTGTACTAAGACATGAAGAATCACAGTCCTCTTCAATGAGCTCACAGTCTAGTATGGAAGATGAGCATGTAAGCAGAAAATTACAATACACTGCAGTAAATACTATGAGATTTCAAAAGAAAAAACAACCTAGAGAAGGGCAAGGAAAATCCGGCCAGGAAGAATTCACAGAAGAGATAAATTTATCAAATAATCTGCATGCTAGAACACTGGTTTCAAACCAAGAAGGTAGATGTTAATGGCAATAAATGTATAAAAATATATTTACAGTACTTTAAAAACTTGACCTCACAGGGATAAAATGAGCTGTGTTAAAATGATATGAAGAAAATCTGGAATGATGAATGGATAACAAGTTATAGGAGGCTAAATTATTTAAAATTTAAGTGTATTAGGTATTGTTTGTTCATTTTTGCATGTGAGGGATTGAACCTGGGCTTCATGCATGCTAGACAAGGATTGTACTATTAAGTTGCATGCTCAACACTTCCCCTTTTTTCTTTTGTTTTTAGGGTTTTTTTAATTACTACATGTTTGCAATGCATAGTGACTATGCTCCTTGTAGGTATGTAGTACATGCACCTGACCCTTCTCACTTCTCTTTATAGCCTCCTCCGGTCTTCCTCTCCTCCTCCATTTCTTGGTCCCCTCCTCATTTGTAAATGATCTATCTCTTTGTGTCCTTTCATTTATCTTTTATTTTGTTCCTTACCTTATTTATACATTGGGCTTCCCATATAAGAGAAACCATACAGTATTTTAAGATTCTGTGTCTAACTTATTTCACTTAACATTAGGATTTCAAATCTTTTTTATTTTTCCTTTGTAGTACTGAGGGTGAACCCCATGGGCATCCTACCACTGAGCTACATCCCTAGACCTTTTTCACTTTTATTTAGTGACAGGATCTCACTAAATCGCCCAGGATCATCTCAGAACTTGTGATGCTTCTCTGCCTCAACCTTCTGAATAGCTGAGACTACAGGTGTGCACAGCACACTTAGATAAGTATATTATTTTTCTACTGCTATGTTACAAATTACCACAACTTTAGTAGCTCTAAATAATCACATTTACTAGTATGTCAGATCCCCTGGATCAAAAGTATCATCAGAGATGAGCTGGGTCCTTAGCTCAAGATCCCACTAGACTGAAATCAAGGTGTGGCACAGGGCTAGCATTTCAACTGGTGCTCAGGATGCTCTTCCAAGTTTATATAGTTGCTGCCAGAATTTGTTTTTCTGTGGACAGGATTGACAGTCTCAGCTCATAAATTTTGCTACCAGTTCCCTTTTACATGGCTGTCTCCAAAGGCAATTCATATCATGGCAATATGCTCCTTCAAGGTTAACAGGAAAGTTTTTCTTAATCCATTCTGCTGAGATAGAGTTTTTATTTTTATTTTGTTTAATTTTTATTTTTATTGATATATGCTTGCAATGTATGATAATGACACATCCTGGTGAATTGATACGTGTACATAACACATCTTAATTCCATTTACATCCCCTTCACAACTTCTCCCTCCTCCCTTCCTCCATCCCTTAATTCCATTCCCATTTACAAAAGAGCTATGCATTTCCTATTATCTAACTTTTATTTTGCTTTTTGTTTATATTTTGAGTTTCTCATATAAGAGAAGCCATGTGATGTTTAAGCTTGGATGTCTAATTTAATTTACTTCACATTATGATCTCAAGGTGCATCCATTTTCCTACAAATGACTCACATTCGTTCATTCTTTTTTATGGCAGAGTAGTACTCCATTCTGTATAAATGCCAAATTATCTTTATCTATTCATCTGTTGATGAACATATAGGCTGCTTCCAAGATTTAACTATTCTGCATTGTGTTGCTATAAACATGGGGTATGCATGTATCACTATAATATGATGTATTTAACTGATGGGAAGATATATAAAAGGGGAATAGCTGATTGAATGGAATTTCTAGTTTAATTTTTGAGGTCTCTCCATACTGATTTCTGTAATGTGTCAGTAAGTTTTTACTAGAGAAACAGATATGACACAATATATACAAGCATCTACAAGATTGATTTACAATGGCTACACACAGAGTCGGATGATGGAGAATGCAGAGTGTCTGTCAAAGGCCTGGAGCTGACTGCAGTGTCCCGTGTGAGTCTGTATCAGAAGGCTGACAGGTCTGTGACGGAAGGCTAAAGAGTCTATGCCAGGAAGCTGAAGGATCTGTGCTGGAAGCCAGGAGATAATGTTCAAGGTGAAGGTGAAGACTGGAGCTCCTCCAAAGAAACACAAACAGATCAGATCCATCCTTCTTCATTTCCCCTTTACACCATCCAGGCAACAAACCACTCTAGGGTGTGGAATTGCTGAGCTGATTTCGTTAAGCTTCTCTCACTCAAGTTGACACAATCAACCATCACATGTAGCACTTTTACTGGTTTCCTTTCCTACCAACAATGTAGAAGTGTTCTTTTTTCACTAAAGCCTCACAAACATTTCTTCTTATTTGATTTGTTGATGATAAGTATTCTTTCTGGAGTAAGGTGGAATCTGAGTGTTGTTTTGATTTGCATTTCTTGAATGGTCAGCACTGTTGAGATTTTTTTCATCTATTTTGGCCATTTGTATTTCTTTTGAGAAGTGTGTATTCATTTCAATTGCCCCTGTTGATGTGGTATTTTATTTTAGGGAATGTAAGTTCTTGAGTTGTTTTTATATCCTAGATATTAGTCTTCTGTCCCAGGGATATCTGGCAAAACCTTTTTCCCATCTGTAGGTTCTCTCTTCACTCTGTTGTTTGTTTCCTTTACTGTGAAGAAGATTTTTAATTTGAAATTATCTAATTTGTTGATTCTTGATATTATTTCTTGTGTAACTAGGGTTCTGTTCAGAGTGTCCTTGCCTATGCTTATGTCATCAAGAGTTTTTCCTGTTTAATCTTCTAGCACATTGTTTCTGTTTTAACATTTAGATATTTGATCTATTTTTATTTTAGTTTATTACATGGTGAGAGATATGGATCTAGATTCAATTTTCTGCATGTAGTCAGTTTTCCCAGAACCATTTGTTAAAGAGGCTATCTTTCCTCCAGAACATATTGTTGGACCCTTTGTCAAAGGTAGAATAGCTGAATGAGCCTAGGGTTGTTTTTGCAGCCTCTGTCCTATTCCAGCGATCTACATGTCTGTTTCTGAGACAGTACCAATCCTGCTTTTATCATCATAGCTGTGTAATATAACTTGAAGTCCAGAATTCTGAAACCCTCTGCTTTGTTCTTGTTGCCAGAATTTCTTTTGCTCTTCTGGTTCCATATGTATTTTAGGATTGTCTTTTCTAGTTCTGTGAGAAATGGTGTTGGTGTTTTGGTTGTGAATGTATTACATCTATATTATATATCAGTTTGGGAAGTATGATTATTTTGACAATATTAGTTCTGCCTCTTCAGGAACAGGGGACATTCTTCCATTTTCTGATATCCTCTTCACTTTCCTTTTTCAGAGTACTGCAGCATTCATTACAGAGGTCTTTCACTTCCTTTGTCAGGTTAATTCCTAAGCATTTACTTTTTCTTGAAGCTATTGGGAATGGTGTGCTTTTTTTTACTTTCTTTCTTGGTACATTTATTATTGGTGGAAATAAACACTATTGCTACCTAACTGAAATACTTTATTAGTTTTGAGAATTTTTTTTTAAGAAGGGTTTTGCTTTGTAGTACAGACTGGCCTTGAACTCACTATGTAGCCCAAGCTGGCCTTGAACTCATTGAGACACTCCTGCCTCAGCCTCCCAAGTTCTGAGATTATAAGCATGCACCACCACACCCAGCTCTAGGAGAATTTTGATGGAATTTGGGGGATTTTTATATAAAGGATAATGTCCTCTGTGAATAAGGATAGTTTGGCTTTTTCTTGCCCTATGCATATCCATTTTATTTCTTTCTCTTGCCAGATTGCTTTTGTCAATGTTTTGAGTACTATATTAATAGGAGTAGTAATAGTGGACACCCTTCCTGATTTTAGAGGGAGAACTTTCAGCTCTTCCTCATTTAATATGATGTTGGAAGTAGGTTTTGCACAAATGACTTTTATTAGATTGAGATAAGGTCCTTCTGTACATATTTTGTTCGGGGTTTTTAACATGAATGGATGTTGGGATTTGTCAAAGGCTTTTTTTGCAATTATTGGGATGATAATGTGAATTTCATACTTGCTTCTGTTTATGTGATATATTACATTTATTGATTTGTATATGTTGAACCATCCTTGCTTTCCTGAGACGAAGCCTATTTGGTCATGATGTATGATCTTTTTATTGATCTGTGGCATTCTGTTTGCCAGTATCTTGTTGAGGAATTTTGTATCTATGTTCATCAAAGGGGTTGACCTGTAGTGTTACTTTTTATTTAAGTCTGGAATTATTTTTTATCTGTTTCTGGAATCAAGGTAATGTTGTCGAGTTTGGCAGTGCTCCTTCAATTTCAATTTCACTAAAGAGTTTGAGGATTATTCACATTAAATCTTCCTTGAAGTTCTTGTAGAGTTTTCAGTGGTGAATCCATCAGGTTGTAGACTTCCTTAGTTAGTAGCATTTTTATTATGGGCTCAGCTTTATTCTTGTTATGGTATTTGAATATTCAGGGTTTTTATATCTCCTTGGTTCAGTTTTGGTAATGTATAGGTATCTAAGAATCTATCCATTTCTTCTGGATTGTCCAGTATAGATTTACAAAGTAGTTACTAATAATCTTCATGGGATTTTGGCATTGTCTGCTGTGATTTTACCTTTTTGTCTTCTACTTTCATTAATATGGACCTTTTCTTTCCTTTTTTGTAAGATTGACTAAAGGTTTATCTATTTTGTTTATTCTTTCAATAAACCAGCTCTTCAATTCATGGATACTTTGTATTTTTAGCCTCAATTTCATTAATTTCTCACTCTGATCTTTATAATTTCCTTCCTTTTACTAGCTTTAGATTTGGATTGCTCTTATTTTTCTAAGACCTTAAGGTGCATCATTAGGGTATTTATTTTGCTTTACTCCATGTTTCTGATGTGGATGTTCACCTATAAACTTAGGACTGCTATCATTATGTCTCATAGGTTCTGGTGCATTGTGCTAGCACTATCATTTGATTCTAGGAACTAATTTCTCCCTTGACTTCTTCTGTGACTCATTGGTTATTTAATACATTATTTAGTCTTCATGTGTTTGTATAATTTCTATGATTTCTTTTGTAATTGGTTTTTAGTTTCATTTCACTATGATCTGATAACATGCATAGGATAATGTAGATTGTTTTGTATCTATTTAAGCATGCTTTATTGGCTTGTATGTGGTCTATTTTGGAGAAAGGGCCATGTGTATTCTGACAATACACTGGAAAGAACGTGTATGCTGTTGTTGTTGGGTGGAACACTCTATAGATATCTATTAAGTATAATTGTTCAAAAATTTGATTCAACTCTAATATTTTTTCATTGATCTTTCAGCTAAGTGGTGATGTCTATTTGTGATAGTGGAGTGTTGAGGTCCCTCACTATAATTGTACAGATGTTTATCTGATATTTTATGTCCAGTGGTGTTTGAAGATGGATGTGCCAGTGTTTGGTGCATAAATGTGTATAATTTTTAGTTCTTCCTATTGAAAAATTTCCTTAACCAATGTGTAGTGAATTTCTTTGCAATGTAATCAGGAAAGTGACATCCTATCACTATTTCGATTTAATGTAAATTAGTCAAAGGAGGGAATTCCTATCACTTTTTTCATAGTCTTCAAATAAAAAGCAAGTCAAAAATTTTATATGCAATTCAAAGGAGGAAATTATATAAGAGGTGATTCCTTGAGGGTCAACATAGGAAATGTCTGCCATAATAAGGTAGGTACTAAATAGGATAAGACCAAAGAGTATTGTTCATTCAAACAGCATGTACTGATGACCTATAATAGACCACAAACTATGTTTGGAACTGGAGAGACAGAGATGCAAATATTATCCCTGTGCTTGAAATCAAACAGATAGCTATTCAGAAAGAAATAGGTTGAATCCATAGCATGTCTTATGATAAATGCAACAAATGAATTCTCAGTGATAAAAATTTATACATAACATGAAACTACAACTAACCATTACTATACTACAACAGCTCATGCAAGTTCTCTTTATTATCTTAGAACAAGGAGGAAGAATATACTTTGAAGTATAACCCAAATCTATGTCATATAGGAAAAGATTAATAAACTTGACCACAAAGAAATAAAGGAATTTCTAAATGGTCAAACCCAAAATAAAATTTAAAATCCAAAGAACATTCTGAATGAATGAAACAATTGTTTGCATGGCAAAGGGCTAATTTTCCTAATGTACAAAGAGCAGCTACAGATCAATAAGAATAAGACTACCATCTCCATTTAAAAATGAACAAAAACCAGGAGGACCTTGCACAATACTTGCAGAGACTCATTGGAAGCCATTCTTCCCC
>NW_004955475.1:10484904-10489991 GCF_000276665.1 Chinchilla lanigera
CCCCCCTATTATGTTATCCTTCTTTTATTCTTTAAAATAAAAAAAATAAATAAAAAATATAAAAATGAACAAAAGATATGTATAGTAGAGGAAACATATGACTCATAAGTTCATGAAAACTTACTTCACTCATAATAAGAAAAACACAAGTTAAAGCAACATTTCAAAACCATTTTTCACATAGAAAACTTTACAAAGACCCAAACTTTTTAAAAATATAGTATGATGGTCAGAGTATGAGGAGATACATATTCCCCTGTATTACTGGCAGAAGCTCTCAACAGAGGACAACTTAGCAACATTTTCAAAATTATTTCTATTCATACTATTTCACCCATAAATAGAAATTTATCTTACAGATACACTAGCTTATATAAATGGTTACTAATTACAACTTTTAAAATGGCAGAGTATTTTAAATAGCCTAAATATCAATCACTGTTGACTACTTAAACAAAGTATGGAATAGACTGAAGTTATTTTCTAAATGGGGGTAGCAGACCCCCCCTCACATCAGCAGGTGGACACACACAAGACTCCAGGCAATCAAGCTTCCCTGTGTCAGTATAGTGCCCCCTGATGCAAGGACATCCACCAGTTCCAAGAGATCTACATTTTGGTTTCCCATGACACAAGGTAGCAGAGGCAAGAATTAACCAACCGACTTGACACTGCATGAGGAAAACACCTGAGGAGAGAAGATGTTAATCCCAATGGACCCCTCAAATCTCCACTTTGCCGGCTGTGGTGGTGCATGCCTGTAATCCCAGCCCTCAGGAGGCTGAGGCAGAAGAAATTGATAGATACATATGAATTACCAAAACTGAACCAAGAAGATTTTAAATCCTGAAATAATTCAATAACAGGCAATAAAATTGAAAGTGTAATTTAAAAATCTACCATCTAAGCAAATCACATTGCTGTGAGTTTAAGGCCAGCCTGGGATACATAGTGAGTTCAAGGCCAGCCTGAGGTACATAGTGAGTTCAAGACCAGCCTGAACACACTCTTAAATAAACAATGGGTTACAGAAGAAATGAAGTACTAAGACACTTTCTCTAACTAAACAATAATGCTAGTAAAACATACCAACACTTATTGTACACAATGAAAACAGTCCTAAAAGGTACGGTTATAGTTGTAAATGTCCACATCAGGAAAATAGAACAAGCCCAAATAAATAACCTATTGATGCACCTCTAAGTTCTAGAAAAACAGAACAATCCAAACCCAAATCCAATTCAAGAAAAGAAGCTATAAAGATTAGAGCAGAAATCCATGAAATTGAGGCCAAAAAATAAACACAAAGATTTGATGAAGAGTTGATTCTTCAAAAGAATAAACAAAATAGACAAATCCTTAGCTAATCTAACCAAAAAAGTATAGAAAAAGACAAATCAGAGAATTAGATACAAAAAAGCTAAAATCACAATAGACACTGCCAAAACCAGAGTTTATTAGCAACTATTTGCAAAACTGTGTACCAGTAAGGTGGAGAATTCAGAAGAAATTGATAGATTCCTAGATAATATGAATTACCAAAACTGAACCAAGAAGATTTTAAATCCTGAAATAATTCAATAACAGGCAATAAAATTGAAAGTGTAATTCAAAAATCTACCATCTAAGCAAATCACATTTCTGGATAGGTTAATTGCTGAGTTCTATAAAAACATCAGGGAAGTTTTAACACCCATACTCCTCAGGTTTTTAATGAAATTGAAAGGAAAGCGGTACTTTAAAGTCATTCCTGAAAGCTAGCATCATCCTGGCTCCAAAACCAGACAAGGGTCCCACCAAAAGAGAAAACTACAGGCCAATGTCTCCAATGCATATGGATTCAAAAATTCTGCACAAGGTATGGCAAACAGAATGCCACAAATCATCGAAAAGATTATACATCACAATCATATAGACTTCATCCCAGGGATGCATAGATGGTTCAACATACACAAATCAATAAGTGTAATACATTATAAAACAGAAGCAAGCACAAAAAGCACATAGTAATCTCAATAGCTGTAGAAAAAGACTTTGACAAAATCCAACATTCTTTTGTGATAAAAATCCTGAAGAAAATAAATGTAAAAGGACCTTCTCTCAGGCTGATAAGAGCTATTTATGGCAAACCCACTGCCAACATCACATTAAATGAAGGAAAACTGAAAGCTTTTCCTCTAAAATCAGGAACAAGACAAGGATGTCCATTATCACCACTCCTATTCAATATAGCTCTGGGAACATTAGCCAGAGCAATTAGGCAAAAAAAAAAAGAAACCAACAAATAAGCAAACAAAAGAGAGATGTAAAACACAGAAAGAAATCAAATTATTATTAGTTGTAAAATGGCACTATTCTTTACATCAAAGACCCCCAAAATCTTTCCAACGACTCTTAGAATTAATAACTATATCAAAAATCAATACTGTTCTTATATATTGAGGAAGATATTAGGGAAAAAAACCATTCACAATAACACAAAGAAAAATTAAATACTTATAAATTAACCTAAGAAAGTGAAAGACCTGTACAATGAAAAGTGAAAGACATGTACAATGCACGCTGAAAAAGACAATTGAAGAGGACATCAGAAAACAGAAACATGAAAAAAATAAGAAAAAAACAGAAAAATGTCCCTTGTTCTTTAATAGGCCAGACCTCTATTGTCAAAAGGGCCATACTTCTACAATGGATATACACATATAATGAAATTCCAATCAAAACACCAACAACATTCTGCACAGAATTAGAAAAAGCAATCCTAAAATTCATATGGAACCAGAAAAGACCCAGAATAGCAAAACCAATCCTGGTTACCAAGATCAAAGCAGGAGGCATCACAGTTCTGGACTTGAAGTTATATTGTAAAGCTATGTGATAAAAACAGCATAATAAGCAGAATGGAGGGTACAGAAACAACCCAAGCACATTCAACTATTTGATCTTTAATAAAGGACTAGAAACATACACTAGAGGAAAGATACCCTCTTTAATGGTGTTGGGAAGCTGGTTATCTACATGCCAAAGATTGTATCCAGACCCACATCTCCCAACATGTACTAAAATAAAATAAAAATGGATCAAAGATCTAAATGTTGAGACAGAAACACTTAACCAGCTGGAAAAAAAAGATAGGTAAAAATCTTGAAATCATAGATGTAGGCAAGGACTTTCTGAACAGAACCCCAATCAGTACTGGGATTCCACAAATGAGATACAAAGCAGTACTGAGAATCAACACATGGGATCATAATACATTAAAAAGCTTCTGCACAGCAAAAAAAAAAAAAAAAACCACAGTAAAAAGACAAGCTACAAAGTGGGGAAAAAATCCACCTATTTCTCAGATAGAAGACTAATATCTAGAATATATAAAGAACTGAAAAAATAAGACCCCCTCAAAATAAAAGACACAGTGAACACATATGCAAGTGAAATGAATAGACACTTCATAGAAGAAGAAATACAAATGGCCAATAAATACATACAGAAATGCTCAGTGTCACATTGGAGTACTACTCTTACATAAAGAAAGCTAAACTTGAGTCATTTGTAGAAAAATGGTTGAACTTTTAGACCATTTTGTAAAGTGAAATAAAACAGACACACAACATTAAATATCACATAGTTTCTCTTATATAAGAAACCCAAAGCATAAATACAGAACAAAATAAAAGATCAATAATAAGAAGTAGGGAGATCTTTCTCAAAGGGAAGGGTGGGGATCCAGCGTTGGAAGGAGGGGAAGGGAAGGGAGGGAAAGGTGATGAAAAAAGGAATTAAGATATGTTTGGTACATGCACCAAATTGACACAAGAAATGAAAATAGTGTGTACTGCAAACATGTACAGAAAAGGAAGGGAATCAAGAGATGCATGGAGGGGACTTGCAGAAGGGGAAAAAGAATGAATAAATGGAATTAAGATGTGTTATGTACATGTACAAATTCCCCACAAGAAATCCAAACATTATGTGCTATGAACATATATTCATATATATGTGTGTATGTGTGTGTGTGTGCGCGCGCATGTGTGTGTATGGTTTTGCTTCCAAATGATAATGTGAGGAGCTTCACAGATCCATTACCCAGTGAAACATTCATACCTGGTTAAAATGAAGATATGAAGAAAATTTATTCAAGAAAAGGTACTAAATTTTGTAAGAACAGGTCTATGACACTTGAGCAATGACCAAAACTCTCCTCCTCCTCCACCATTTCCACCTCCTCCCCAAATTTAGCGTGAAGTATGCTCTACTCCAAGCAGATGTCACCAAGAAATCAAGACTTCTCTTGCTGAGTCCCAGTCAAGAGTTGTGGTATCACCCCAGAAAGGCAGGCTTCCAGCATTCCTTACCACCTCTCACCAAGTTCCAGCAGGAGAAGCTACATTTCTGTCGAGTAAGGCCAACATATGAGGGGGTCTCTTTCTCAATGCAGCTCCCACTTATAGGGCAGAAACCTTGTAGCCCTGACGATCCTTGCCCTAGCTCACTTGAAGGGCAGATGTTCTACACTGGCAAACCAGTAAGACTAAAGGCTACTGACTCTTCCCACTTTCTTGCTCATAAAATAGGTGTAACACTCCAAGAAAAAAAATCCACTATCCCCACTCCAGTCACAGAGTGGAAGCTCAGAGATGTAGCAAAGCTAAAGAGCAATTCTCAAAAAGTACTTTTAAAAAATATCACGACCACCTGGATTCAGTGGGGCATGCTAGTAACACCAATTATTCAGGAGGCTGAGACAGGATGATTGGAAATTCAAGGTCAGCCTGGACAACAAAATGAGCAGCTGAAATGAATGGGCACTTTTCAGAAGTACAGATGGACAGTAAATATATGAAAAAATGTTCAACCTCACTGGCTGTCAGAGAAATGCAAATTAAAACAACACTGAAATACCATCTTACTCCAGAAACAATGGCCATCATGAAGAAATCAAATAATAACAAATGCTGCACCTGTAATTGCAACACATGGGAGGCAGAGACAGGAGGATCGTTGCGAGTTCGAGGCCAGCCTGGGCTACAAAGTGAGCTCAAGGCCAGCCTGAACTGCAAAACAAGACCCTGTCTCAAACAGACAAA
>NW_004955475.1:10490970-10513019 GCF_000276665.1 Chinchilla lanigera
CCCTCATTGCTGGGGACTGGGCTGCGTAAGGTTTAAGTTGCTGACCACAAGGCTCTCTGGTTGTGTTGGAAAAGCTCATATTCACAGCCCCTGAAGGCAAGATAAGGTAACAGCTGAGGACATTTGGCTCTCACTCCAATTCAATAAACTGTCAACCTTAGAAATAGGACAGTTCTCTTAATTAGCAAGATTTACTGCCTACAATGTCTTTGGTCTAACTTCTCAAGGCCTGCTCATTTTCACAGGCTTTTGCCTCAAATGTGCCCTCTACTTCTTGTACATCCCTGAATTGTTAAGCACCCAATAAATACAGACAGTGCAGAGAAGTCTTTGTCTTAGCTCCCAGTGATTCTGACCTTCCTTGGCTCCCCACAAAGCATATCGCATTTTGCTTTTATTTAATCCTTTTCCATATGCTTGTCTATAAGGTCGGGAGCTAGGCCAGCTCCTAGTATCTCATGATGAATGTAATTGTGTACTGCAAATAGGAACTAATAAAAATAATTAAAATTTACAAAAGGGTGGGGATGTAGCTCAATGGTAAAACACTTGCCTAACATGTGCAAGCCCTTGGGTTCAACCTCTAGTAGCACCCCCACAAAAGAAAAGAAAATAGTATAAAAAGTATAGCCTGAAAACTACAAAATATTGGTGAAAAAATTAAAGACCTAAATAAATGGAAAGATATCACATTCTATGGATCAGAGTCTTAATATTGTTAGGGTAGCAATACTGTGCAAATTGATCTATGGAGCAGGTAAGGATGGGAGGGAAGGGGACAAGAAAAGATTAAGGCTTGTTATGCACATGTACAAACTCCCCACAATAAATGTAATCATTGTGTACTGCAACCATGCGCTAATAAAAAATACATTAATGGAGATGATTTTAAAATAAAATGTATTTATAAAAGAAGAAAAAAAACTCCTGGCTTCTCTGTAGAAGCTTAATGTAAATTTAAAGCTTGTATGTAAATTTAAGGGATCCAGAATAGTCAAAACAGTCTTGAAAAACAAAAACAAAATTTTCTAATTTCAAAGCTTACTATAGAGCTATAATAATCAAGACCATGATAACTGGCATAAGGGCAGACATACATGTCAATGGACTACAACTGACAGTCCAGAAATAAACATATGCATCTATGGTGGATTGATTTTTGACAAGAGTGCTGCATCAGTCAGTGCTTATCAGAGAAGCAGCTTTAATGCGAGATATACAAATATATAAGAATTTACAAGATTGGCTTACAATGGCCTCCCACAGAGTCAGGTGTGGGAGAGTGCAAAAGGCCTGTCTGCACACTGGATATCTGAAGGATCCAGTCAAAGGCCTGGAGCTCACTAGAGTGTCCTGTGCTAGTCTGTTTCAGAAGGATGAAGAGTCTGCATTGGAAGCCAGGAGACAATGTCTAAGGTGAACGTGAAGACTGAAAAAGAAACAGATGTGATCCTTCTTCCTTTCCCTTCATACCATTCCGGTGCCAGCCGCCCTAGGGCGGGTCTTCTGTCTGCGGTAAATCCCCTCAGCCACACACAGAACTGTGCTGGAGAATTTAGTTGGGAAATTCTTACTCAAGTTGACACCATCAGTTAACTATCAGAAGTACCAAGACAGAGCAGTGAGAGAGAAAAAAATACTTTTTAAAACAAATAGTGGGCCGGTGATATAGCTCAGCGGCACAGCACCTACCTGACAAGCTCAAGGTCCTGAGTCCAGTTCCCGGTACCAAAAATAAATAAAATAAAATAATAAAACAAATAGTGCTGGGACAGTTAGATACTTATATCCAAAATAATGAATTTGGACCCCTACCTCATACTGTATGTAAAAATTAACTTGAAATGGAGCAAAGACTTAAACATTAAAAATATAAAACTCTGATAAGAAAACATGGGTACTGAGCAACCCGCTCTCCAGGCCCTCTTCTGTCTCTCTGAGACAGAAGTTTTCCCTCTCTCAATAAATTCTTTCTACTCTTAAAAAAAAAGGAAATATATGCACCAATCTTCATGACCATGGATTTGGCAACATATTCTTAGATATGACACTAACACAACAAGCTACAGAATTAAAAATAAATAATTGACTATCATCAAAAGATAAAACATAAAAAGATTTAAATTACCAAAAAATGACAACAAAAAGCCAGAGGGCTAGGGGTATAATTCTACCACTGAACTGTACCCCTACCTCTCCCCACTTTCTTTAGGGAGAGAGCAAGCTCAGCTGTCCAGGAGGACCTCAAGCTTGTTATCTTGCCTTGGCCTCCTGAGTAGCTCAAATTAGAAGTGTAACATCAGGCCCAGTGGCCCCTCAAAAATATAAGCCAAAGTTACGTGTGCTCCAACAATCCCACTTCTTGGAATATACCCAGAGTAAAAGCAAGGACTTACACAAATGTTATTAACTCTGGCTTCATAGCAGCACTACTCAAATGAACCAAAAGGTATAAGAAACTCAAGTGTCTATGAACAATGAACAGATAAACAAAATGTGGCATATAAATACAACAGAATATTATTTCACCTTAAAAAGGGAAGGAAATATGGACACATATGACAACATAGATAAAATCTGAACATATTATGCTGAGGGAAAGAAACCAGTAACAAAATGACAAACACTGTATGATTCCTCTTACATGAGGTTTGTAGAATAGTCCAATTTGTACAATAGTAGTTGCCAGGGGCTGTGGGGAAGAGGGAATACAGAGTTAGTATTTAATACATACAGAGTTTCAGCTGAGGAAAATGAAAAGTTCTGGAAATGGATCAGGGTGACAGTTCCGTGGCAACATGAATGTACTTAATGCCGTGGAACTATATTCTTAAAAATGGTTAAAATGGTAAATTTTGTTACATATATTTTACCATAATAAAACAAGTAGCCTATTTTTTCTTGTGATTTGGAAATTTGTACCTTTTCCCCCTGCTAACCTAACTTAAAAATAGGCAAAGCATCTGAATAGACAATTCTCCAAAGAAGATGCATAAAGGGCCAAGAAGAATGGGAAAAGATGGTCAACACCAGCAGCCATCAGGACATGACAAAGTAAAACCAAAATGAAATACCATTCCATACCCACTAGAACGGCCATGATCAAAAAGACAGATGACAAGAAGCACTGCCAACGGAGTAATTACAGGGGAATGTGATGACAGGAACGTGAAATAGGTGTGGCCTTTGTGGGAAATAGCCTGGCAGTTCCTCAAAAGGTGAAACAGTAAATAAATGTTGTCATAGAATCCAGCAATTTCACCACTAACTATATACTCAAGAAAAATGAAACCATATATCCACAAAAACTTGTATACAAATGATAGCAACATTATTCATAATAGCCAAAACATGGAAACAACCCAGATGACCAACTGATAAATGGAAAAATAAAATGTGGTATGTCCATACAATCAAATATTATTCAATATAAAGAAATAAAGTAATTATATTTTGCACGACATAAACCTTAAAAATTGATGCTAAGAGGAAGAAGCCAGACACAAAACACTATACACACTGTATTGTATTGCAAGCAGCTCCTCCTTGCGTGCTCATTCTGAGATGAGGCAGAGGGAACCAACCGACAAAACAGCAAGCAAGTACATAATGGGGAATGACCGGGCATGTGTTTATTAGGCAGAATAAAAAGAAAAGCCCCCCTCTCAAGGGAGGGTTCCCAAAGGTGGGAAAAACTTCAGATGTTTAAGTCAGGGGCTTTTGTACATTCTTTGTTACAAGTGTATGTGACAGAACACAGGGATGCTGCTTGCACTGCCAGACCTTTAATGTCCGGAGAGCAGGCTGTCTTGTTTGCATACTAATCTTTCAAAGCTCCTTCTATTGTACTTAGGGACCTGTTCTTGGCCCTTTGCATTCCACTCCAGCCCTGACAGTTTACTCAAGTTACTTATTCAGGACATGTGCCTGCCTTGTCTGCCTTTTAAAAAAATCTCCTGACCTCAATATGATTCTATTTATATGAAATGTCCAGAATAGGTGACTATATACAGATAGAAAGTAGATTTAGTGGCTGCCAGGGGCTGGGAAGCTTGGGAAGAATTAAGCGGTAACTGGGTATGAGGTTTCTTTTTGAGGTGATAAAAATGTTCCACAATAAATTGTTGTGAAGGTTGTATCTATCTGTGAACAAATTAAAAAATAGAAAAGAAACACATAATTGTATACTTTAAATGGGTAAGTTCATGTGTGAATTAGAGCTTAATAAAACTATTAAAAGGTATAGATGAAATTTTTTAAATGAAAGAGCTTTTTGCATTTGGAGCTATTCAATAGATAGATGTAGATATAGGTATTCAGATCTCTAATACATACTGCTAACAGAAAGGAAATGCAAGGCAAGGTGTAGGAAATATACCACTTCAGCTAGGTGTGGTGTCATGAGCGTGTAATCCTAGCACTTTGGAAGGCTGAGGCAGGAAGATTGCAAGTTCCAGGCCAGCTTGAGCAAACTTAGCAACTTAGGGAAACCCTGTCTAAAAATTAAAAGTTAAAAGGGCTGGGAATGTAGCTCAGTTCAAAAGCCCTAGGTTCAAGCCCCAGTACACAGAGAAAGAGAACAGTCATTTCTTTTCAAGGGGGAAATTTATTACATATATGCATAACTACTTATGTATGCATAGTTTATCTCTACAGCTTTTCTCAATCAGAGAATAAAGCCTTATCGAAAATTATTCCTGTGACCATTTTTCTCAGTCCTTCCAAAAATGACACCTAACTAACGGCATTCTAGATGGGTGGGAGATAAGCTTATTCACTGTACCTAAGGCACTGGGACAGGCTGCAAAAGGACACACAAGAAAATGGAAAGCCTGGTTACCACTGGACTAGGGGTGGGAGGAAAATTTTTCTTAGCACTGTATGCCCTTTTCCACCTTTTGAATTTTTGAAACAAAAGGAGCTATTGATAAAAAATGTCTTTGAGGTAAGGTATCACTATGCAGTTCAGGTTGGGCTTGAACTATTATTATAGTACAGACTGTTCTTTTCTTTCAGACTATTCTTGTAAAGGATAAGAGAGAATTAAGCTTAGCTAAAAACAGTTGTCTTGCAGAACTTAGCAAGAATCACAATGACAATATCTGATAACATTTTGTGGGTCCAAAGACGCATATTTAGTGCTTTTAAACTTTTGAAAATTGAGATGCATTTTACAGCTAAAGGAATTTCACAGTTGCTGTTGGCCTGACAGTAGTTGTGTTGCAGTTGTCATTGCCTGACACCTGCTGGTAAAATTAAGAAAGCACTAGCGTAAAAATTTGCCAAGTAGATATCAGCAACATGGAAGAAAGCAATAGAAGAGCACTCTTTCTCCCCTCAAAATCATCAGTGTTCTTAATGACAAAAAGAATAATAGCATGTGGGAAGTCCAGAACATGCTGATGAAGTCAAAAAGGAATTCAGAGACATCAAATTCCAACTGTGAGGATGTCTTAGAAATCTCTTAACCAGTTTGTTTCATTTCAGTGTTGTTTGTAACAAACGCACAAGAATGACATACCCAAAAAATTCTTTTCTAAATGAGACCTAAAGAGAAGCTTCAATAGTTACAAAGTACACATATTGAAGTTCTCTTCTGTCATAATTTCATTGGAAGTATCTTTCTTTTCTTGTCTTTTTTTTCTTTTTTGGTACCAGGAATCGAACTCAGGACCTTGAGCTTGCAAGGCAGGCGCTGTGTCACTGAGCTATATCCCTGGCCACAGAAGTATTTTTTCATTCATAGGCATACAAAATGAGCATGTATCTTCTAGTCAATAATGGTTCAGATAATATAAAATACATTCCATTCTTATCCTGAACAGCATATTGTACTCAGGAGAAAATGCTAATTTATTAGGTAATAACATATTTACTCACTAAGTTTTTCATCAAATATTTATGAGTATTTACTACATACCAGGTTCTTCAGGCTGGAGAGAGACAGAGAGGAGGGGCATAGACTTCAGCTTCAATGAGCTTAATTACTAAATAGGACAAAGCTGGCCCTCAAATTTATTCCTCAAGAAACTCCAAGAAAAACTTTACATGACTAATTAATTAGCTTCTTCACAATGTACACTATTGCACTGAAGTCTTTTTTAAATCATGTGGTTAAAGATTATTAAGTTTTGTTTCATCCTACATATTTATGATATAAATAAATTTATGATATAAAGATTATTAAGTTTTGTTTCATCCTACATGTTATAATATAAACCCAAAATTTATCCTATGAATTTATGATATAAACCCAAAGTCAGAATTTTAATACATAATTTTTACAGAACTCTTCCAAATCCATCAAAAATAGCCAAATGTGAGCAAAAGATATCAATAGGCAACTCACAGAAGAAATTGGTTAATGAAAAACTGTTCAACCTTTGCCCATATGATCTGCAAAGACAGAAAAAGATACATTTTCAACAGTGTTGGGAAGGTATGGAAAGGAAGATAGAGTATTCCCATTCACTGCTGGTGGGGCTGTGAAGTGGATCAATGTTTCAAGAGGCTGATTTGGCAATATCTACCTATTTTACTGCTATGCATCTATCCTACAGAATTTGAATGGGTGCCCAAAAATGTATGTGCAGAGGATGACCACTGCAGAATTGGGCAACAAGTGAAAAGCTGGAGTAAAGCCCAAACGTCCACGACTTGGGTGCTTAATAAACTATGTTACATCCACACAAAGGACTACCAAGAAGCCGTTATAAACATGAGAGTTCTAATTGAAGATGTCTGACTAAAGATATGTGCTTCTCTACCTCTCTTTGCACATCCCATAAAATGGTAATAAAAGAATCTGCTCTTAACAGTGAAGAGAAAGGGCTTAACAAATTTCTGGAAGGTTGGAAATATTTAAACTGATGAAACAGAATGGAAGAAGCCAAGATGTCTAGCAGAATCCCAGTGAGGCTTCCAGTTCAGAACTAGCAAGTGCTCAAGGTCAAATAAGAAGACAGTCTGAAAACTACAGGGTGACTCGAAAGCCCCTCTGTGAAACAAATGCCTCCACCGGGCTCCCTACTATCCCCACCCATCACCCTCATATTTAGCATAGTGGACCAAATCTTTACTCCCTGACTAAGAGGGAAATAATGAAAGGGGGAGGGGGAGGAGGATGAGGAGAACAAGAACAGGAAGAAAAGAAGCAAAACGGAACTGGAGGACACAATAGAAACAAACCATAAACTGCCTGGAGAAAAATAAAGGGTCATATAGGTGCCGTTGTCCCACAACAAATGAAAATTTGTCTTACTGCTGACATGCGGGGGCTGTGACCCTGAAGATAGCTTCCCTAACCCAAGTCTCAGGACAAAGTTGTTTGTCACAAGCCCTGACCTGTTACACAGATGTTACGTAGATGTCTTAGACAGATTCCCTATTTAAGAAGAGACCTAGTTAGAAAATGGACCTACACACATAAAGTAGAGGAACCTATATCAACCATTTTTCTTTCATTTTTAAATAAAAAGAGACAATAAAGGATCACCAGATATATAAAGATAAGCAGCGTCATGAAACTGAGAACCAAGAGCGAGTAGAATTAACACCAAAGAGAAGAGAGATACCTCAAAGAAGAGAGGAATACAAGGGTCTAGGAAGATCAACACGGGAGAAAGGACCTATACTTAGACCCTATGTCATCTTACATTATTAGGAAAAGAGAAAATTGAAAACTGTGACTATTTCCAGACAGAAAAATTAGGTTACCCATGAAGAAACAAAACTCAGATTTCTCCTTAGCAAAACTGGATGTTAAAACACTTTAACATTATTTTTTTTTGGAATGCTTAAAAATGAACCAAGGTCCTCACACATGCTAAAATCACTGAGCTACACTGCCAGCCCAAACAACACTTTAATTTTTTTTTGTCTGTTTTTTGAGACAAGGTTTCACTATGTAGTTCAGGCTGGCCCTGAACTCTCTATGTAGCATAGGCTGGTCTCAAACTCACAACAATCCTCCTGCCTCAGCCTCCCAAACGTTGGGATTACAGGTGTAAGCCATCACATTCAGCAGCACTTTAAAATTCTGAGGGAATTATTTTTAATTTAGGATTTTAAATCCAGCCAACTTATCAATCAAGTAGGAATAGAAAAAAAATATTTTCAGAAATGTAAATACTCAAAAGAATACCTCCTGTGTAGTCATTCTTGCTATGTTATTTAAAGATATATTCTAACAGGGTTGAGGGTTTAGCTTAGTGGTAGAGCACTTGCCTAGTATGTGCAAGGGCCTAGCTTCAATCTCCAGCACCCCGCCCCCAAAAAGATATACTCTAACAAAACTAAAGTAAAAGACATGGGAAACAAGAAATAGTAGATTTACCAGTGAGGAAAACAAAATTCCAGTGAAGAAAACAAAATTCCATTAAGGAAAACAAAATTCCAGGATGACAACTATGAAGTAGGCATGCAAAACAATCAGGAAAAAAATGTTTTTAAGAAGAAAGAAATAGATTTCAACCAGGGGGTAGAATGAAAAAGAATCTAACTGGGTATGGTGGCACATGCCTGTAATTCCAACATTCTAGGAGGCTGAGGCAGGAGGATCACAAGTTCAGGCCCAGTCTGAGCAACTCAGCAAGACCCTGTCTCAAAATAAAAAATAAAAAGGGCTAGGAATGTATCTCAGTGGGAAAATCCTGGGTTCAATCTCCAGTTCTCTCTCTCACACACACATACACACACACACACACACACACATCATCATCATCATCATCATCATCATCATCTAGAAAATATTAATGACTTAGAGAAATCATTTCTTTTTTTCTCAAAAACAAAATACAAAAAGCAACTAAAAACTCCAGGACAAAAAAAGCTATACAAAAAATAACAGAAATATGAAGCTAGATTTCCATTTCTGATAACATGGTGGACTATGTATTTGAACCAACCCTCTCACAGAAAATCACTTCAGGAACTGAATAAAACACAAAACATCTAAAGTATCAGAGGATTTATTAAAGATTTATTAAAATAAATAAAACAAAATTCATATGAATATGTGGTATACTGAAACTGCTTTTGCATTTCTGGGAGCATTTGCAAAACCTGGTAACTTTCAGTTAAAATATTTATGGACTCCTGGGTCCGTTCAAGGTGTCACTAAAAAGAAGTGAGCCCATCCAAATTGAGGTTAGAGGTGCTCTTGTTTGTTTGCTTGTTCATATCTTCGTTCACTTGCTTGTTTGTCTTTTGACAGAGGGTTTTGCTATGTAGTTCAGGCTAGCCTTGAATTCATGGCAATCCTCCTCCCAACTGCTGGGATTACACCCAGGTTAGAGGTCCTCTTTCTATACCTTCAGGTCTTAGCTGGATCCTGAAAGGGCTACTTTAAGTCAGAGCAAATCAGAAAATAACCCTGCCCAAAGGAAAGTTGCCTTGGCTTTGAACACAGTAGAGGAAAGAAATATGTCCCTGAGAAATTGAACAATAAGCTAGTCTTGGACAGATTTATAGTTAAAATACACACCATCACCTGGTAGTCTAAAAACCTTTACTTAATTTGTACAGTCTGAAACCAGCGTTGCTCATATGCAACTGTTTTCTGAAGGAATATGCTTTACCTTTGGCTTCAAAAACTTCCAACAAATAATTCTGCAAGAAAAAGTAGCTGTCAAAACTTAGTAAAATGCATTTCTTTCTTGTCAGAAAGGTTACATTTTTTAAAAAAAATATTGAAACCAGGTGTGGTGGTGCATGCCTATAATCCCAGCGCTCAGAAGACTGAGGCAGGAGGATCACCACAAGTTCAAGGCCAGCCTGAGCTACAAAGGGAGTTCACAGTCAGCCTGAACTGCACAGTGAAACCCTGCCTCAAAAAAAAATTTTAAAATGCAAATATTGGCAAGAATGTGGAACAATTTGAACCCTTTTAAACTTTTTAAGTTATAGACAATAAAATATACATAGTAAATATATATTTTAATACATAATAAATATATTCAATACATAAGTATATTCATCACGGAGTATTGGTACATATACCTTGTATCTTGATCTTTTTACTTTCTCTTTCCCACCCCTCTCTCCCATTTGAAATCTCATAATTACTGACAGGAGTGTAAATTGATATGACTACTTTGGACAAGTAATAAAGCTAAACATACCCTATGACCCAGAAATTCTATTCCTGGGTAAACACTCAAAAGAAATGAGTGCATAAGTCCATCACAAGACATATGCAAGAATATGCAACTTTATTTGTAGCACCCAGCATTATAAAACATTCAAATACCCATTAACAGGAGAATAAATCGATAAGCAGTAGCATGTCTATACAAAGGAATACTATTTAGCATTTTAAAAGAACCAACTTTTGATACCGGCAACAAGATGAATGAATCTCAAAAACACTATTTTGAACAAAAGAATCCAGACACAGAAAGCGCATATGGTTTGATTCTATTTAAAGGGCATTCTAGAAAAGGCAGGAAGTAGATATAGGGTTGCCATGAGCCGCTGTCAGGGAGGACTGACTGAGAACGGGCGCGCATGAAGTTTCTGGAATAATAGAAATATTCTCTCTTTATAGCGATGACGGTTACACGGGTGTACTCATCTGACAAAACCCATAAAACTGTACCTGTGAAATAAGTACATTTTATTTGATGTAAATAATACTTCAAAAGTTTGTTTAAAATTGTTTTTTAAACATGTAAACATGAGAAGTACAATACTGCAATTAGAACTTAACGGATGGAGATGGCATAGTTTTTAAAATTCTCCCTCCAATTGTCCTATAAAACAGAGAAAATGTTAGTGCAAAGCCAAAAATTATGGACAATGCGTGTAACAGAGCTGGATAATAAGATATTCCAAGGGCCGGGGTTATAGCTCAGCAGCACAGCGCTGCCTGGCAAGCACAAGGTCCTGAGTTCAAGCCCAGGTACCAAAACCAAAAAAAAGATATTTCCTTTAACTCCACATGGGAGGAAGGGGTATGAAGTATCCATAGCTCTAAGAAGTTCAGCATTGCATGAAAGGAAACAAAGGGAAGCGATAAAGCAAGAGCCAGAGCAGAGAATCCCTAAATAGCCAAAGTTGCTGACTGGAAAATTGAGAGGGCCAACCTGAGGACGGCAGGGGAGGTTTGCATGTTCCCAGTAGCAAGTAAATCCTAAAGAGAGTGCAGCAGTCTGGATCTAGGGCATCGTGGGCCCCCTAAACAGTCCACAGTAGCCAGCTCCAACTGCAGGATAAAGCTCCACCCTGAGAAGAAACTGGTAGGAAGAGAACCCAAAGTAAGGGGCACAACTGGAGAAGGTCCCGGTGAGAGAGAAAGGAGAGGCCTGGGGCATCAGGGAAAGGAAGCGACTGCAGTTTTTCACAACTACACAAAAGCAACAGAAGAGGGAGCTAAAAGCCATAAAATTCAAAAATTATTCTGAATCCAGCCTTCTAAAGTTAGAATCATGCAAAAATGAGCAACAGAAAGAATCAAGGTTACTTTTATTACAAGAAAATTAGGGAATAAAGGAGACTGGGACCCCTCAACAGTGAAAGCATGGCAGAAAGAGATGAAAGGTCCACTTCGAAACAAGTAAAAAAGATATTAAGAAAATGATTCAAGATATGAAAGAGCAACACAAACCAGAATTAGAAAAAACTCCAAATTAGGTAACAAAACTAAGGAAAAAATTAGAAATGAGAAAAAAATAGAAATGAATTATAAACTAGGAGCATGAGAGCAAATAAACACAAAGTATAAAAAGCCTTCAGGAAATTAGAAAATGAAAAGAAGAGAATTTTTTTAATCCAAAAGGAAAAGAATAATAAAAAAGGGAATTTCAGAGAAAGTGATACATTTATAAGATAAAGAAAACCAAGCATGCATAAAAGAAAACAAAACCAAGAGAACAGAAGATAACAAATAAAGACTACAGTAAAGTTTTCCTGAAGTAACAAAGACTGAAAACAACATATTGAAAAGGTAGTTTATGAGAAAATCAACCCAAAATGACCAACATTAAAACATATCCTAGGGAGCTGGGGATTTAGCTCAGTGGCACAGCGCCTGCCCGGCAAACACAAGGTCATGAGTTTGATCCCCGGTACTGGGAAAAAAAAAAAAAGATGAAAAAAAATAAAACATATCCTAGTGAAATTACTGGATTTTTTTGGCTGGGGATTGAACCCATGGCTTCACATGTGCTAGATAAGCGCTTTACCACTGAGCTACACCCTCAGTTTTTTTTAGTTTTTATTTTGAGATAGGGTCTGGCTAAGTTGCCCAGGCATGCCTAGAATTTGAGGTCCTCTTGCATCAGCCTCCTGAGTAGCTCAAATTATAGCTGTATATCACCACAACTAGCCAAAGTCATTGCACTTAAAAGAAAAATTGTATGCATCCAGGCAAAGATGACAAGGGAAAGAAAATTAGCTAATCATCACATTTATTAACAATAATGCTTTATGCCAAAAAAAGCAAAGTAACATATTCATACTACACAGAAAAGAAAATTTAAGGCAAAGATGTTCATATAGTTGGACTATTCTGAGCTGAATTGTGTCCATACTCCCTAAAAGGTCATATGTTTAAGGCCTAACTCCTAATTCAGTATGACTGGCATTTAACAAGAGGGGGGCTGGGGGTATAGATCACTTGCCTTGCATTTGCTAGGACCCAGGTAGGCGTGTGTGTGTGTGTGTGTGTGTGTGTGTGTGTGTGTGTGTGTAAGAGACAGAGAGAGAGACAGAGAGAGGGAGGCAGAAGAAACTTAGACACATGGAGACGCCAGAGGAGACCACGTGAGGACAGAGCAAGAAGCACCCATCTGCAAGTCAAATCTGTCAACACTTTGGCCTTGGGCGTCTACCCTCTAGAACTGCAAGAAAACACATTTTTGTTCTTTAAGTCATCCAGTCTGTGGCTATTTATGGCAGCCTTAGCAAACTAATATTTCAAGTATAGAGATTACAAACTATTATCAACATTAAGTCACTCAGGAAATACTGCTCTTGTCACCTCTTTCTAAGGAATCTGCTACCAAACAAATTCCAGAGAAATAAAATCTAGAAATACATTGACATAAAGATTTTTGTGAGTATTAAGTAAACTAAATAAATACACGTACTTGTAGAACTAAGATTCAGTGAGGGGGTCTAAGTAAGAGAGTAGTTTATAATCACTAAAAATGGCTTAGGAGTGGAGAGATTAACAAAACATTGGTTTTTGTAATCATGTTAGTGGTGGTAGTATTGATATTACTATTTATTTTGCCATTCTGAGACAGTTGTGTATGTTGTATAAAGCAAATGAATAATTATGTGATATTGCAAATCTGTTATTTCCTATACATCTCAGATTCAAATGTGAGATAGTTAAGAAAAATCCTATAAACCTGAATTTGAAAAAAAAAAAAAAAACATTATGAGCTCTACCACATTACTTTCCTTAAAAGGTTTAGAAAAATTGATCAGCCCAGTAGCTATGAGCATTGCTAGCATCAAATAATGGTCTTGAGAAGCTATTTGCTGCTAAAAAGAAAACAGGACAGGGGCTGGGGATTTAGCTCAGCGGGAAAGCGCCTGCCTGGCAAGCGCAAGGTCGTGAGTTCGGTTCCCGGTACCAGAGAAAAACCAAAAAAAAAAAAAAGAAAACAGGACTTTTTAGACACATGGCTGGTTCCAGGTGAAATTATTAGAATAATGAAGAACCATATCACTACTTTGAAAATGACAAAGGGAAAAACCAAGCATTTATACTGCTCTCCCAAACAAACCATACCACTAGGCAGCCCAATAAAGAAGGAAAGATGTTTCTCTTTATTCCAGCAAATGAATGATGAATAACAGAATTATTGTAGCAACATTTTACAAAATTCAATGAATAAATTGGTCTAGGGTTTGAGCATCAAATGGTTTTTAATTCCACAAGAGACAATTGGACATTATGTGCCTCCTGATGGGAGAATAAAAAAATCATCTAGAAAATGGTCTCCCTAAAACCTCAAACCTGAACTCAATCATGCCCATAGATCCAACTACTAATATACAGTATAGAGAATATGGTAAACTATATCATAGTGAGACAATCAGCAATATCCATACCCAGAAACTGCAAGTCAAATTGCTATTTCTTCAATAAATGAGATGCATGGGGAAAAAAGGATGAACATGGGCTCAGGGTATAGCTCAGTGATAGAGCACTTGCCTAGCACATGTAATACCCTGGTTTCAATCTCCAGTAGCAAGAAGGAAAGAAGGAAGGAAGGAAGGAAAGAAGACAGGAAGGAAGGAAGGAACGAAGGAACGAAGGAAAGCAGGGAGGGAGGGGAGAAAAGAAAGGGAAAGGGAAAAGAAAAAATGTATTAGCTGGTTGGCTGGATGCAGTGACACACATCTGTAGTCCCAGCATCAGGAGACTGAGGTGGGAGGAACCCCTGAACACAGGTTTGAGACCAGCGTGGGCAGCATAGTAAGACCCTATCTCTAAAAAAAGATTTTCTATAGAAACATTAAAAATAATATAATTTCAAAACTGGAGTAAGGAATGGAGGTGGGGGAGTAGGATCAGTGAGCTAGATCTGAAGTCAATACATCAAGGGAATAGCAGGATAAACATGTTATTTGAAATTACGGTGCAAATCACCAGGAGAATTATGGTGCGAATCACCAGAGAAACCAGAAATCATTCTTTTTTTGGGGAGAGGGGGTACCAGGAATCAAACTCATGACCTCAGGCTTGCCAGGCAAGCGCTTATGCTGCTGCACTATATCCCCAGCTCAAAACCAGAAATCATTAAGTCATTATCTTGCCGGACATGGTGACACACACCTGCAATCCCAGCACTCCGGAGGCTGAGGCAGGAGGATCGTTGCGAGTCCGAGAGCAGCCTGGGCTACAAAGTGAGCTGAAGGCCAGCCTGAACTGCATAGTGAGACCCTGTCTAAAAAAAGACCAAAAATAAATACATAAATTAATTAATTAAATAAATAAAAGTCATTATCTCTGAAAAGTAGAAGTAGAGATGGGAAAGAGGAGTCAAGTGATTTCTTAAAAATAATTTATTTTAAAGAGAAAAAAATAAAATAGCAATAAAACAGAGTTTCAAAACAGAGAAGTACAATAATTAATACATTGCACATTGTTGTCTTCATAGTATTTAAAATATAAGATACAGGCACGATATCATGTCCATACAAGAGTAGCACAAACTTTTCTTTTCAATGAACTAGGAGAAGCTAGCTGTATAACTATCTTAACTATCTTGTGTATAAATATATTTTCTCTTTTTCCTTTTCTTCCTCTCCCCTTTCCCGTATTACAGTTTGTCTTTTCTTTTGAACAGTTTCTTCCCAATTAAAAATCATTTTGTATTACAAGCTTTTTCATTACTTTGAATGTCTTTTTCTTTTTTTGGCAGTGCTAGGGATAGAACAAGGGCCTCACTCATGCTAGGCGAACTCTCTACCACTGAGCTACATACTCAGCTACTTTTTCATCTTTTTATTTTGAGAAAGGATATTACTAAAATGCCCAGGGCTAGCCTCAAACTTGCAATCCTTGTGTGTCAGCCTGCTGAGTACCTGGGATTACCGGCATATGCCATCATGCCCAACTTGTATTACTGTCCTTTTAAAAAAATATTTTAACTTAAATTAGATCTATATGGGGCTGAGGATTTAGCTCAGTGGCACAGCGCCTGCCTGGCAAGTGCAAGGTCATGAGTTCAATTCCCGGTACCGGAAAAACAAAACAAAACAAAAAAATTAGATCTATATGTACTGGTATGGAAAGATATACAAATCCCATGGGAAAACAACAAAGACAAAAAAATAAGTTTCACAATCTTATGTTTAGTATAATCCAATTTTTCTTAAAAAATAAATAAAACTATATACATATTACCACTATGGAAAGGACCTCTATATAAATATACACCAACCAATCAACAGATCATATCTCTTGGTTGTATGAGTACAGAGAATTTTTCTTTCCAAGTTATAACTTTTTACAATATTTGTTTGAAATTCAGTGAGCACATATAATTTTTATAATTAGTAAAAACACTGAAAGAAACGGGAAGGAAAGAAGGGGAAAGGAAGGAAAGGAGAGGAAGAGAAGATTATGATAATCTCATAGTTTTTAAGAACCCTTCAGTTTATAAACTGAAACATTCATGTTGATTTTAAATAAAACTGAGCCATAACTAACTCTAGGCTTTGGCAAGTGGTAAGAATAGCTTGCTAAACTGGTTAGCAGAGTTTCAAGTAAAAATTGCCGGAGGTATAGCTCAGCAGCACAGCGCCTGCCTGGCGAAAACAAGGTACTGAGTTCAATTCCCAGCACGAAAAAAAAAAAAATCTGAATAAAAATTAACACACCTCCACACATGAATTTCTCATTGGGGGTTTAGTACTTTACAAAATGAAACTCTTCTTTAAGTTATAGCTATTTTCTTCCCCTTTGCTTCAAAGGAAAGCTTCATAGAGGCAGTATCCTTGTCTTTGACTAATGAACCTACATGGCAGTGGTTCTCAGAAGTGTGGTTCCTGAAGCAGCATACACAGATTCTCAGGGTCCATCCAGAACTACTGAATGGGAAGCTCTGGGGGTAAGGCCCCAGACATCTATGCTTTAATAAGCCCCCAAGGAGGGCTGCCAGATAAAATACAGTTAAGTTTGAATCCAGATAAATAATTAATGCATTTCAGTATAAAGGTTTCTGGTGTTTGGGACATTTATATTCAAATTTAATTGAAGATCTTGGGTTAATTTTTTGTGGATTTTTTTGTTGGTGGTGATTTTTCTAAATCTGGCAACCCCCACTCCGTATAATTCTAATCCTTGCTGGTTTGAGAACTACTGGGGTAGAAGTAAAACACCAGGCTTCCAGCCTTGGTTTCAGATAGACATGACTCCAACACGGTTCTCTAACCAGTATGGAATTTAACAAGTATGAGTGGCATCTCCTTATGACAAAGAAGACCATGACAGGGAAGCAGACATGTGGGGAGAGAGCAGATCAGCCTCAGGGCCTAGAGTAAAGTTTAGCAGCAGAAAAAGCCTGGATTTCACCAGAAAATTCAAACATACTCAGTGCCTCCAACTCTAGTGCTCCTACATAGAATGCTGTTGCCACACAAGGCACAGCTTTGGATGATAGGGGAGAGAGGGCTGGGGTGGGCAGAGGATGTAAGTGAGAGGAAGACAAAAATCTCTAACAGGGAAAAAAAGAGTACAAAGGGGATAGGAAAGGGACTTTGCCTTAGAACTGGTCGCAGCCAATTTGTGGTCACATCAGGTTGACTCCCACTGACTTTGCTGGGAGACAAAACTAAGGAAGCATCATTCTCTGGGTTTAAAGAGGCTCCTGGGAAATACTGGCCCTGTCCCGTGAGTCTCTAAAGCAATGTTCTCGATCAGGGATGATTTTAACCCCTAGCAACGTCTGAAGACATTTTTTGGTTGTCAAAACATGGCCGCCAGGAAAAGATGCGGGGGCGTGCTGCTGACATCTAGCGGACAGAAACCAGAGCTACAGCTGAACCACCGCGCAAGACAGCTCCCCGCAACAATTATCTATCTAGCTGCAGAAGACAAGTTCCAAGGCCCAGAAATTCTGCTATAAAGTAGGTCAGTGCGGAGGCTTGATTTCCCACAGCTTTCTCCCTTGCGCCAAACCACTGAGTCCTTCAGAATGAGGACATTCCATGCACGCACATTCAAAATCTAGCAGATTTTCAAAGGAAGGTTAATTTCTTTCACACACACACCCTCTTCCTTATTGACAGGGACCTAATCCTCTTTCTTCCTCTCGAAAGAACTGAGGAAAAACTACCAGGATTAATAGCTGTTGTGAAGAAGAACTGACTACATATGCCCCCCAGTATCAGTTTGTGCTGTTTTGCTGATCTTTCTCGTCATTCATTCCAAAGACAGTACTGAAGTCAACATATTGTTTTTTGTTTTTTGTTTTTTTTTTTTTTTCTTTTTTTTTTTTTGGTTTTTCTCCGGTACCGGGAACCGAACTCACGACCTTGCGCTTGCCAGGCAGGCGCTTTGCCGCTGAGCTAAATCCCCAGCCCAACATATTGTTTTTAATCATCAGAAGTTCCGGGCTGAGGGTGTGGCTCAGTGGCAGAGCTCTTGTGCTTGGGTTTTATCCTTAGCCCCGCAGGGGAAAAATAATTTAACAGCAGCAACAAAAGAACAATTTTGGGGAAACAAGTAGTTTAGTTAGCTACTTAGGGCTGCCATCTGCTCTGTTCTCAACATTAACTATTACCCTTGAACATGTTTACAAGCTTACATGGCTCTTAAAATTCTGCTCTGGGAGGGCTTCAGAAAGCAATGTGAGGTTCTTAGATCATTAGAATATGTAGCTTCTCTCCCAACATGCCTGGTTGCTCTTGAAATAGAACGAGAGAACAGGAGGAAAGGGAGGAGTCAAAGGTAATATCCAGATTTGGGGTTTGTTATTTACTGAAATTGGAAGGACATAGGGAGAAATAGGTTTGACAGGGAAATCAGGAAATCTGTTTCACACATTAAAAAAAGGAAAGAAACTCCCTTCCTCTTGTGTCTCTAACCTCTGCTTCTCTCAGCCTGTACAAGTAGGCAAGTCTTTTCTTTCTTCAAACAAATAGACCCCTTCCCAAACTTTATAATCCCTCTAATTGTTTCTCTTCCCTTCTCTTTATATCTAAGCTTCTTTAAAAGATCACTATATGGACAGTAGTCTCTTCTTATCCATTGGGAATACATTCAAGATTCTGAGTAGATACCTGAAATTGTACGTAGTTCTAAATCCTACATATACTATGTTTTCTCATATATATATGAGATAAATTAATGACAAAATTAGAAACAGTAAGAGATTAATAATAATAACTAATAATAAAATAGAAGTTATAATAATATACTATAATAAAAGCTGTATGAATGTAGTCCCTCTAACGATGTTATTGTACTGCACTTAACTTTCTTGATTTTTTTTTTTTGGTACCAGGAATTGAACTCATGACCTCAGGCCTGCCAGGCAAGCACTTATGCCGCTGAGCTACATCCCCAGCCCTTAACTTTCTTAAGATATATTTTTTTCAATGGGAATGTGAACTTTATTTTCAAACTGTACAAAAATATTAGAATAAACTAAATAACTATTTCTCATCTATGTATATAAATACACTGGAGGAGTAGGAAAAGAAAGTACAGCAGTGTGACTTTCTTATGATAATGTAAGATGATACTTAAAGAAAGCACTTCATGACTACATGGCTTCTCATTGGCATATATGAATTATCAGCATAAGTATTCTTGCTCTTTGTGCCTATTATTGAGTGAAATAAAGATTACTTGAACATAAGCACTGCAATACTGTAACAATTGATCTAACAACCAAGACAGCTACTAAGAGACTAATGGGTAGGTAGTGTATATAATGTGGATACTCTAGGCAAAGTGATGATTCACATTGCAGGTGGGTTGGAGTGGGACCACACAATATTTCAACACTTTCATCACAGTACTCAGAATAGTGTACAATTTAAAACTTGTGCCCAGGTATTGTGGTGCACAGCTGTAATCCCAACACTTGGGAAGTTGGAGCAGGAGAATCACAAGTTTAAGGCCAGCCTGGGCTACATAGTGAGTTCAAGGCCAGCCTTCACTACAAAGCAAAACTCTGTCTCAAACAAACAAAGCCTTGGGAATTGTTTATTTCTGGAACCATTTCATATTTCCAGAGCAACGTGAACCACAGGTACCTGAATTTTTTTTTTTTTTTTTTTTTTTTTTTGGTTTTTCTCCTGTACCGGGAACCGAACTCATGACCTTGCGCATGCCAGGCAGGCGCTTTTGCCGCTGAGCTAAATCCCCAGCCCCCAGTACCTGAAATTTTTAAGAGTGTGGTATGGAAGCTGGGCTAGGTGGCACATTACTGGAATCCCAGCACTCTGGGAGGCTGAAGCAGAAGGATTGCAATTTCCAGCCCAGCCCAGGTAATGTAGCAACTTAGAGAAACATTGTCTCAAATTTTAAAAATGTAGGGCCAGGGATATAGCTCAGCGCACTGGGCAAGTACAGGGTCCTGAGTTCCATTCTTGGTACCAAACAAAAAGTTAGATTAAAAAAAAAATTGTAAAAGACCTGGGAAGTAGGTCAGTGAAAAGGTGCTGCGTTCAATCCCCAGTACTGCACCCCCCCAAAAAAATGCATAGGATGGAAAGGAGGAAAAGGTGATGGTACTGTGAAGAACTCTGACAGACACCTCAGCCAGGTGACAAAGGCCAACATCAACAGTGGCAAGTCATTTTGATAGTATTTGTTCTTGACATAATATGATGGAAGATTTTTTTACCTCTTTAATCTTCCTCTCCCAAATCCATAACCTTATCTTAATTATGAGAAAGATCAGACAAATTCCAATATTTTACAAAACAGCTAAGAGTACACCTCAAAACCGTCAAGGTCATCAGAAACAATTACCGTCTGAGAAATTGTCACAGTCCTGAGAAGCCCAAGAGGACATGATAACTAAATATAACGTGGTATTCTAGACAGCATATTGGAAAAGATAAAGGTCATTAGATTAAAATGAAGGAACCCTGCATAAAGTATGATGTTTAATAATAATATATCAGTATTGCTTCACTAATTGCATCAAATGTGCTATAATGATATAAATAATAACAGGAAATTCTATATGATGTAAATTTTCTTTAAATATAAAACTATTCTAAAAATAAATGTTTTAAGTATTATTGCTAATATTATTTTTGTGGTACTAGAGATTGTACCCAAGGCACATACTAAGCAAGTGAGCTGTATCCAAAGCTGTTCCTTCAGTAAACATTACTTTTTAAAAATCTGTTAACCACAGATTCTACAGCTGGCAAAACTCTCCTTCAGATAAATCACAATTGAGAGAATTTCCTGCCAGCAAACCTACCCTTACAAAATGGCTAAAGGAAGCTCTCTAAACAGAAAAGAAATAAGAGAAACCCTCGAGAGACAGTGTTCCAGGGAGTCTATGCTCGCCCACATCGCCACAGTTCCCAGCTGAAATGCGCGGAGAGAGCCAGGTATTTCCCAGCCACTCCCTGAGGGAAGTGCGTGCGCACCAGGACCCCTGCCACCATTACAGACGAAGTCCTGGCCTCCCTGCTCCCGCGGCAGAGAGGAGGTTTTCACTCAGAAGCCACAGGAACTTCTCTGGCGGTGGGCGGGGTGAACAGACTCTCCACCCCGCACACCCTGAGCTGAGAGAGACAGTGTTCCAGGGAGTCTGTGCTCACCCACACCGCCATGGTTCCCAGCTGAAACATGGGGAGAGAGCCAGGTATTTCCCAGCTACTCCCTGAGGGCAGAGCGCGCGCATCAGGACCCCCACCACCATTACAGATGGAGTCCTGGCCTCCCTGCTCCAGTGGCAGAGAGGCAGTTTACACTCGGAAGCCCCAGGGTCTTCTCTGGCTGCGGGCAGGGCGAACAGACTCTCAACCCTGCACGCCCTGCACCAAGTGAGTGAGTGCTCCAAAAGGCGCTGACCCGCGGTTCGAGTCTGAGCTTTGCCTTGGCCCAGACCCCCCAGCCAGTGGAAGGCTGGGAAAGTCTGTAACCGATACCCATCTGGACTGCAGCTGGTTCCTGTATGTATCATGATCTGACTGGAGACATAGATTCAGGTGGTTCACAAACTGCAGATCCTGCAGCTTGGGTCTGAATTATGCCTGTACCCTAAATTATCTGGGGACATAGATCACGGACCGGGATTGCCATACCAGTGCAACCCGAGGCAGGTTGTGCATGTGCCCTGAACTGCAAGGGGACACTGGATCAGATGGTTGGCCATCAATCGACACAAGTGCCCATGTCTGAGAACGGGGAAAACTAGATATAAATCAAAAACTGCCGGAAAACCCGAATCTAAGTAGCGCTACTCAGAGGTCACCCAGGGGAAAACCTGAACAACAGGAAAAGTAGAGACACTAGTAGTTTTGGCTGAGCAGCTACTGAAGAAGGAAACTGAGCTTTCTGCATCTGGTAGCAAGTATGCCAAAACAAAAGACTAAAACACAAGCCCAGAACT
>NW_004955475.1:10518280-10527834 GCF_000276665.1 Chinchilla lanigera
CTTTGGTTGACCAGTATTGCATGTCTATATCTGTTTTCATGAGAAGCCACTTTGAAGATATCAATATGTAATACAACCACCATTGTTAATTCCTTACCACTTTGTGTGTAACTCTGTATTGTCTGTACTGTGCTTGTGATATGTTGTAAAATGTTGTATGTCTGTTAATGTTTCCCTCCTTTTATCTTTAAAATAAAAAAAAGAGAAACCCTGGAACTTGAGGAATAATAGAACACTGGAATGGGCAAAAATACAGATATGCTATCCTCTTCGAGAGGTTCTTAAATCATATTTGATAGCTAATGCAAGAAGTATAATACTATCTGATATGCAGAGGTATGTACAGGAAATGTATGTACATAGAGGAAATATTTAAGACAATCATATATTTTTTAAGTGGAGAAGAAAAAGGGATTCAAACGTAAGCAAAGTTCCTACACTTCATTCAAAGTGGTAAAAAGGGGTACCAAAAGATTTTGATAAGTTATATACTGTAATAGCTAGAGAAACCACTAAGAATAGTCTATACAGGAATATACTTTAAAATACCACAAATAAATCAAGATAAAACCCTAAAAACTTCAAGTAACCCGCAGGAAAGCAAGAGACATAAAGAAGCAGAAGAAACAAACAAACTAAATTTTTAAAATATCGAGTTTTAACATATGGATAATTACTGTTAGGGGTTGAACTGTGTTCCCTAAAAAGATACTTTGAAGTTCTAAAACCCAGTACCTTGAAAGGTGACCTTATTTAGAAGTAGGATCATTGTAGATGTAATCAAGTTAAAATGAAGTCATTACGGTGGGTCCTAATCCAATATAACTACTGTCCTCATAAAAAGAGGGAAATTTAGTCCAGCACTCAGGAGGCTGAGACAGGAGAATCCTTGTGAGTTCAGGCCCAGCCTGGCTACACAGTAAGTTCAAGGGGAGCCTGAACTACATAGTGAAAGTGTGTCTCAAAGAAGCCAAAATAAATAAATAAATAAGTAGGAAATTTAGACGAAGATGTAGAGAAAGAAGAACACCATGTGAAGATGCAGATGCAGAGGAAAGATGCCCAAATGAAAATGAAGGCAGGGACTGGAATCATGCCAAAGACTGACTGAGACCATGCCACTAGAACCTGAAAGAAGAAAGGAAAGATCATCTCCTGGAGGCTCTGGATGGAGTGCAGTCCTGCCAACACCTTGATTTTGAATCTCTAGCTTTCAGAACTGTGAGAGAATGAATTTCTGTCATTTTAAGCCACCCAGCTAATGTTACTTTGTTATAGCAACCCTAGGAAACTATTACAATTATGTAAAATGTAAACAGTCCAAAAGTAGCAGATTAAAAGATAGAGACTGGGTGGCAGGGAAGCCCCGTGCTCGCCACAGTCAGCGCCCGCCCCGCCCCGCCCCCTTCCTTCCGGCTCCCAAGGTCTTGGGCCGCCTCCTCTGGCAGTCCAGGAGAGGAGCCGCCACCACAGCAGCCTGGACAGCCCATTGGCTGCGGATCCGGAGGAGGAGGAGGGGAGAGGCCTGGAGGATACCAACGGGTACAAGTTGAAATCATTGCAGAAGGATAAAGTTCGACAGTTTATGATCTTCACACAATCTAGTGGGAAAAAAAACTGTAGTAAATTCTTTCTCAAAATGACTGAAAGTTACAAGTTACTACAGATAATTTTTTCCAAAATCCTGAATTGTGTATTGGAGAGAGTATAACAGGATCATTAGACAGGAAGAAGTTAGAACAACTATACATTAGATATGAAAATCCTCAAGATGAAAATAAAATTGGACTGTATGGTAATAGAGCAATTCTGTGATGACCTGGCACTTGATCCAGCCAGCATGAGTGTTTTGATCATTGCGTGGAAGCTGAGAGCAGCAACACAATGTGAGTTCTCAAAGCTGGAGTTCATGGACGGCATGACAGAATCAGGATGTGACAGCACAGGAAAGCTAAAGGCTCAAGTACCCAAGGTGGACCAAGACTTGAAAGAACCAGGACGACTTAAGGATTTTTACTAGTTTACTTTTAATTTTGCAAAGGCTCCAGGACAAAAAGGATTAGATCTAAAAATGGCCATTGCCTACTGGAATTTAGTACTTAATAGAAGATTTAAATTCTTAGACTTATGGAATAAATTTGTGTTGGAACATCACAAACGATCAATACCAAAAGATACTTGGAATATTCTAGACTTCAGTACAATGATTGCAGATGACATGTCTAGTTATGATGAAGAAGGAGCATGGGCTATTCTCACTGATGACTTTGTGGACTTTGTACACCCTCAAATTGTACAAAAAGTACGACAGTGTAGCACTAAAGGAGTATTCTAGAATGTACATAGTCTTTACAATAAATACATTGGAAAATTTCACAGTCGATTTCATGACATCAAAGATAATACCTAAATTTAACATACTGGTAAAGGTAAAATATGAGTAAGTGAACTTTGGAAAACATTGGCCTACACGATAAAACTCAAACTTTCATGTCAAAGTCTTTATAATCTGTCCCATGCTATCTTTCCCATTTCATCATGATAAGCATACAATTCTAATTAGAGAAAACATTCTGAAAGTCCTCAGTCTGTGTTCTTTTATTCTCCGTCCTTCTTCACACTGTCCCAATGCTTGCCTAGTAAGATTTTCCTTATGCATCAATATTTAAATCAAATGTTTCTGTTGTAGGAATTTCTTTTTTCGGATATTCTCAGGTTCTCATACTGCATACACATAGTATCTCTATTCTATAACATACTTTACATTATGGTAATTATCTGATATATTTATATCCCCTACAAAATTATGAACTCTTCTTGGACAGGGACTAAATCTTACTCAACTCTTACCCTAAAGTATCACAAAATACCTGGCATAAGTAAATACCACCATGTACCACATAATGAAGTTTCAGTCAACAATGGACACATGTATGATGATATATGCTCTATATCCTAGGTATATAGAAGGCTATCCTATACAATTTTGTGTAAATATACCCTACGATGATCAGAGAATAATTAAATCACCCAATGATGCATTTTTCTCAGAATGTATTGCCATTGTTAAATGACACATGACTGTACTCATAAAATGTTAAGTTGAATGAAAAGATTGAAGTCAGGAATCTAGAGCTAAGGAGAGCATTCCCTAAAGGCAGATCTGCTTTGCTTAATACTATAGCTTTCTTTCTTCTTTAATACATCACTCTCGTCACCTGGAAAAGAACACAAAGACCAAAGTCTTGAAGGTTTCAGGGATAGGAACAGAACAGACTAGAAGGGTCTGATTTATTTCACTTAGCATAATCCTAGCATAATGTCCTCAAGGCTCATCCACATTGTAGCATAAAGAAGAATCGCTTTCCTTTCCTAAGGCTGATATAGATAGATGATAGATAGATAGATAGATAGATAGATAGAGATATATAGATATATACCACATTTTGTTTATCCATTCATGAACATTTAGGTTGCTTCCAACTTTGGGCTACTTTGAATGATGCTGCTGTTTAAGTCAATACACATTTAAGAATTATTAGCTGGACATGGTGGTGTAAGCATGTAACCCCAGAACTCAGGAGACTGAGGCAGGAGGTCACTGCAGATTCAAGGTCAGCCTAGACTACATAGTGAGTTTAAGGCCAGCCGGGACTACACAGCAAGACCCTGTCTCAACCCCCCAAAAAGATTTATTAGCCCACAAAATAGGATAAAATATTTGCAGATCATATATACTAAGAGTGTCCAGTTTCCAGAATATATAAAGAATACCTACAACTCAACAACAAAAAGATAAACAAATTGATTTTTTTTTTTATTTTTTGAGACAAGATCTCACTACGTAGTTCAGGCTGGCTATGAACTCCCATTATAGCCAACTCAGCAAACTTCTCTAGGAGACTGGCAGTCACCATCTTTCCCTCCAGAGCCAGGAAGTGATGCTCAAAGTGAGGACTAGCACTCCCCCAAAATGAATCAAAGCTATTCTCAGTGCCAATGAGCTCTCGAGCTCCTCGCAGTATGAAAACAGCCAAGTTCATCAGGAAAGCCAGGATGAGGAGCTCCTCCAAAACAACCAACAGCTCCTTACACCTTCCACGAGCTCCCAACAGCCTTTCTCCACTCCCAACAGCCTCCTTCTCCTTCTCCAGTTCTGCCTCTTATGCTGCTGGCAACAATCCCCAGGCGGGCCTCCCACACCCAGCACCATGCTTACTCAGTTCAGCTGGGGGTTATAAGTTGACCACCAGTTATCAATCCACTACAATAACAGAAGATATTAAAAACAGATCAATAAGGTGCTCATAAAGCTTAAAGATGATATAACTAAATAGATAATTGATCTAAAAAACAAAACAATCAACAAGCTTATGGAAGACCCTAATAAAAAGCTAGCTGAGCTAAAAAAAAAGATACAAAACCTAAATGCCCAGTGTATAAAAGAATCAGAGTCCATGAAAAGGCACCAAACAGAAATTCAGATTAAAACTTCCATTGAAAGTGTGGGCAGGAGAAGTGATCAGTGTGAGAACAGAGTGACAGAAATAGAAGACAGAGTGGGTGTCAGTGATCAATTAATGGGAGGTATCTTAAAAAATGACAAGAGAACATGAAAAATGGACCCAACAGCTGCTAGATGATGCAGACTAATCTAAGATTAATTGGGATTAGTGAACAAGCAGAAGATAGCAAAATGGCATTTAAAAAAACCTGTTTACTGAGATAATAGCAAAATAACTTTCAAATATAGGAAAAGAACTTAACATATAGTTAAGTAACATATAGTTAAGTATAGAACCCCAAATAGTCACAACCAGAAAAAGAACCTCTCCATGCCACATATACTCAAAATTCCAGGAGATCAACACAACAATAGAATCTTAAAAGCTGTTAAAGAAAGCAACAAATCACTTATAAAGGTGAACCCCATTCATCTGCCACTGCGCCACACAGGAGGACCCTACCCACTGTGGGCAACATACTTGACATATTGCCAGAGAGAGTTGAATCAATCACCATTTTGGAAGGGGTTGATTATACGGGACTGAACCACAGAATACCTATACTACAGTTTCACTCCAGGACCGAAGGGTTACTCTTTTACAACGACTGGGTCAGAGACAGCCACGGAAGATAGATGGGGAGAGGCTGAGAGCTACACATAGATCCCCTGAAATTCCCTGAGAAGTTCAAGCTCCAGTCAGGAAGGACACCGTCCTGAATTCTGGGAGGCCAGGTTTGGTGGGTCTAGCTTTCAGATGTGGCTTAATCTGAATGTGATGACGTTGAATCCAGGGGTCTGCTTGAATCCCCACCCTGCTGCCTACATTGAGCAGAGACCAGTGGTCCAGTTGCTTCTCCATGTACCAACAAAAGTAGGGATGCATCTCAACTTGGACAGTTGCCATGGTCTGGGGTTTGCAGACAGGGGAACATTTAGAGCAGAGGAGTCACCTCACAAGCTATAAAGTGGGAGAGAGAGGACTGAGACTTACTGGATTCTAAAGACTGTAGGTCCTGAAAGGAAAACTCTCATTTTGAAATACATGTGATTTTTTTTTTCTCATCTACTGTTTTCCTTTTCCTTGTGTTGTTTGTTTGTTTGTTTGTTTTTTTTTCTGGTTTTTTTTCTTCTGGTACCAGGAATCGAACTCACAACCTTGTGCTTGCCAGGCAGGCGCTGTGCTGCTGAGCTAAATCCCCAGCCCTTCCTTGTGTTTTTTAGAGTTTTGGGTCCTATTTTATTTTCCATTTTTTAAAATTAATATTTATTTGTTTGTTTGACTTGGTCCTCTTTTTCTATATGGAAGATTAGGATGGAGCATAAGATTCTATTCAAAACTAAGATTGTTTTTACATGATAATAATTAGTCTTACAGTGTTACACTTTTACTAAATGTAATTCTATATCTCAACTTGTTAGATCCATTCTACTTTTTTTCTGAACTGTGACATAATTAAGGTTAATTCTCAATTACACTTTTGTTTCTAATGCTTCCTTACAATTTCTCAGACATTTGAATTTTTCTATTTTTTACTGTGATGAGATACACAACGTATAATTTATCATTTTCATTGTTTTAAAGTACATAATTAAGTAGCATCATGCATTTCCTTTGCCAAACCTATTGAAAGATTAGTCTGTATTTCCACACTTCCCAATTGCTTTTATTAAAAAAAAAAATCAGAAAAACTTTAAGCAAACAAAAAAAGAGTAGCAAACAATCTACTAAAAACCTCTGGATGACAACTCAGTTTGTCCAATGTCAACATTTTACCAAATTTCTTTCCTGTTTTGTAATAAAATAAAACTTTTGTTCTTGTGGTTCTGGGAGTCAAACCTGGGGACTCGCATGTGCTAGACAAGCACTCAACCACTGATCTCCTACTACTAGCCTACATCCCCAACCCTAAAACACTATTGATATAAACACCATGTGAGCCTATCTTTCTGATTTCTCTTCATCCCTCCTGAGAGATAACTACTATTCAGGCTTTGGCATTTCTTATTTCAATGTATGTTTTTTATATTTGCACCACATATGTACAGTAATGCCTCAGATCACGAACTGAATTGTTCACGAATAAAAGTGGCTAAATTTTGTTCATTCACAAACTCTGCATCCGATGACAAACACAGCCATGGCCATCATCTCCACTCTGACAGTTGGTCGTGGCTTCTTCTAGTTGACATCACAGTCACAGACAGACCTGTGCACACTTGCTGTGAAGCTTTCTTGTGTGCTTTTTAGCACATACAGTATTTTCAATCCAGCAGGGCTCCAAAGAAAGTGCAGAGCAGTAATGAAGGTGACAAGAAGCTGCAGAGCGGTAATGAAGGTGACAAGAAAGTGCAGAGAAAGAATGGTAAGAAGAAGGCTTTGAAGAAAATAACCATTGCATTGAAGAAAGAAATTGTAGAAAAGCATGAGCGTGGTATTCGTGTGACTGACCTGGGCTGTGAGCACAAGAAGGCAAAGTCAACAATCTTGACTATTTTGAAGAAAGATGTCATCACAGGAGCTGATGTGATAAAAGGTGTAATGATGTTAATCAAGCAGAGGACACAGGTGCAGGAAGAGGTAGAAAAACTTTGGTCAGTGTAGGGGAAGGAGAAACAGCTGGCAGGTGATAGCCTTAGTGAAGCTATGACCTGTGAAAAAGCCAGGAAATTGCACTGAGTTACTGCAAGAAAAGCCCTCCACCAGGACAACAAGTGATGAATTTAAAACCAGTAGAGGGTGGTTTGATAAGTTCAGCAAGACGGATAGCCTTCGCAGTGTGATGACATGGTGAACTAGCTCTGACAAGGCCACTACAGAAACCTACAAGCAAGAATTCATGGAATTCACAAAGGCAGAAGGATACTTCATTCAACTGCGATGAAACAGGGCTCTTCTGGAAGAAGACGCTGAACAGAACCTACATCACGCAGGAGGAAAAGGCACTACCGGGCCACAAGCCCATGAAGGACAGACTGAACCTTTCGCTGTGTGTGAATGAAAGCGCTGATCTGAAGATTAAGCCACTGCTGGTGGACCATCCCCAGACCCCTCATGCAGTCAAGGAACAGAATGTGAACAAGGCCAGACCACCTGTCATGTGGAGCGCCAGTGTGGAAGCTTCATGGAATGGCTGCATGAGGTGTTCACACTCTTTGTTAAGAACTCTTTTTCTGACAACCAACTGCCTGAAAGGTGCCTTCTGATGGCAATGCCCTGGAAGACCCTCCAGCCTTGGTGGATGATATGGATGCTGAGCATGACTTCATAAAGGTCAAGCCCCTCCCAATATGACACTTCTGCAGAACATGGACCAGCAAGTGATCTTCAACACTGAGAAGCTGTACATGAGAGTGCGCTTCACCAGGTGTTTTAATGTCACTGAAGAGACATCCTTGATTCTGAAAGAGTTCTGGGGGTTTTTTTGTTGTGGTTTGTTGGTTGATTGGTTGATTGGTTGGTCGGATGGTTGGTAGGTTGAGTGGTTGTTTGGTTTGTTAGACAGGGTCTCACTATGGAGTCCAAGCTGGCCTCGAACTCGCAGCAATCCTCTCAGTCTCCTGAGTGCTGTGATTACAGGCATGTTCCACCATGCCCAGCCGCTGAAAGAGTTCTGGAAGAAGCATCAAGTCCTCCAGTGCATCAACCTCATTTGACAAAGCCAGGGAAGAGGTCATATAATGGACCTTCAACTCAATCTAGAGAAACTGTGGGCAGAATGTGTCACTGAATGTGACTTTGAAGGGTCTGATGCACATGTAAAGAAGGAGATTGTGCCCCTGGGCAAAAAGAGTATGGACCTGGATCCTGATGGTGCAAATATAGAGGAGCTTGTTGAGGACCATGCGGAGGAGCTGAGGATGGAAGAACTTGCTGAACTCCAGACTGAGCAGCAGAAGGCACTTGCTGAGGAGCATCCACTGAGGAAGAGGAAGACAGGGAGGAGGTTAGCAGGGATGTGACAAAATCCACTATGGAAAAATGCAATGAGTGCCAGAATTTCATTGAGAAGTGCTGCACCAACATGACAATAAAGTGTTGAATCTGATGAATGATAATGTGGTTTCTCATTCCTGGAGGGTTATGCAGTGCTGGAAAAAACAAGTGACTGTAGACAGATTTCTCATCAAAATCAGCCCTGCAGCTGAGAGACAAAAAAGAGGGGAAAGTCCTGAAGGAGATCTCCCTAATGTCCTGTGGAGGGGACTCTCCCTCCAAACAATAACCGCATCCCCACCACTTTCTTGTCCTCCACACCAAAAGTCACCTCAAGTAAGGTTAGTGTTCTCTCTCTCTCTCTCTCTCTCTCTCTTCATACTGTACCAAATTATTTCAAAATTTGTGGTTTAAAAAATATATATGTCGGGGCTGGGGATTTAGCTCAGCGGCAAAAGCGCCTGCCTGGTAAGCGCAAGGTCGTGAGTTCGGTTCCCGGTACCGGAGAAAAACAAAACAAAAAAAAAAATATATATATATATATATGTCTCATAGTATCATTTACATTGAAACTTCTGGGAAAATTTGATTCACTTCATGACCAGAATCACAGAACAAGTCAAGTTTGTGAACTGAGGTACCACTGTAGTATCTATCCCTAAAAATACACATTGTAGTTATGGGCGATGTAAAAGTAATGGCTTCCAGTGACTCACACTTCAGCCTACCAACTTCCAGACATGTGAGTGAGGCCATGTTAAATCATCCAGCCCTCTTCAGTCTACCAGCTGACTGCTACACAAAAGAAAGCCTAGCAAAGACCAGCAGAAATAATGCCAAGATGAGTTTAATCCAAATTATCTGCAGTGCGCCAGGTGTGGTGGCACCCTGTAATCCCAGCACTCGGGAGGCTGAGGCAGGAGGATCATTGCAAGTTCGAGACCAGCCTGGGCTACAAAGTGAGCTCAATGCCAGCCTGAACTGCATAGCGAGACCGCGTCTCAAAACAAAAAAAAACAAAACATTATCTACAGAATTTTAGGCAAGTAAATGTTATCTTAAGTGACTAAATTTTGGAGTGGTTTAGTTTTGTATGTGTAGCATCATTATATA
>NW_004955475.1:10527934-10587151 GCF_000276665.1 Chinchilla lanigera
AGAGAGAGAGAGAGAGAGAGAGGTACCAGCAATTGAACTCAGTACCTTATATTTGCCAGGCAAGCGCTGTGCCACTGAGCCATATCCCCAGCCCCATATTAGATACCTCATGTCATAATTTTCTTTGTTTCTTATTTAGATCTGCCCATGTTTGTACATATAACTGTAAATCATTCTCTTTTTTTTTTTAGTACTAACAATTGAACCCAGGATCTTCACACTGAGCTGCATACTCAGACTTTTTAATTTTTTCTGAGGCAGGATCTCACTGAGTTACTCAGCTACGCTGGCTGCACTTGAACTTGTGATCCAGTTGTCTTGCCTAGCCCCCCATAACGCTCAGCTTAATTCTTTCATTTTAACTAATTTTAGTAAATAATTCCTGCATATGAATATACCACAATTCATTTATCCACTTACAAGTGAAATGTGTGTTTCAAATTTCTCACTACCACAAGCAATACTGCAGTGAATAACCTTGTATCAGTTCTCTGGCATTAGGAATGGAAGGTATCGTCGACTTTACTGTGTAGTGCCAAACTGCTTTCCAGAGGTTGTACAAATCCAAAAATCCTCTGAAAATCAAAAGTATTTTTATAAATTTGCCCTTCATACTTTTTTGTAGTGTTTTGCTATTTTCTTTATTTAAAAGGCTTTACAGCCAGGCATGGTGGCATATGCCTGTAATCCCAACTACTTGGGAGCCTGAGATAGGAAGATAGCAATTCTGTGGTCAGTCTGAGCAACTTAGTAAGACCTTGTCACAAAAATTTTTCTTAAAAGGTGATAGAGATTTAGCTCAGTGGTAGAGCACTTGCCTAGCATGTGTGAAGCCTTCGGTTCAGTGCCCAGAGCTTTTTAAAAAAACATTTATTTTCATCTTTGTATAGTCTAGGTAGTCAAGCATTTCCTTTAGGGTTATACTTTCCTTATGTTTCAATCCACCATAAGCTGACTTCCAAACCATGCTTACAATCGAATGGGCAAAAAATACTCCAGGTTCTCGTGCACATCAAGGAAAGAACTGCCAAGTGTACATCTCATAATAAGTAGTAAGCAGCTACGTTTATTGAAGATCACAGGATGGTAGCAACAGGAACACAGGGACAGGCAGAAGGGCAAATGTAAGGAGGAGGAAGAAGAGGAACCCTCGAGGAGCACTCGTACCACTCAGGCTTCCAGTATTTAAAGGGTTACACGGCCCTAACTCCAGTGCCTCCCACTACATCCATCCCTCTTATGGATGATCTGCCGCCTCAGGCATCACGGCTTCCTAAGCGTAAACACGGATAATCACCAGGGCGGTGCCGTCCCCACAGCTGCATGAAGGGAAAGGTGGCTCACTCAGCCCCTCCATTTCTTCAATGCCACTCCAATAAACCTGCTAAGTAAGGCCACCAACTACCTCTTCCTTTTGGTGTTATTTTTTCTTATATATGTATATATTTTACCACCTTTTTCCTAAAAGTTAAATCTCACCAGGCGTGGTGGTGCACACCTGTAATCCCAGCACTTGGGAGGCTGAGGCAGGAAGACTGACATGAGTTTGAAGCCAACCTGGGCTACATAAGTGAGTTTAAAGCCAGCCTGCTCTGCATAGTGAGACCCTGTCTTCAAAAAAGAGTCAAATTTCATGGACACTTTTGAGGACAACAGAATAACTGACTGATCTTTGCAGCATTTAATCCCATTCGCCTTTCCTACTTTAGAACTCTGGCCTCCCTTCGCTTTTTGACAACAGTATCTCTTTAGCTCCCTGAATCTCTCACTCAACCAAAAGTCTGTGCACTGTTAGTGGGGTACAACAGTGTACAATTGGATTCAGCGTTTCCTTTGTTGCCAAGAATTGCTTGTGTTATTATAGGTCTCTTCTGGGTCGAAATGAATTTTAGGATTGTTTTCTCTAGTTCTGTGAGGCATGCTGTTGGTACTTTGATGGGAATTGCATTAAATCTGTACAATAGTTTTGAAAGTATGGCCTTTTTCAGCAGTTGGTTAGGCCTATCCAAGAACAAAGGGTATCTTTCCATTATCTGATATCCTCTTCAGTCACCTTTTTCAGCGTACTGTAATTTTAAATGTAAAGGTCTCTTAATTCCTTTATCAAATTGATTCTGGAGTATTTCTTTTTTCTTGATGTTATTGTGAAATGTGGTGTTTCCTTGATTTCTCTCTCAGTGAGTTTATTTGTGTACAGGAACGCTATTGATTTTTGAGCATTGACTTTGTATCTAGCCATGCTACTGAATTTGCTTATTAAATCTAAGGGTCTTTGGGAGGAGTTTTGGGGGTCTTCTATGTAGAGTACCATGTCTTCTGCAAATAATGATAATTTAACTTCTTTCTTTTCTATCCTAATTCCTTTTATTTTTTTCTCTTGTCTAATTGTGCTGCCTACTATTTCTGGAACTACATTGAAGAATGATAATAGTGAACATCCTTGTCCTGTTCCTGGTTTTTGAGTGAAAGCTTTCAGTTTTTGACCATCTAGTATGATAGTGGTGTTGGTTTGTCATAGGTAGCTTTTATCAGATTGAGATAAAGATCTTTTATTCCAATTTTCTTTAGGGTTTTTATCATGAGTGGGTATTGGACTTTGACAAATGTTTTTTTGCATTTATTGAGATGATCATGGTTTTTTAATGCCATTGGTACTGTTAAAGTTTAGTGTTATATTTATTGATTTGTGTATGTTGATCCATCCCTGCATTCCTGGAATGAATCTCACTTGGTCATGGTGTATAATCTTCTTGATGATTTGCTGCATTGCTTTGCTTTTCTTTTTGTTTTGTTTTTGTTTTTTTGAGACAAAGTTCCACTGTGCAGTTCAGGCTGGCCTTGAATTCACTTTGTAACACAGGCTTGCCTCAAACTCGCAGCAAATCTCCTACTTCAGCCTCCCGAGTGCTGGAATTACAGGTGTTCCCCATCACAATTGGCTTCATTGTGTTTGCCAATATCTTATTGAGGATTTTGCATCTGTGTTCATTAAGGACATTGTAGTATTTCTCTCTTTTAGTTATGTCTGTCTCTGATTTTGGCATTAGGGTCACACTTGCTTTTAGGAATGACTTTGGGAGTATTGCTTCTCTCTGTTTCATTAAAGAGCTTGTGTTTGTGGCAGTATATGTTCTCTAAATGTTTTGAAGACTTCAGCAGTGAATCCGTCAGGACTTTGGTTTTCTTTGTTGGTAGGTTTTAAATTATTTCCTCAATTTTATTGACTGATATTGGGTTGTTTAGAATATTTATAACTCCTTCATTCAGCTGTGGTAATTTATACCTTTCTAGGAATCTGTCCATTTCTTCTATGGTTTCCATCTTATTAGAGTACATGTTCTCAAAATAGATACTGATGACCTTCTGGATTTCTACAGGATCTGTTGTGATTTCACCCTTTTTATTCCTAATTGCAACAACAAGCAGAAAAACCAAAGCAATACCCAGAATTTGGAGGTAGATTTATTTATGTCGACAGGAACTGATCAAGATCATTCCCAGAATATCAGGCCCTGATCTCTGGTGGTCTAGGGCTTATATGAGATGAGCAAGCAGGAGGTACAGAGGCAGAACGGCTTGTCAATTGGGGATTGGTTTATACACTGTGCACCATAGTGACCAGGTATGCATCACAGTGACTAGCTGTTTCTAAGAGACAGGAGTAGATGGAACTGGAACCAGAACTATTATCTGGGCAACTAACAAACTGAAGTATACTGGGCGGGAGAGCATTTTCTGCTACGTAATGACATGGATTTGGGTCTTTTCTTTCCTTTTTTTTATAAGGTTGTCTAAAGGTTTGTCTATTTTATTTAATCTTACACAGAACCAACTCTTCAATTCACTGATTCTTTGTATTGTTTTCTTATCTCAATTGCATTAATTTCTGCTCTGATCTTTGTAGCTTCCTTCCCTGTACATGCTTTGGGTATAACTTGCTCTCCTTTTTCTAGAAGCTTGAGCTTCAACATTAGGTTATTTATTTGAGCTCACGGTTTTTCTGATGTGGGAATTTAACTCTATAAATTTCCCCCATAGGACTACTTACATTATGGCCCATATATTCTGGTATGTTGTGTTAGCATTACTATTTAATTGTAGAAACTGTCTTTCTTCTTTATTTTCATCTGTAATCCATTGGTTGTGCAAGAGAGTGTTATTTAATTTCCATTTGTTTATGCAGTTTTTGTTGGAATTTTTGGCATTGATTTCCAATTTCATTGCACTATGATCCGATAATATGCATGGGATAATTTCAGTCCCTTTGCATTTACTTAAGCATGTTCTGTGAGGTAGTATTTGGTCATTTTGGGAGAAAGTCATGTGTTGCTGAGAAGAATGTATTCTATTGTTTTGGGGTGAAACACTCTGTAGGTATCTACTAAGTCAAATTGTTCAAAGGCTTGGTTCAGCTCTATTTCTTTGTTGATTTTTTTGTCTAGTTGATTTATTTGTGATTGGGGTGTTGGATTCCTCACTACAGTCATATTAGTGCTTATTTGATTTTTCATATCCATTAATGTTGATTTTATATAGTTGGGTATGCTCGTATTTAGTGCAGATATATTTATGATTGTTAGGTTTTCCTCTTGGATTTTTCCCTTATGAAATATGGAGTGACCTTCTTTGTCTCTTCTGATCAGTCATGCCTAGAAATCTATTTGTCTGCAAGTAGAATAGTTACCCTTGCTTTTTCTGGATTCCTGTCACATGGAGGATTATTTTCCATCCTTTGACTTTCAGTCTATGAATTTCTTATTGAGTTGAATGTGTTGCTTGTATGCAGCATATTGTTGGATCTTGTTTCTTTTTATTTTCTTTCTTTTTTGAGATAGGGGTCTTGCTATGCAGTGCAGGCTGCCCTTCAACTCACTATGTGCAGGCTGACCTAGAACTCACAACCATCCTCCTGCCTCAGCCTCCCAAGTGCTGGGATTGTAAGTAAGTGCCACCATGCCCAGCTGGATCTTGTTTCTTTCTGGGGAGGGGGAGACACGATCTTGCTACATAGTGCAGGCTGGCCTTGAACTCACTTAGGTAGCCCAGGCTGCCCTCGAACTCATGGCAATCCTTCTGTCTCAGCATCTGTGTGGGTTCTACAGTTTTCTGGTAGTGTCCTATTCAGGGTGTGTCTCTGCTGTCACTTGTAGACAAAGGAGGCAGATAGAGCCCAAATCAATGCTGAATGATACCAGCAAGGCTGAGATAGGGTTAGGGCATGGTGCTGACTCTGGTTCAGGCTGATTCTGGCCTCTAGTTCAGGCCTGAGCTGTTCAGCCTTCAACGTTCTGTGTGTCTCTAACACAGCCTTCAACGTTCTGTGTGTCTCTTGCCTGCTTGACCTTGGCTTCCTGACCTTGGAAGTCTCCCACCAGTTGTTCCTCACCCTGTCACTATGGGATTTCAACACTGGGAACTCTAAAATGAAGCCAACCCATGGCTACTCTGAGTCCTGGGTTCAGTTGTCCCCTCTCTAAAATCACATCTGGCCAAGTACCTTCTCCAGGGGACAGGGCAGTCACTTGCACAGGAGTCACTCACCAGTTGTTGTAGTGCACTGCATCCACTACTCTGTTCCACTGTTTCATTTTCTCTGAGGCCTCTGGAGTCACCTGGCCTCACTGTATCTCTGTAGATTTGATCCTTCTCTTCCACACTGTTTTCCAGGAACCAGGGAGAAGTTGCAATTTGCCACCTTTTTCTGCATTGTGGTCTGTCTTTACACTTTCTCTGGCTCCATTATTCCCCTCAGATCTTTCCTGCTTCCCAGGAATCCATCTTCCTCCTTCTTTACTTCCCCAAGTTATTTTCCAGTGTTTGGATTCCAAATCTCCGAGTGGTTGATTTGTTGCTGTTTGCCTCTCTGCCACCTTCCTGGAAGTCTCCTATTTGTTGTTTTTTTGAGACAGGGTCTTGCTGTGTAGCTCAGATTGGCTTTGAACTCACTGTATAGCCAAAGATGGGCTCTAACTTCCTAAAGGGATTTTTAAATTGCTGTTAAGAATAAACTTATAAAGCCGATCCAGGAAATGAATGTTATACTGTTTCTATTGGCTTTCAGGAAATAATTAAATTAGTTTTATTTTAATCAGTTTCTAGTATCTTCTAGGCCCCTTTCATACATTATCAAACTTAATAATAATCCTTTTAAGAAGGAGCATTATCCTTGTTAGCAAGAGGAAAATAACTGATGGCTTGAAAACTATCTAGCAAATGGGAGATCCAGGATCCAAACTACCAGGCCTCAAAGCTCTTCTTCAGTATATTATAATGACAAATGGATTGTTTTCTTTCATATAAGAAAGTATATTAAAGACTTTTCCGGAAAGAATATTATATAATTTGTGATGAAGTTGTTGTTGTTGGGTTTTTCTGTCTTTTTCTGGCTGTTTTACATAGTTGTATTAGGTTCAGAACACACACAAACAGCTACAGCTAGCTCTGTGATTAAAATGTTTCACCACACTAGTGCTATGGCCATAATAGATTATTACACTTACATATGATCTTTAGCATTGCTCTACTTGTGATTTCTGTTTTGAAATTGAGGAATCTTTCAAGAAGATGAAGAAAGTGCTTCATTCAAACTTGTGTCATAAAATATTGTGATATTTGCAAGACAGGTGTACAAAATAATTTCTCACTCAATTTCCTATTTTCTTCTTTTATTAGAGGAAATCTATTTGAAGGCCCAAGTGGCCAGTACAATGTAAAGAATAGCAAATAGGAGAGAATAAAGGAAATAATATTGGCAAACATCTCTTATAATTTCCTTAAAAATATTTTAGTGAAATCTATTTCATCCTATTTTCCCTTTGAGATATGAAAGGTATCATTTAGTTTATGTGTCTGGTATGATCATTATTTGTATACCATGTCTTAAGTAGTTTACTTTTTTATGAACCTATTAATTTGGGGGAAATCAAAGAAAATAAATTTAATAAAAATTTGATAACCAGAAATATTTGCCAGCTGTGTAGATGATAAATCCTTGAAAGATGGCTAGTGTTTTCCACGTTATTTATATTTAAGCTTTTACAAAGATAGAGACACAAATGTAGAAATGAAAAATAACTAAAATACCAGGAAATAGAGGAAGGGAGAGGGGCAGGAAGGCAAGAGGAAGTACAGAGAATTGAGCTGTGTTATGCACACGTCCCAACCCCACATGGCGAATATAACCATTATATACTGCAAACATGTACTAATGAAAAATTTTTATCATCCTTCCCAACCCCTACAAACATCTTCTGAATTCCCTGGTTGAGTGAATGGTGCTCAATCCTGGAGCATTAAAGTCATCCTTTATATCTATCTCCCTTAAGCCTACAAAAATAGCATAGTGCTGGTCTCCTCTTGATTCAGTCCTGAGTCTCTTAAATCTCTATTCCCATTCTTCTTATCTTCACTGTCATTGCCTAGACTCTCACATTTTTATCATTTTTTTTTTTTTTTTTGGTTTTTTCTCCGGTACCAGGAACCGAACTCACGACCTTGCGCTTGCCAGGCAGGCGCTTTTGCCGCTGAGCTAAATCCCCAGCCCCTAACTCTCACATTTTTAACCTGGATGATTTCAATAGCCACCTAACTGATAAACATGCTTCTAGTTTTGTCTCCTCCATCAGTTTGGATTTCACATGGCCACCAGAGTAATCTTTGATCATGACTGCTGTATGTTAAGTCCTCCAGTGCTTTTCTGTAACTTCAGAGTAAAGTCCAAATGCCTAGACTAGCCTAGCATGACCTATAATACCCTTCCTGGTCTCTTCAGCCCTGACTCTCTCCGGTCTTATTTCTTAGCACTCCTTACTTCTGTCACTCTGAGATTCTTTTTTCTGAGATAGAATTTTACTACACGGCCCAAGCTGGCTTTGTACTGCTGGACTCAAGTGATCCTCTGCCCTCTGCCTCTTAAGTAGCCAGGACTACAGGCATACACTACCATGCTGGGCTCTGAGCTACCTTTGGTTTGAGGATCCTTCAGTAGGCCATACTCTCTCATTTCTGTCCCTTTTCTTTGAATACCTTTTCCTTTAATATTTCACTGAACTAACTTCAACCTTTCCTTCAAAACAATTTCATCATCATCTCTTCTAGGAAGCTTGCCTTAACACCTTCTAAAACAGGTTAGGTACATTTGCTAACATTTTTTAATGACATACTATGTTTACTTTTCTCAAGTACCTATCACATGGTACTACAATTATCCATTTGTTCATGTCTTTCATACTAACCTGTGAGTTTCATAAGGATTGGGACCACTGCTTATTTACCTCTGTATACCTGGGGCCTAGGATAATGTCTGCGCATAAAGGTGCTCAAAAAAATCTGTCAAATACAATTATCCATTTTGGGCAGAGGACCTGGTGCTGTCAGGCAATAATGCTCATCATAATTCAAAGGATTCAAGTGTATTGTCCAATCCAAATAGAACTTCAGAAACTAGGCATTTTCACTTTTGTACACTTAATCTTGTTACTCAAATAATGTGCCATCTAAAATAGGCAGAGGGGAGAAGCTCAAAAATAAGCAACAATGTCACAGACATGTAGTGAAATCAGAGAGATATTTCTAAAGGAGTCACCATCAGTTAAAGGTATGATATCATTAAAGAGGCCTGTAGGTACCTGTAGCAATTCTATCTTCTTTTAGGATCTCACTATGTACTTCAGGCTGGCCTTGAAGTCATAATGATTCTCTTGCATCAGCCTCCTGAGTGCTGGGATTACAGGCATGCACCACCATGCCTGGCTCCAATTTTATCTTCTTTTTTTTTTTTTTTTTTTTATATTAGAAATTGAACTCAGGACCTCGCATTTGCCAGGGAAGTTCTGCGCCACTGAGCTTTATCCTTGGCTCCAATTCCATCTTTTGAGTCTGTTTTACCCACCTCATCTACATCACAGTGACTTCATTCAGGCTTTCATCATCTCTCCCTCCTTGATTACCTTAATAGCCTTTCTTTGCTTTTTGTTTTTGTTTAAGATAGGGTCTCGCTATGTAGTCAGGTTGACCTTGAACTCACTATGTAGGCAAGGGTGGCCTCAAACTCATGGTGATTCTACTTCCTCAGCCTCCAGAGTTCTGGGATTATAGGTGTGTGCCATCATGCCTGGCTCATAATAGTCTTTTGTACTGACTTTAATGTACCTAAAATTCATGTCCACTCAGAGACACAGCCTGTGATTTTATTTGGAAATATGTCTTGGCAGATGTAAGTAGTTAAGGTGAAATCATACTGGGTTAGAGTAGGTTCTAAATCTAAGTGTTCTTATAAGGCCATATAAAGACAGGCATGGTGTGGCTGCACATGTGTGTAATTCTAGCACTGTGAAAGGCTGAGGTGAGAAGATTGCAAGTTTGAGCCCAATCTGTTTAACCTAGAGACTTAGTGAGACTCTCTCAAAACAAAATATAAAGAAGGTCTCGGGATGTAGTTCAGTATGGAGGCCATGGACTTAATCCTCAATACTACAAAAAGAAAAAGACATGCAGGGAAGAAAACCATGTGAAAAGGAACGCAGAGATTGGATGGTGCAGCTAGAGGCAAAGTGCTAGGGTTTGAACATGGTTTGCATGTGTCTCCCAAGGGTTCATGTGTTAAGAACTGGTGAGGCAAAGAAGGAGAAATTTTGTATGTATGTATATACAGGATAGTTAACATGGTTGTTCTTCTGTCTTCTATTTCTATGCTGAACGAAACTGTCAATGAGTCTTTGGTTGACCAGTATTGCATGTCTATATCTGTTTTCATGAGAAGCCACTTTGAAGATATCAATATGTAATACAACCACCATTGTTAATTCCCTACCACTTTGTTTGTAACTCTGTATTGTCTGTATTGTGCTTGTGATATGTTGTAAAATGTATGTCTGTTAATGTTTGTCTGTTAATGTTTCCCTCCTTTTATCTTTAAAATTAAAAAAAAAAAGAACTGGTGGGGCCTTTAAGAGGTGGGGGTCTAATAGGAGGTCATTAGATCATAGGTATCATCACCCTGGAAGAAATTAAAGTAGTTTTCATGGGATCCCGAGTTAGTTTTCACGACAGGGTTGTTATAAAAGGTGCAGATCTGCTCCTCCTCTAGCTCTGGCTTCCTAACTGGTGGTTTGATCTTTCCCTTTTCTATGTACTCCCATTGTCATGTCATTCAACACAATGTGACACAACCAAGGGAATCCTCACCAGAGCTAATGCTATACTGTTTAGACCTTTAATTTCCAAAACTGTGACCTAAACAAACCTCTGTTCTATGTAAAGTATTTTATTATTATAACAGAAAATGGACTAGTATACTATTGAGTGCCAAGAACTGCTGGAAGCCATCACAAGCTAGGAAATGGAAAGGAAGCATTCCTCCCTAGAGTTTTTAGAGGAACATGGTCCTGTAAACACTTTGACTTTGGACTTCTAGCCTTCAGAAGTGTGAGAAAATAATTATTGCTTTACACCACACAATTTATAATTTGTTATGGGCCATCATACCTCCCAAATTATCTCCTTGCTCTACCTTCTTCCTTCCAAGCTATTTTCTACACTAGCAAAAGGATGACTGTTTCTAAAATACACATGTGCTGGGCATGGTGGTGCATGCCTGTAATCCCAGAACTTGGGTGGCTGAAGCAGGAGGACTCCCTCAAGTTTCAGTCCAGCCTGGGCTACATAATGAGTTCAAGGATAGTCTGAACTACACAGTGAGACTCTATCTAAAAAAATAAAAAAAAAAAACAAAGAAATACACATGTGATCATGGTACTTCTCTGCTTATTTCCCACTGACCCTTGCTGATGTTTCCAGTTTCATCTCTTGCTATTCTACCACATAATCTCTACATTTTAACAACATACTACTTGAAATTCTCCCCAAATACTATGTTCATGTACGTTTCTGTGCTTACCCACATATTGCTCCCTCTGCTTGGAACATATCTCCTGCACCATCGAATTATTCTTCCTGCTACGCCAACAGACTAATATGCAAGGCAAGGGGAATAGTGAATATAGAGTTGTTTCTCATAAAATGTGGTTGTGGAATTCATGATTCTTTTCTCAGTTCCAAATTTCAAAACCAGAGACTGACTTTCTAGTATGCACTGCTAGAAAGGGATGCCCTATGTTGCAGTCAGGGTTTACAGGGAAAGGATTTAATACAGGACACATAATTTATAGGATTATTTATAATATTCACCCAAGAGTCAAATGCAAAAGAGTACACTAAAGACCTGAAGAATCCAGCTGGGAGCCCAGAGCTCATGGCAATGTCCTGCATCATAAGTCCAGCTGAAGGTCTAGAGCCCACAGCAATGTCTCATGCAAGTCATATCAAGGTTCTGCACTGGGAAGGCCCAAAGGTCAGTGGTGGAAGCTAGAAAGTCTGCACCAGTAGCATAAAGGATCGGTGCCAACAGGCTGAGGAATCTGCACTGGAGCCAGTAAGCAATGCTCAAGGTAAGGACCACAGCTCCCCCAAAAAGGGGGAGCAATCCTCAGCGACCGTGAGGACCCAAGCTCCTCCAACAATGAGAACAGTTGAGTTCATATCAGGAAAACCAGCGTGACAAGCTTCTCCAGGAGAATCAACAGCAACCATCTTCCCCTCCAGTTCTCTTTTTTATGCTGTTGGCAACAACCCTCAGGTGGGCCTTCCACACCCAGCACCAGGCTGATTCAGTTCAGCTGGGTGTTACCAGTTGACCATTAGTTAATCCACCACATCCTACCTTTACAAAGGCATTCTCCCAAAATTCTGTCACTGGTTCTTTTCTCTTTTCCTTCTGCCCTTTTCCACCTTGGGATGGTATCTAGTCTTACAGCTTCAGATAGTCTTCTTATCATAGAGACTAACAAATTCCTACCTCTAGTTGTAATCTCTTCTAAATTCAGACTATTCAAATTTGTGCCACAGCATACTGATGCTCTGTTCATCTTTTTTCATTTTTTTCTTTGTGTGTTTCATTTTGGATAGTTTCTATTTCTGTGTCTTCACACTAATCTTTACTTCAATTGTCTCATGTGTTAATCTCATCAGGTATTTTTTTCTCAGGCATTGTTTTTATCATTGTATAGAAGTATGATTTCAGACTTTTTATATCTTCAATGTCACTTCAACATAATCGTATGATTGTACTTTATTGAACATATAGAATGTCATTGTCTACTATCTTTAGTGTATGATTTTCCTGGGTCTGTATCTATTGATTGATTTTGCTCATAATTATGGGGCATATTTTCCTGATTTGTATATCTTTCGATGCCAGACATTTTGAATTTTACAGTTTGGGATTCTCTTTAAATTTATTCCTTTAAGTAGCTTTGAGATTCATTCTGGTATATATTTCAGTTAGTTAAAAATAGTTTAATCCTTCCAAGGCTTGCTTTTAAATTCTGCTAAACAAGACCAGAGCAACCTTTGATCGGAGCTAATTTGTCACAACTAATGAAGCAATAACCTTCTAAGTATTCAACCCAATGCCTTGTTTTTATGGCTTGTGTCTAGATGGCCCCCTGAAGCCTTATGCAGTCATGGGGGGGAGGCTTTCAGAGGTGACTGGATCTAGAGTGTGTGGTGCTAGGATCAAGGATGTGATTACTAAATCAGTCCACTGATTGGTTTGGCATAGTTCTGGCTAGGAATAAGGATATGAGTGCTATACCCACCTGAGAGTGGATAGCCTGCATAAAATATAAGGGATAGGAAGAGGGCTATTGTACTCTTGCCTGCCTGCCTACCTGCCTGCTTGCCATGGACTATTTGTCCTCTGTGATGGCCCTCTGCCAGGCCACCCTGCCTTGGAGCCAGCCAACTATGGAGTGAAATCTCTACAAACTGTGAGCCAAATAAACCTTTTCCTCCTTTATCTTTGTGTGTCAGGTATTTTGTCTTAGCAATGAGAAAAATAACTAAGACACTTGGGCATTACACTTTGACATTTAGGAATTTGTGTGAAAACCAAGAATTGTTCTGCCTGCACCTTTCTGGTGGTTCTTTCCTAGTTTCAGATTGTTAACTCAAATATATGTGTTGAGAAGTAGTCTGCCCAAGGGGCACCCTCTGTAGGTCTCAGGAACATATTCCCTCTCTATCTCTCTGTCTCTCCCCCACATTTGGTATGGTACCCCATAAATTATCACCATCTTATCCTCCCTGAACTCTCAAATCTGTCTCTTAAACTGAGAGATTTCTAAGATCTAGTCAGCTTCCTCCTTCCAGAACTGTTATTTTATGTATTTTTGCCAGTATTATAGTTAAGACACAAAGAATAAATTCAGTTCTTATTACCTACTCTGTTATAACTAGAAGCATATTTTCTTACCCTTTTGAAATCTCACTATATCCACTATGAAAAAAAAAATGATTGTAGGAGAAAGAAGTAGAAGCACTATTGTAATATTGTAATAATTCAGGTGAGAACATTTTGGAGTGCTGGTTTCATGGTCATGAATTTCTTCAGGTGTTCTTTGTCTGGAAGTATCTTATTTCTCCATCAGTTTTGAAAGATAGTTTTGTAGGATACATCATCTGAGTTGGATGTTGTTTTCTTTTAGGGCTTGAAATACTTTGCTCCAAGCTCTATTTGACCTAGGGGTTTGTGTTGGAAAGTCTGCTGTGATTCTGATGGGCATTGCTCTATAGGTTATTTGTTTCTTTTCCCTAACAATTTTTAATTTTCTCTTCTTGTGTTGAATTTCTGGAATCTTGACAATATAATATACCTTTGTGTAGTTTTCTTCTGATCATGGTTAATTGAAATTCTATATGCCCCATTTAGCTATATGTGACATTCTTTTTCCCTGCTTGGGAAGTTTTCTGCCATTACTTCTGTGAACAAGTTTTTTATGTCATTGGCACTATTTCCTGTTTTTCAAATCTGCCTCCTAAGCTAAGAAAGATAGACAAACTATAGTCAGGTTCCTCCTTCCAGAAGGAATATGTTATTTCATATATTTGCCTAGTTTTGTACATAAGACGCAAAGAAACCTATGTTATTCTTCTTTTCATCATCTAGCAGCTGTTGGATTGATGTTGCATGGTCCCTTTCAAGAATTTGAAATTCACTTTCAAGAATTTCTTTGCTGGGTATGGTGGCACAGACGTGTAATCCCAGCACCTGGGAGGCTGAGGCAGGAGGGTTGCCATGAGTTCAGGGCCAGCCTGGGCTACATAGTGAGTTCAGGGCCAGCCTGGGCTACATAGTGAGTTCAAGGCCAGCCTGAACTACACAGCAAAACCCTGTCTCAAAAAAAAAAGAATTCTTTCTTTTTATAATTGCTAACCACAAACTTGTATTCTAGATCTGATATTCTTTCCTTGAATTGGTTGATTCTGCTGTGTATACTTTCAATAGAATTTTTAATCTCCTGGATATCTGTTTGAGTCTGTTTCATGGATTCCATTTCTTCCCTATGTTGGGCATCCATGGTTTCCATCATTTTCCTAAACTCCTCTATTTTTTATCTGTATCTACTCTAGATTCACTAACCATGTCCTTCATTATGGTCATTATCTCTTCAGTTATCTCAGAAATTATTTCTGATTTTTTTCTAGAGCTTCATTCATCTGCTTTGTTATTTCCACTGTTACCATTTCAGAGAGTTCAGGTAGATGGCTTTTGAGTTGTTCACCCACACTGCCCACTGGGTTTACCTTGGGTAAGCTGTAAGTTTGGGGTTGTAACTTGCTTCTGTGTCTTCTCACTTTCTGTTTCTTTTTAAATTTAGTTTCTGTGTTGATGCTTGTAAATTACTTATGGTATGTAGCTTTATTGCTAGTATCAAGAACTCCTTAGGAGATGACTACTTTTCAGACAAGTCTTCTGAGTATAGCTGGCTTTTTGTTTTTGAGTCTGTCCCAACATCCTGCTTCTTCAATTTATTGGGGATGAGAAGTTCCTGCCTATTTGGCCTAGTTCTTTGGTATTGGCCTATAGTATTATTTATGACCCTCAGGCAATCTCAGTTTTGGCATGCCTAGGAAAAACAACTGATTAGAACAACTACATTACCTTGGCTAGAACAGTACAATCAATAATAACAATAGCATCGAGCACAGTGTAGAAACTGACAAACTGTCATAACTATTAATTTGCCACCTTTAACCATGTGACAAGATTTGTGGTTATATAACAAAATCTAGTGGTTATATAACAAAATCTAGTGGTTATATAACAAAATCAAGACCAGGAAATTGTATACAATAAATAACCTCTCAATACACTGATTTTACCCTTGGGGAGAAAATTTTAAAAGGATAAGAGGGAAAAAATAGAGAAAGAGATTAGAAGCAAGCCCGAAGGACAAAGGAAGATTACCCAAGCTTTGGTAAATTGGTGAAGAAGACAGAAGGGAAAGAAAGAAGGAAGAAACAGAAACAAGAACAGAACAAAACAACAAAAAAACTAAAAACAATGTTCATACTCATAAAAACAAGAATAAATAATCAAGAAAATAATCAAAGAAAGGAAGAAAGAAAAATTTATCCACTTCAGGGCATGTCTCTACTGTTACTGGTAGACAAAGGAGGCAGACAGATCCCATATCCATGTTGATTGATCCCAGCAAGCCAGCAGTAGAATTATAGTGGAGTGGTGGATAATACCAATAAGCCTGTGTTTTCAATTCCACTGAAGTTCAGGTTGATCCTGGTTTCTTGTTGTGAGATTGGGACCCGAGTTCTTCAGCCCACAATACTCCTGGTTCCTCTTCCTGGCTTGAACTCAGCTCCCTGACCCTGGGTGTCTCCCATGGCTGCACCTCACCTTGACACTGGGAGCCCTGAGATGGAACCAATCCACTGTTGCTCTGAGTCCTGAGTTCAGTTGGCCCTTTTCCAAAATGGCAATTGGCCAGTCACTTTGTCCAGGGGACATATGAATCAGGTTCACTCACTACCCACTGCAGCCTACAGTATCAACTGCTCTGTTCCACTGGTACATTTCTCCATGGAGGCCTCTGGAGTCACCCATAGTCACAATGCCTCTGTAGGTTTGAGCTGCTTCTCTCACACCATGAGGTAGGATTTAGGGAGAAAGTGTCATTTGCCACCTCACTCTTCTGCATTGAGGTCCCTCTCTTCACTCTCCCTGTGGGCCCCAATTCTCCCTTCAGATCCTTGCTGGGTCCCAGGGACCCACTTACTTCCTTCTTCTCTTCCCCACATTGCTATATTCGAGAATCTGAACTCCAAATCTTAGAGTGGCTGATTTGCTGCTGCTCACCACTCTGCCAACTTCCCAGGAGTCTAATTCAGGTGAGAAATGATTAGCTTGGACTAATGTGCTGGCAGTGGAGATAGAGTCAAATAGATTTTAGGTACAATTTTGTTGCTGTTGTCATTGTTGCTGCTGTTGCTATTTCTGAGAGTATCAACCATGTCTGTTATTACATAATACATGGTCACTGTCCACATGAAAGTAACAATCTAATGATGAAAATAAAATCAAAATGTGTTACTCTCAAAACCCTTTTGATGGCTTCCTATTACTTGCAAAATAAAGTTAAACTCCTTACTATATCACTCAATGTTTTGGTTTGTACTAAAATGTTCCTGATAGTATTCATTCTCTCACAGGTAGTGCTTTTAGGAGGTGACTGGATCAAGAGTTGTGATACTCATCACAAGGTTAGTCTACTGATGAATTTATAGCTGGATGTGACATTGGAAAGTGAAGCCTGGTGGGAAGTTGTGGGTCACTGTGGGCATGGCCTAGAAGAGTGTATATATCCCTCTTCCTCCCTTGATCCCACTCTGCTTTCTGCCTGCCCTGCCATGAACTGTTCCTCCTTTGCCATGCCCCTCCACCATTCTACTCTGCTTGGAGCACATTGAGTATGAACTGAAACCTCTACAAACGATGAGCCAAAATAAACCTTTCCTCCTTTAAATTGTCAGTATTGGACATTATCTGAGTGACAAGAAAGTAACTTCATGTTACTTTCCAAAGTCCTCCATGATGTACTTGTATTCGTTCTTTCAAACCCATTTTCACTCCATGCTGTCTTGCTCAAGGAACCTCAATGGATCTCTAGCTGCATTAAGTCAAAATTCTTTCCCTTGGCTTTCAAAGGCTTCCTTTAGCATCTTTTCTTATATCAATGATTCTGCCTTATTTCCTGTCACTTTCACATTTATAAGTGCCATTACCATTACTCCAATTCCTCAGCCTTTCTGGATACAACAAGAAAATTTCCATTTCCATCCCTTTATTCATACTGTTTGTACTGTCTATCATTGTCTGCATCTAAATCATCCTATTGTTTACTGACCTACCCAACCTTTATCCTTTTAGGATGATTTTTCTAATTACTATAACCTTGAAGGCAAAATGTATTACAAAGCATAGATAGCTCCCAAGGTATGTGGCAGAGAACTGGATGTAAGGAACCAAACTAAATACTTTCCTGAACTGATGACTATATATATTAGTAATAGCAGAATTCATATTATTTAATGAAGAAATCTGTCTTCTTCCACTGGCTCCTTATTCTGTACCCTCATCTTAAATGCCATTATAAAAAATGGTGAAGGTTTAGTGTGGTGGTGCACACCTGTAATCCCAGCACTCATGAGGCTAAGTCAGGAGGATCACCATGACTTTGGGGCCAGCCTAAGCTACATGAGTTCAAGGCCAGCCTGAACTACAGAGCAAGACCCTGTCTCAAAAAATGATGATTATTTACCTATCTCATATAAGGTTGTGTGAATTAATGAACATTTGGTAATAGGGCCTGCTACACAGTAAGCTCTCTCTAAATGTTAATTATTAGCATTGTCACCACACTCCAGGGGTGTTTTATTGCCAATAGTTTCATTCATGGTTAATGATATATGTTCTACTGATATATGTTCCTAACCAAGGCCCTTTAAGGGTTTAAGGCACTTTAATACCATTTTGGGGCTTTAAACTCTTCTTAACTCCTCATCCTCTCCATCTTCACTTAGTCATTGACGATTTTTTTTTCTTTTTTTTTTTTATTTTAAAGAATAAAAGAAGGATAACATAATAATAGGGGGGACATAGCAAATTACAGACAAAATGGTAGGAAATTATCAATGGTTATCATTTTACATATTATTGTCTACAAAATAGTTTCTCAGGAAAACAAATAGACAAATAATAGTGAGTTACAGACAAAAGAGGTAGGAGATTATCAAGAGTTGTTGTACTATACTTTGGTATCTTCAAAGTGGCTTCTAAGGAAAATAAATAGAGCTATACGTCATTGACGATTTATTGATTCTTCTTTTAAAATACCTCTCTGAATCGATCACCTGCTTTATTTTGTTCAGGCCCTCAATTCTCACTTGAGAATTCCAATAACCTTCTAGTCTTTCTGCCTCTACTCTTTCCCCTATTCATCTATTTTTTCATACTGTAACCAGCCAATTGCAATACAGTTCTCTTTCCCTTTTGAATCTCCTCAGTGGAGTTGGAAATGTGGCTCAGTGGTAGAGTGCTTGCTTAGCATTCATGTGGTTTTTGTGTCAATCCTTGGGCACTGAAAATAAAATCAGAAACAAAAACTTCTAGATCAGGTAAACTTCAACACAATTATAGTGGTGGACCTCAATACCCCACTATCACAAAGAGATCAACTAGATAAAAAGAAATATCAGAGTTGAACCACACCTTAAGACAAATGGACTTAATAGATATCTACAGAGTGTTCCACCCAACAACAGAATAGATACTCTTCTCAGCAGTAGAACTTTCTCCAAAATACACCACATACTAGCCTATAAAGCATGCATAAATAAATACAAAACAATTGAAATTATCCCATGCATATTATCAAATCATAGGGCAATGAAATGAAAAATCAATAGCAAAAGAAACCACAAAGATTGTGCAAACACATGAAGATTAAACACTACTCTTTTGAATAATCAGTAGGTCACAGAAGAAACAAAGGAATAAATTAGACAGTTCCTAGAATCAAACACTGCCCCTGCAACATACCAGAATTTATGGGATACAATAAAATCAGTCCTAAGAGGACAGTTCATAGCTGTGAACATCTACCTCAGAAAAACAGACTGACTCCCAATAAAGAACCTCAAGGTCTCAGAAAAACAATAAACAATCCAGATCCAAACCCAGTACAAGAAGGAAATTGTAAAACTCAGAGTAGAAATTAATGAACTTCAGACTAAGAAAAATCAAAGAATCAACAAATAGAAGAGCTGGTTTTTCAAAAGAATAAAAAAATAGACAAATCCTTAACCAGTTTTACCCAAAAAAGAAAAGACTCAAATCAAAGCAATTAGAAACAAAAAAGGAAAAACCACAATGGACATGCCCCAAATGCAGAAGATCATTAGTAACTGCTTGGAAAACATGTATTCCAGTAAATTGGATAAGACAAAAGCAATGGACAGTGTGATGGTTGATTGATTGTGTCAACTTGAGTAAGTAATTCCCAACTAAATAGGCTCACTATAGTTCTGGGTGTGGAAGACACACCTTAGGGAGGATTATCACCAGAATGGTATAAAAAAGGGAAACAAAGGAGGAAAATTGTTTCAATTTTCTTCAGAGGAACTTCAGTCTTGACTTTCACCTGAGGTGTCATCTCCCGGCTTCCAGCACAGATTCTTTAGCTTCCAGCACTGACCTTTCAGCCTTCCATTGCAGACCCTTCAGCCTCCTGATACAGAGTCATGCGGGACACTACACAGAGATTTAGGCTTTTAACTGGGTCCTTCAGATCCCCAGTGTGCAGACAGACCTTTTACATTCTTCCACACCTGACCCTGTGGGTGGCCATTATAAGCCAATCTTGTAAATTTTTATATATTTGTATATCTTGTATTATATCTTTTTCTCTAGTAAGCACTGACTGGTACAGGCAGACTCAAAGATAAATATGAATTACCAAAAAAACAAAACTATATTAAAACTTTGAAAATTCCAATAGCAAGTGTGATCATTAAATGTTGTGTGACCTTGAGTAAGAAACACAAAACTGATTGGATTAGCATAGTGTGGGTATGGCTGAATGGATTTATTGAAAACAGAAGACCCACCCTGGGTTTGAGTGGCACTAACCAATAGGCTTGTAGCCTGAATGGAATAAAAAGGGGAAAGAAGAAGGAAGTCTCACTTTGGTTTCTTTAGAGGGACTCCAGGCTTCGCCATTGCCTTGGGAGATCTGTCTCCAGGCTTCCACCTCAGGCTCTTCAGCATCCCATCTTGGATTCTTCAGCTTCCCAGCTCAAACTCTTCAGCCTTCCAAAAAAAGACCCTTTGGCTTCCAGCAAGACTCTGCTGTGAGCTCCAGATCTTCCACCTTTCACTGGACCATTTGGCTCTTCAGCTTACAGACAGCTCTTTTGCAGTCTTCCACACATAACTCTGCAGGTAGCCAGTGTATATACATCTTTTACTCTAGTGATCCCTGACAGATACAGTAAACAATGAAATTGAAGAAGTAAGAAGAAATGTACCAATAAGGAAAGCCCAGGACTTGATGGATTTACCACTGAGTTCTATAAGAACCTCAGGGAAGATCAAACACTAATACTCCTCAAACTCTTCAATGAAATTGAAAAGGAAGGAGTACTGCCCGACTCATTCTCAGAAACTAACATCACTCTGATTCCAAAACCAGACAAGGACCCAGCTAAAAAAGAAAACTATAGGTCAATCTTTTCAATGAACATAGATGCAGGAATCCTCAACAAGATTCTGGCAAACAGAATGCAGCAAACCACTGGATGTTAGTGGTGCATGCCTGTAATCCCAGCACTTGGGAGCCTGAGACAGAATGATTGCTGTAAGTTTGAGGCCAGCCTGGACTACACAGAGGGACCCTGTTTTTAAAAATTAAACTAAATTATAAAAAGAATGCAACAAATTGTACATCACAACAAAGTGAAGTTTATCCCAGGGATAAAAGGATGATTCAACATATGCAAACCAATAAACAATATAGCACATAAGCAAAAGTAAAGACAAAAATCATATGACCACCCAACTTCTGACCACATTTTATGCCAGCTTCACACATTCACTCCTTCCTCAGCTTCAAGATAATCACCCAGAAAACCACTATTCCTTCCTGAACCCCGCCCAGAAGTGACATGCCTGCAGCTCCAAGCCAGACAATGCAGGACCTGGTGTGGTGGCTATAGCTGAGGACAATGGTGGTGTGGTGGCCAACCCCACCAAGGAGGCTCAGGCCAGGCAAGGAAAACCTAGCATGCTGTCTTCCTTACCACTAAGCCACTAAGCTACAAGCAGCTGGTCTGCCTCTTGAGGAACAAGGCCACAGCACTGCTCAGATTCATAGCCTAAAAATTGCCAGTGGGCACAGGGGAAAGCTAGAAGATGCAACTGAATGGAGAGTTTGGAAAATTGTATTTTTATAAAGCTAATAGAATTTGTTGCAAAAGAAAGAAAATATTACACTGTTTATCTCCCCCTACACCAAGCCTTCACATGGACTCAAATGTGTGACCTAAGAGACGTGAAAGTTGTCATCCTGAGACAGGATCCTTATCATAGACCCAAACAAGTTCATGAGCCCTGCTTTAACCTCCAAAGGCCTAGTTTGGAAAACATCTATAAAAAGCTGTCAACAGACATAGATGGTTTTGTTCATCTTAGCCGTGGAGATTTATCTCCGAGTGGACTAAACAAGGTGTCCTCCTCCTCTTCGATGCTGTCTTCATGGTCTGGGCACAGCAAGCCCATTTGCCTAAGGAGAGGTGCTGGGAGAAGCTCACCCATGCAGTCACATATTGGCTCAGAACTTACTTGTATGGCATTGGCTTCTTGTTCTGGGGCTCTTACACTCAGAAGAAGGGCAGTGTCATCAATAGGAAGCAGCACCATGTCCTGCACACTACACTGTTCATCCTTCTTGACTGTCAGAGTATAGAGGGTTTTGGGGGGGAGTGTAGACATTTTTCTAATACCAATGAGCTGCTTCAGAAGTCTGGCAACAAGCACATTGAACGGAAGGAGCTGTGACCCCACAGAGCAATGCTCTGTCTCCAGGGGTGGTTTTTGAGGAAATGCTGTTGAAGGTCTGTTGGTTATGAGGGTATTGAAAGTTTCTGCTAAAGTAGAGAATGCTTCCATAAAGCAACCAAAAACTAGGTCATCCTAGGATAGCAGTTTTATCCAGCAAGAAACAGCAAAGATACCCCTTGACTGCTTCTGTGCATTTGAACCTTCCACACAAGATAAGATGAAAGCCCTAAACAAGGCAAATGTGGCTTGGTGAAAAATGTACACATCTCTCACAAGATAGCTGAGGTCAAATAATCATGTGGTTCTCTTCACCTCCTTCACTCTTGTGGTGAAAAGAAAAGACAAGAGCCTTTTTGATACCTCTCATAGTTCAGTGCCTTCCGCTACTTAATTTTACCTGATAGATTAGACTTCATAGGTTATAAGGTGTTCTCTGTTTTTGCTTAGAACTTCTCCCTTTCATTTTCGATGAGGCCTCAGGCCTCTCCCTGGAGGAACTTTGAGGATGTTTTGTGAGTTTCTAGATATCTGGCCCTGAAATTGAGAATCAGTTTCCTTAGTGAAGCAGAGGAGTGTCCTTCGTATGAACTAGATAAGTCTTTGTCGTGTTCTTTGGGTGCTTTCTGAAGTAAGTGGTGGAAGTCAAACAAAGGAAGAGGAGAGAGTTTTGTTTTTAATGAGGGATGGATGTTTTTCTCCCAGTGTTGTTGGGGAGGGTGGTGTTTAAGGAAGTACAGGCTGCCAAGTACTGTTTGTTTTATGTTTTATTTTGTTTTAATGAACTAAAGTTACTTGGAGATTTCTTTCTGAAACACTGGCAAAATTTAACTTTTTAATAAAGTATAGCTACACTTTTTTTCAACCTTTTTTAAAAATGCAATATTTACTGTGTCTACACCTCCATTTTGGATGTGATGGAGATGATGTTTTAGTTGTCAGTCAGGTTAAATAGTTAACCCTGAGCACATTTGGTAATAAAAAAATGTTGGTATTTGAGCCAAAAAAAATGATCATTTCAATAAATGCAGAAAAAGCCTTTAACAAATTCTAGCATCTATTTATGTTTTAAAAAAAAATACCTGAAGAAAATAGGTATAGAAGAACCTTACACCAATCTGATAAAAGACATTTATGACAAATCTCCTATAAACATATTAGATGGGGGATACCTAAAGTTGTGCCTCTAAAATCAAGAACAAGGGGCTGGGGATTTAGCTCAGCGGCACAGTGCCTGCCTGGCAAGCGCAAGGTCATGAGTTCAATTCCCACAACCAGAAAGAAAAACATAAAATCAAGAACAAGATAAGGATGTCCATTATCATCATTTCCATTCAACATAGTACTCAAAATATTAGCCAGGGCAATCAAGCAAAAGAAAGAAATAAAAGGGATATGTACAGAAAAGGAAGAAGTCAACTTATTATTTGCATATGACATGACCCTCTATTTAGAAGACACAAGAAATTCCACTAAAAAACTTCTAGAATCAATAACCAAAGGCAATAGTGTAGCAGAATACAAAATCAATACATAAAATAAAATAAAGTAGCATTCCTACACACCAGTAATAAATTCACAAAGAAAGACATTAGGAAAACAATACCATTCACAATAATATCGAGAAAAATTAAATACTTAGGAATTAACCTAACAAAGGAAGTCAAAAACCTCTATAACAAAAACTACAGTACCCTAAAAAAGGAGACCAAAAAGGACATTAGAAAATGAAAAGATATTCCCTGATCTTTGTAAAACTGACCTATAGATTTAATGCAATTACAATAAGAATACCAACAGTCTTCATAGAACTAGGGGAAAAAATCCTAAAATCCATATGAAACCAAAAGAATGGCAAAATAAATCCTGGGTAACAAAAGCAAAGCAGGAGGTATCACAACCCTGGACTTGAAATTATATTACAAAGCTACATGGTCCTGGAAGAGAAAAAAAAAAAAAAAACAGATATGTGAATCAGTGGAACAGAATAGAGGAATCAGAAACAACCACATGTATAATCAGCCATCTGATCTTCAACAAAGGGGTCAAAAACCAGCTGCAGGAAAGACAGTCTCTTTAACAAATGGTACTAGGAAAATTGGCTATGCACATGCAAAGACTAAATCTAGAGCCATATTTCTCACCATGTACTAAACTAAAATAAAAATGGATCAAAGATCTAAATATTAAAACAAAAACAGTTTATCTGCTGGAAGATAAAACAGGCAAAACTCTTGAGGACACAGGCATAGGAAAGGACTTTGTGAACTGATCTTGAATTAGACAAGAAGTAATATCAAGAATCAACAAATGGGATCATATCAAATTAAAAAGCTTCTGCACAGCAAAGAAAACAACCAAAAAAGTTAAGCAACAGCCTAAAAAATGGAAAAAAATTGCCAGCTATTCTTCAGACAGAGAAGTAGTATCTAGAATATAAAGAGTTAAAAAAAAAACCAAAATAATAGACCAAATCAAAAAATGGGCAACTGAAATTAATAGACACTTCTCAGAAGGAGAATTAAAAATGACCAATATGCAACATGAAAAAAATGTTTAACATTTCTGGCCATTAGAGAAGTACAAATTAAAATAATGAGATTCCATCTCACTCCAGAAAAAATGGCTATCATCAAGAACTCAAAAAAGCTGGGCGTGGTGGTGCACACCTGTAATTCCAGCACTCCAGAGGCTGAGGCAGGAGGATCACGGCAAGTTCAAGACCACCCTGGCCTACAATGTGAGCTCAAGGCCAGCCTGAACTGCATAGTGAGATTCTGTCTCAAAAAGACCAAAAAAAGGAAAAGAACTCAAAACAACAAATTCTGGTAAGGTTGTTGGAAAAAAAGGAACCCTTCTATATTGTTGGTGTGATTGTAATCTAATACAACCACTATGGAAATAAGTATGTAGATTCCTCATGAAAGTAAAAGGAAAAATTTGATTTGAACCAGCTATTTGCCTTAATTTCTGCAGCAATCTTTATAATTTCCTCCCACCTAACAGCTGATGGCTTGATTTTTTGTGGTCCCTTGCTGTTTTTAAGAAATCTTTCTTTTCATGATTGCTAACCACAATCCTGTCTTCCAAATCCAGTATTCTCTTCTTGCATTGGCTCATTCTGCTGTATACACTTTCAATAGAATATTTATCTTCTGGTTATCTGTTTGAATCTGTTTCATGGATTCCATTTCTTTCCTATGTTGGGTGTTCATAGTTTCCATCATTTTCCTAAGTTCTTCATTTTTAAAATCTGTATCTGCTCCAGAGTCACTAACCATGTCTTTTGTTATAGTCACCATCACTGTAGTTATCTGAGAAATTATTTTTTATTTGATATTTTTCTAGAGCCTTGATCATTGGCTTTTTTACTTCCACTGTTATCACTTCAGAGACTCCAGGTGAGTGGCTTTCAAATTCCACCTCATTGCTCTCGGGTTTTGCCTTTGGTAAGCTGGAAAGCTAGGGTTGCATCTTGTGTGTCTTCTTGTTTTCTATTTTTTTAAGTTTAATTCCTGGGTTGATGTTTATAAATTGCTTATGACAAGTAGCTTTATTGCTAGTATTCAGAACCCTAAGGAATGACTACTTCTCTGAGATGTCTTCCAGATGTAGCTGGTTTTTTGGTTTTGAGTCTGTTGCAAGATTCTTTCTCAGTTGATTGGTAATGAGAAGTTGCTACCTACTTGTCCAAGCCCCTAGTTTTTTGGCACTGGCCTATAGTATTTTTCATGACCCTTAAGCAATCTCAGTTGGCATACCAGGAAGAATAACTGACTAGAACAATTATGTCACATTGGCTAAAGTAGTACAACCAGTAATAACAATAGCATTAAATACAGCCTAGAAAATGACAAACTCTGGCAACTATTAATTTTTCAACTTTAATCATATGAACTAGATCTGTGGTTCTATAACAAAATTGAAAATAAATCAGAATATTATGAACAGTAAATATGCCCTCAGTATAGTAATTTTACCCTCAAGGGAGAAAATTCAAAAGGGTTAGGGGAAAAAACAAAAATAGAAGACAAGGAAGAGATTAGAAACAAGGCTGGAAGGCAAAGAAAGATGACACAAACTTTGAGGAACTGATAAACAAGAGGGAAAGTGAGAAGGAAGAAATAAAAACAAGAACAGAACAGAACAAAAATCAAAAAAAAAACTAGAAATAATGTTCACACTCATTTAAAAACAAGAACAATCAAGAAAAAAGAAAACAAAACAAAAACAAGAAAAGAGAGAAAATATAGCTTAAATTTTTAAAATTTTTCTTTTATTTTAAAGAGAAGAAGAAAAACAGAAATAAAATAAAACAGAGTTTTAAATCAGGCCAGTAGGAGAGTAACAGTAATTTCTATATTGTGCATTGTTATCTTCCTAGTGATGACTCAGAGTACAAGATATAGGCGTGAAATGATGTCCAGACAATATTAGCACAGATCTTGCTTTTTAACAAACTAAGAGATACTAACTGTATAGCTATCTTAACTATCATGTGTGTGTGTGTATGGAAAGAGAGAGAGAGAGATTTGTGGATATATATTTTTCCCATTTCTCTTCCTTCCCTTCCCCTTTCCCCCACCAGTTTCTCTTTTCTTTTGAACAGTTCCTTCCCAATTCACAATATCTATTGTACTATCACCATGCACTAAACTAAAGTCAAAATGGATAAAAGATCTAAATACTAAAACAGAAACACTAAATCTACTGAAACCCAGGCTTCACAGGAAATACTATAAAGAAACAACAAATGGTATCTCACCCTATTAAAAGCTTTTGCACAACAAGAGAAATCACCAACAGAGAGAAAAGACAACCCACAGAGTGTGAAAAATTATAACCAGTTGTCCCTCAGACAAAGGCCTTATATCTAGAACATATAAAGAACTGAAAAAAAATCAAGGCCTCCAAATTCAAAAGCCCAATCAAAAACTGGGCATCTGAGATGAATATGTACATCTCAGGTGACCAAATGCAAATGGAAAATAAATATATGAAAAAGTGTTTAACATCACTGGTCATTCGAGAGATGCAAATTAAAACAACACTGAGGTTCCATCTCACTCCATGGCCACCATCAAGAAATCCACAAATAACAAATGCCAATGGGGCTGTGGGAAAAAAGGAACACTCTCTATGGTTGGCGGGAGTGTAGACTGGTGTGACCACTGTGGAAATTAGTGTGGAGATTCCTTTAAAAACTAGGATTAGAGGTCCCATTCAACCCAGCTATTCCTTTTCTGGGTATCTTCCCAGAATTAAAAACATCACACTACAGCAATATATGTGCACCTATGTTTACACCAGCACAATTAGTAATAGCTAAATCTTGGACACAACCCAAATGCCCATCAATAGAGGAATGGATAAAAAAGGTGATTTTTTACATAATGGAGTATGTCTTGGCTACTTTTCTCTCATTGCTGGGACAAAATACTTGATGCCCAAAATTAAGGAAGTAAAGGTTTACTTTGCTAACAGTTTGTGGAGGTTTCAGTCCATACTTGGCAGATTACAAGGCAGAGTGGCACATGGCAGAGGGCTACAGCTCATGGTGGCAGAACGCAGCCAAAGCAACAAGCACAGAAGCCAGGAAATGGCCACAAGCAGCCTCTTGCTCTCCCTTACATATACAAACTATCCACCCCAGGGCAGGTGCAGCTCTCACACCCATAATCAATCAAACTCTAAAAGCCTGCCCCATGACTGCATGAGGCTTTGGGGGGACACACAGACACAAACCATAACAGAGTACTACTCAGCCATAAAGAAGGATAAACTCGAGACATAAAAGTAAATGGCTGGTAAATGGATGCAACTTGAGATCATACTCATAAGTGAAATAAATCAGACCCATAGGTGTAAACATCACATTGTCTCACTAGTGTAAGAATCTGAACAAGTAAATAAGAACCAAAAGAATTTTTAAAAAGAAGAAAATAAGAAAAAATGTCTACTTCAAGGCATGTCTCTCCTGTCACTGGTAGACAAGGTGGGCAGACAGAACAGAATGCAGGAAATCATAAAGAAGATTATACACCATGACCAAATGCGATTCATCCCAGGGATGCAGAGATGGTTCAATATATGCAAATCAATAAATGTAATACACCATATCAACAGAGCCAAAGACAAAAATCACATGATCATCTCAATAGATGCAGAAAATGCTTTTGACAAAGCCCAACACACATTTATGATTAAAAAAAAACCTACAGAAAATCAGAATAGATGGTCTCTACCCCAATCTGATCAAAGACATCTATGACAAACCAATAGACAACATCATATTTAAATGGACAAAAGCTGAAAGCTTTCCCTCTAAAATCAGGAACAAGACAAGAATTCCACGGTCACCACTCCTATTCAGCATAGTTCTGGAAACATTAGCCAGAGCAATTATACAAGAGAGAGAAATAAAAACAATAAGGATAGGAAAGGAAGATGTGAAATTAGCATTATTTCCAGATTACAGGATACTCTACATAGAAGACCTCAAAAACTCCACCAAAAGACTCCTAGAATTAATAAACAAATTCAGTAGTGTACCTGGATATGAAGTCAACGCTCCAAACTCAATAGCATTTCTGTACACAAACAACAAACACACGGAGAGAGAAATTAGGAAAACCATATCTTTCACAATAGCATCCAAAAAATTGAAATACCTAGGAATTAATCTAACAAAAGAATTCAAAGATCTATACAGTGAAAATTACAGTACTCTGATAAAAGAGATCAAGAGGATTTCAGAAAATGGAAAGATATTCCATGCTTATGGATAGGAAAAACCAACATTGTGAAAATGACCATACTCCCAAAATTGTTATACAGATACAACACAATTCCAATCAAAACGCCATTAATATACCTCACAGATCTAGAGAAAACATTCCTAAAATTCATCTGGAACCAGAAGAGACCCAGAATAGCAAAAGCAATCCTGGGCAACAAAGGCAAGGTAGGAGGCATCACAATCCCTGACTTGAAATTATACTACAAAGCCACGGTGAAAAATTCAGCATGGTATTCGCAAAAAAACAGACCTGAGGATCAATGGAACAGACAAGAAGATGCAGCCACAACCACAAACACACTCAGCCACCTTATCTTTGACAAAGGGGCCAGACATGTTTACTGGAAGAAAGATAGCCTCTTTAATAAATGGTACTGGAAAAACCGGCTGTCCACATGCAGAAGATTAACACTAGAACCATGTCTATCACCATGCACCAAACTAAAGTCAAAATGAATTAAAGATCTAGATATTAAAACAGAAACACTAAATCTACCAGAAGAGGAAGTAGGTGAAAATCTTGAAGACATAGTGGTAGGAAGAGGGTTCATGAACAAAAACCAAACTACATGGGAAATACTTCAAAGAATCAACAACTGGGATCTCATCTTATTGAAAAGTTTTGCACATCAAAAGAAATCACCAACAGAGTAAAAAGAAAACTCACAAACTGGGAAAAAATTTTAGCCAACTGTCTTTTGGACAAAGGATTTCTATCTAGAACATATAAAGAATTGCAAAAAATCAGGCCCCCCAAATTCAAAGACCCAGTACAAAAATGGGCATCTGAGATGAATACACACTTCTCAGATAAAGAAACACAAATGGCAAATAAATACATGAAAAAATATTCAATATCATTCTTCATTCAAGAAATGAAAATTAAAACAACACTGGGATTCCATCTCACACTGGAAAGAATGGCTATCATTAAGAAATCAGCCAATAACAAATGCTGGAGGGGCTGTGGGGAAAAAGGAACTCTTCTTCACTGTTGGTGGGAGTGTAGACTGATGCAACCACTGTGGAACTCAGTCTGGAGATTCCTCTGTAAACTAGGATTAGAGGTCCTATTCAATCCAGCTATTTCCCTTTTGGGTATTTTTCCAGAACTGAAAACATCACACCACAGCAACATATGTGCACCCATGTTTATAGCAGTGCAATCTGTAATAGCTAAACCATGGAAACAAGCCAAATGCCCATCAATTGTGGAATGGATAAAAAAGATGTGGTACTTTTATATAATGGAATGTTACTCAAGTACAAATAAAGATAAACTCAAGGCTTTTATAGGTAAATGGATGCAACTAGAGACCATACTCATAACAAAAATACTAAAAAAAAAATAAAAATAAGCGAAATAAATCAGATTTACATGTGTAAACATTGTATTGTCTCCCTAGTGTAAGAACCTGAAAAAGTAAATATAATCTGAAAGGTACAATAGATATTGTGAAAGGGAAAGAACAACTGGGATGAGGGAAAAGAGAAATGAAAGAAAGAAGAAAGGGAAAAATTAATGTGTATATATATATATATATGTAAACAAGATAGTGAAGATAATTGTGCTACTAATTTCTATTGGTTTATTGAAAGGAACAGTTAATGCCTAATTGTTTGATCAATCTTAGATGCCTATATCTGGTTATGTGAGTAACCAATTTGAAGATAACAATATGTAATACAACAACCTTTGTTAATTTCCTACCACCTTGTTTGAAATTCTGGATCATTTTTATTTTTTGTGTGTTGTTTTGTTTATGTTTTGGATTTGTAAATTTGTTTTTTTCTTTTCTCTTTAAAATAAAAAACGTGGTCAGACAGAGCTCAGATCTGTGTTGATTAATCCCAGAAAGCCTGTTGTAGATTTTTTGGCAGGGTAGTGTATAATTTCAGCAAGTCTGCACTTTAGTTCCACTAAAGTTCAGGCTGGTTTCTGGCTGTGAGAATAGAATCTAATTTGTTCAGCATGCAACATTCCATGTGCTTTCTGATGGCTTGAACTTGGCTCCTGGACCTCTTGCCAACTTGAACTCAGTTATACCTCACCCTGACACTGGGAGCCAATAGATGGAGGAAGCCCACAGTTTGTCAGAGTGCTGAGCTCAGTTGGCCCCTCTCCAAGATGGTTACCATCACCCTCTCCTGGAGGATGTCTGAATCCCAATAACTCACCAGCCATTGCAGTCCGCTGCATCCTCTGCTTCATTCCACTGGTGCATTTCTCCATATAGGCCTCTGGGGTCACAGTACTTGCCATGCATCTGCAGTTTCAAGCCACCCCTCCCACACAGTGAGTTAGAGCTTAGGGAGAAAACATTGCTTGCCACATCCTTCTTCTGCATGGAAGTGTCTCTCTCTCTCTCTTTCTCTCTCTCTCTCTCCCTTCACTCTCCCTGTGGGTTTCAGTTCTCCCTTCAGATCCTTGCTGGGTCTCCGGAACCCACTTCCCTCTTTCTTCTCCTTCTTCACATTGCTATATTTCAGCATCTGGACACCAAATCTCAGAGAGGTCATTTCTGTGCTGCTCACCACTCTGCCATCTTCTCAGAAGTCAATTTATTTTTTGCTTCCTGAAATGTCCTTTCTAACTTTGCACACTTGGGAAATGTTTATGAATTCTCTTTGTTTAATTACCTTCTCTATAAAGTGCTTTTCCACTGTTAAACTATCATATATTTTTTGTTTATGTTTCCCCTACTAAAAAATTGCTCTTATTCCTCCAAAGTAATGTCTTATTTGTATTTTTATTTTCAATGTGTTGCATAGTGTCTAACACATGTAGGAGGGCAATGGTTATTTAATGGCTAAATAAATCTCTCCAGAGCTTACATGCTACTGTTCTACTAGTTCCATTCATATACATTGCACTTTCCAGCCTCTCTTCCTTGCTGCTGCCAATCTCTGTGCCTGAAATATTTTTTACTACCTTATGTCAGCCTATTAAAAATCTACCTGTTTTCTACAGCCAGGTCATTTTCATCTCCTATTACAAATTTTCTGCTTACCATAGCTAGAGATGATCTCAAATCTATTATTGGTGAGAGTTTAGGATCAATAAAATCCAAAGGTCAATAAGATTTTATGGTCAGTAAGATGCACTCTCTGCCCTCAACAATTCACTGTCTACTGGGAAAGGAGGCTTTTAACCTGACACAGTAGCTCTTGAAGCCTAGTGAATAAAAGAATCACTTGGAGTTTAGGAAGTGGCTCAGTGGTAGAGTGCTGACCCAGCATGCTTGAGGCCCTGGGTGCAATCCCCAGTATCAAAATGCAGTAATTTGGGATTATTCCAGATCTTTGAGGCTTGAGGCAGGAAACCTAGAAGACTGTCTCTGTGTTCATCTCGGATGCTTCACCCTGTATGACATGATCGGTGGCTCACCAGGTAAAAGCTTCAGAGGAGCAAGTTGTACCAAATAGAAACCATTCATTGAACACATGCTTATACGCAAGTGTATCCTCACAACACAACACTGTATGAAGCAGACACTACTATCAGCCTGTTCTTACATATAAAGTCTCTGAGCTGTATTATCAATGGTCTTAACCCATTTAAAAATTGCAGAACCATGTTCAGCCCAGGCCAGTTCTCTCCCCACAGATTCCTTGCCCTGGCTGCAGCCATCAGCCAACTCTTGAGTCTGCTTTGCATTTCATTTCCCGTTGGCACAGGGGCAGCAGAAGCACTGAGTTCTGATCATGGATGAGGTGAACGCCGGGGGAGAAAAGGTAAGCCCAGAGGGTCGGCAGCTCTAGGGAGAAAAAACAGACTGGGGCAGCCATGCTAGCCCCCAAAAAAGTCCATGGCTATCATAATCTACAAAGACCGGGTGGATTTTACTCCAGAAGTGATTCCTTCTACACAGCAGGTAAGAGTTAGAGAAGAAATTCAGTACAGCACCTGCCGTATTAGAGAGGGTGTAATCAAGAGCAATTTTGGGAAGAAGGTCATTGTTTAAGAACAAGCTACAGAACAACTGCACTTCAGAGTTTCCGGTGCTAATCTACTACAATGACTGAGTGAGAAACAGCTACAAGAGACAACCTTGGAGTAGGTCCAGGCTAAACTTAGACCTGCTTGAGAAGTTTAAGCTCAGGCCAGTAAGGACATTAGGCCTTGCCTCTGTGGTGAGAAGCCAGGCCTGGCATGTGTGACTTTCAGAGGTGTTTGGATCTGAAAGTGGTGGCATTAAGTCTATCAGTCTGCTTGAACCCCTGCCCTAATGTCTATATCCAGCAGAGACCAGTGAGCTGTTTGCTTTCCCCATCTACCACTATGAGCAAGGACACACCTTGGCTTGGATGGTTTCCACATCTTAGAGTGTACAGACAGAGGGGCCTCTGGGTCAGAGGTCACCTTGCAAACACGAAAGGCATAAAGCTAAGTGGAGAAAACCATGACTTGCTAGGTTCCAAGAGTTCTGATCCTATAAAGAAACCATTCATTCAAAATACAGAGGAACTTTTTGTTGGACTCTTTTTTGTCATTGGTTGGGGGGTCTTTTCTTTTAAGATTTTCTTTTCTCTAACTTTTTCATATTCTTCATATTTTTTCCTTATTTTTACTTCTTTTTTCTTTATTTTGTTCTGGTTTTTTGGTTTTTCTTCTTTTTTTCTTTTTCTTTTCATTATTTTTATCTAAAACTACTAATTTCATTTTATTCCTTAAGGAGATATTGTATCTCACATTTTTCCTCATCTCCCATTGACCAATTTTTCAAATTTTACTTTTCTCATTCTCCTGTTCCCTGTGCGCCCCATCTTCACTCATATAACCAGTAAGCTTCATGAATCTTTAGATAGTAAACTCTATGCTATTGCTGGTCAATTCTTGTAGTCCACACAATGTAGTACTGCCCTACAACAGGGATGGATGGACTTGAGTCATTTGTGGAGAAATCATTTGCACCTTGAGACCATAGTGTTGAGTAAAATGAGTCAGACACACAAGTGTTAACACTGTATGGTTTCTCTTAAATGAAAAACCCAAAGTATAAATAAGGAGTACAACAAAAGATAATGGGAAGTAGGGAGATAGATCTTTCCCAAAGGAAAGAGAGATCAAGAGATGGAGGGAGAGGGAAGGGAGGGGAAGGAAAGGGGATGAAAAAGGGAACAGGGATGTGTTCCATATGTATACCAACTCTGCACAAGGAATGTAAACATTATGTACTACACACACGTACCAAAAAAAGGGGATCAAGAAGATAGGTGGAGGGGGAAGGAGGAAAGGGAAAGGCAATGTAAAAAAGGAATTAAGTTGTATTATGGACATGTATTAACTCCCCACAAGGAATGTGAACATGTATTACTAACATGTTCTAATAAATAAAAAGTAGGGGAAGAAAAGAAATCAGCAACAGGAAAATAATGCAATGACAGGAATAAGTCAATACCTTTCAACAATAACTTCCATATGAAATGGTCTCAATTCCCCAATTAAAAGACACAATCTGGCAAAACCAATCAAGAAACAAAACTCAACAATACGTTATACACAAAGAACAAACTCAATCCAAAAATAAATTCAGAGCCTAAAAAGCAAAGAATGGAAAAAATATTCCATAGAATAAGAACATAAAAATAAGCAGGAGTAGCTATTGTATTTTTAGACAAAGTGGACTTCAAGTCAAAACTGATCAGAACTATCAGAGAAGGTCAATACATATTAATTAATGGAACAATCCAATAGGAAGTAATAACAATTAAAAATATATCTGCATCAAACACTGGTGTGCCCAGTTTCACAAAACAAACACAATTGGACATAAAAGATCAGATAAACACCAAAACAGTTATACTGTGGGACCTCAATACTCCCCTATCTCAAATAGGTTAACTAGAAAAAGAATCAACAAGAAATATCAGTGTTCAACTACATCTTCGAACAAATGGACTTAATAGATATCTACAATGTTCTACCCAACAACAACAGAACACGAATACTTCTCAGCAGCATATGGAAGATTCTCCAGAATAGATCACATGCTAGCCCATAAAGCATGCTTAAGTTAATGCAAACAATTGTATTTATACTATGCATATTATCAGATCATAGTTCACTAAAACTAGAAATCAGTGACAAAGGAAACCACAAAAAATTATTCAAATAATAAGAAAGTAGACAATACTCTCTGGAATAATCAGTGTGTCACAGGAGAAATCAAGGAAGAAATTAGGCAATAAGATGATAATGCCACAAAATCAACACACACAAAAAACTGACATTCCTGTACACCAATAATGAACTCTTAAAGAAAGGAATTAGGCAAACAATACCATTCACAATGGCATCAAGAATAATTAAATACATAGGAATTAACCTAACAAGAAAGTGAAAGATCTCTATGATGAAAACTGTAGTATACTAAAAAAGATTGAAGAGAGTATCAGAAAATAGAAAGAAACTCCTTGTTCTTTGTTAGGCCAATACTGTCAAAATAGCCATACTTCCAAAACATATACACATTTAATCCAATACCAATCAAAATACCAATAGCATTTCTCACAGAAGGAGAGAAAATAATCCTAAAAGTCATACAAACAAGAAGAGACCCAGAATAGCAAAAGCAATCCTGGTAACAGGAGCAAAGTAGGAGGCATCATAATCCTACATTTCAAGTTATATTGCAAAGTTACAGTGATAAAAAAAAAAAAAAGCATGGTACTAACACAAAAATATGTGACTCAGCGGAATGGCATAGAGGATGTAGAAACAACCTTAGGCACATTCAGCCATCTGATCTTCGCCAAAGGGGCCAAAAACATGTTGGAGGTAAGACAGCCTCTTAAAAGTGGTGCTGGGAAAACTGGTTATCCACATGCAGAAGAATAACTCCAGAACCATATATCTCACCATTTACTAAAATAAAATCAAAATGGATATAAGACCTAGATATTAAAACAGAAACACTGAATATGCCTCAAATAAATTAGGTAAAACTCTTAAAGACAGAAGCATAAATAACGACTTTCTGAATATACCTCCAGTTGCACAAGAAATAACACCAAGAATTAACAAATGAACTATACAAAATTAAAATCTGCACAGCAAAGGAAACAACCAACAGAGTAAGGAGGAAACCTAAAGAACAGGGAATATTTTTGCCAACTACTCTTCGAACAGAGAGCTGATACCCAGACTATATTAAAAAAAAAAAAAAAAAAAAAAAAAAATTAAAAAAAAAACTAAAAAAAACTCAAAAAAAAACCTCAAAAAAAACCTCAACAAAACTCAAAAAATTTCAAAAAAAGTCATCTCTCAGAAGTACAAATGGCCAATAAGTATATGGAAAAATGTTCAGCATCTCTGGCCATTAGAGAAATGCAAATCAAAATAACACAGAGATTCTATCTTACTCCAGAATGAATAGCCATCATCAAAAACTCAAAAAACAACAAATGCTGGAGAGACTGTTGGGGAGAAGGATTTCTTCCACTTTGTTGAAAGGAATGAAAAATAGTACAACCACTATGGAAAATAGTATGGAGATTCTTTTAAAAAGATAAAAATAGAAATTTCAAGCAACCCAGTATATCTCTTCTGGGCATCTTCTCAAAAGCATTAAAGATATTGATCATATTACAGTGATACAAGCATACCCATATTTACAGCAGCACAACTCAGAATAGCTAAATGGTGTATATATCCATCAACAGATGAATGAATAAAGAAAACGTGAATATATTGATATGTAATATGTATATGGGTATATTTTATATATATATATATATATTTATATTCCTCAGCCATAAAAAAGGATAAATTTGAGTCATTTGTAGGAAAATGAATGCACCTTGAGACCATAATGCTAGTGAAATAAATAAGACACAAAGTTAAATATCTATTATATGAGATAATTTAAAGGACAAAATAAAAGATAGATGATCGGATATAGGGAGGTAAACCTTTTACAGATGGCAAGGGGATCTAGCAATGAAGAGTAATGTATGTATGTGTATGCCTAGCATGCACAAGGCCCTGAGTTCAATCCCCAGTACCACACACACACAAAATACTATAAGGCAGTGATAGTGAAACTTTTAGAGCTTTCAATGATACAAAAAGCCCACTACAGCACACGTGCCATAGGTTTGCAACCACTGATATAGGGTATCTTTAAACTTGGTCTTCCATGGCTTTTTTACAGACCTAACACAACTAGTTCCACAAAAAACAAAGTCCATCTCCCCCTTGGTCTCTGGACAGATAGGCCTACCTTTTCCTCCCTAACTTCAAGAAGCTGCCCAGATAGCCTCTTGCAGACCTCTTTCTTTAGGCTCCCTCTGACACAGCTCCAGATGGCCTACTACTTCACTGTACCCAGATAAGTGACCTGGGGCAATCTGCACTGATACAGAAAAGCTTTAGCTTTTATATTCTTATTATCTTCTCCATTTTCAACCAGTATCACCTGTCTACCTAACCTGCCCTCATTTTTTTAGTTTCAAAACATTCAAAATATGACACAACAAAAACATTAAAAATTCTAATCGTAAATGCTAATACCACTTTAACCTTAGGACTGCGGTGTAGCTCAGTGGTAGCAAGTGTGCTTAGCATATGTACGATCCTGGGTTCAATCCCCAACACCAAAACATAAAATAAAAAGTGAAATTATGGAAAGAATGTATATAAAGAATCTAATTACCTACAAACTCAGGAAACAAAGAGCCAAATTTACATTAAATGTAGACTGATCCCCAAGAGGGTATGTCCCTGAAACTTCTGCAAGCTTCTCTGGCAAGAAAGAACTAATTGCATACTTACCTATGCAGAGTAATCTATCACATGATTGAGCTTCCACATTATTAAATCTCCTTTCCATGTGCTTCATGACAGTGACAAGTTGTTAAACTCTAAAAAAGTGCCTAGCACCATGCTGTGTGCTTTATATATTTTTTCATTTAATTGCTACAGCAACTATATAAGTATCATTAATTCAGTTGGTAAACAAAGAAACCAAGGCTTGGAGAAGGTAAGTGACTGTCACGTGATCACAGAGCCAGTAAACAGGAGAGCTAGGATTTGTTATACCAACCATTAAATATTTTTTAAAACTTTGAGATATGATTATGGGGTCTACATAGCTAATATTTTATTAGGAAAAGATACTTCATTATAATTAAACTTCTACCTCTTTTAACTTCAAAGCATACTTCCTTTCTATTTAACTTTGCCTTCATAGATATTTTTATTGCAGTTAAACTAAGTTTCTTCATTCTTGAAGTCAAGCCAGGTTTCAAAATACACTTAGTTCTCCCAGTTCTCCTAGTTTTTATATTTCATGAATACCACTCGGCTGAATTCCAGTATGACCCTCAGGGCCCTCTCTCTCTGTTTTGCTGTTTGTGACCCAAGTCTGAACTTCTCCTCCAGGGTGTAAGATTCATATCTATATTTTTTTCTTAGTCCCCTTCTTGGCTTTTTTTCTTTCTTGTTCTTTTTTAAAGAGCCAAATCCTGTGTAACTAGTCCATAGGGGCTACTCACCTGGCTAGACCACATTGACATAGATTTCCTCATGCACTGGAATTCCAAGTGCCCCAGGGATCAATATCCCAGCTCACAAATGACAGAGGGCTAAAAAAAAACATGTTTTTGTTATCTCTTCTCTTAAGGCTGTTAGAATGACAAAAAGAAGAAACACTGTACTGTATACAGTGTTTCTGTACATAAGGGAAACCATTAAACTCCTCCATATTATTTCAGAGTATAAATAGTAAGTCCCCATCTCAGTGATCAATAATTTTTCTGCTGTTTCCAGTCAATATCAGTTACATAGTATTAATACAGAAACAGCTATAAGGCTCCTTTCCAGCTAAGCAACTGCCTTCTTCTACCTCATTGCCAATAATTATGCACTTCAATATCCAGTTATTCTATTGTTTGTTCTGTCCATAACAAAGAATAGCAAACACTGAAAGTATGTCAGATTAGCCTCATGGCAGTTAATCTTCTTAAGTTTTTCATAGCTGGAGCTCTACATCCTCAATTCAGTGTCATTTTTGCTTTACATTTTTTTCTTCTATGCTTATACGTATGTATAATATATATACATGATAAATATATATATATATGTTAAGTATATTAGAGTATTAAGCTCAAAACCATCATGCTAAAGCAGATCCTACATAATCTTCTATATATTGTATAAATGGTCCTGAAAAAGATAGTAAAAAGATTATTCCAAAAGTGTCAGTGCATTTTAAAGCTTTAATTATCCACTTACAAAGAGATAAAAATTCATCACAGTCTCCTGGACACAAATTAGGAATAATCTGTTTTATACTAAACTTTATTCTTAACTAAAATTATGATTGATCCCTGGACCTACCACATGCTAGGCACATCACCTAAAGCTGCACCCAGGCCCCAAATTTCATATCTGTTATAGTCACAGTGTACGAAAACTGTCAAATTACTTCCAAGCTACCAATATTAGTTCTTAAATATCCCTACAATCTAATAAAAAAATTTCAGAAAGTCTCTTTAGCATCCCATCTAGCTAATAATATTAACAGTAATAAATAGTTATATATCCTGGATTCAAACTAGATTCTAACAGTATCTTATTGTTATATATCTAATTATGCTGTATAATTGAGCAAAACAAAACAACAAACAAATCAAAAACTATTTATCATTTTCTAAAACCTCAGCCTTTAATCATGTCATCCATTCATCTTCTAGCTCCGCTTCTTAACTGAACTCTGTCATATCAAACTGTACCATTTCCCCTGCAAAGCTGTAAATTTGAGGCTGTTCATTTTCCTTTACTCATCCTTCCCCGTAAATCAAAATCAGGTTAGCACCTTTTCATATGTTCACTAGACTCACAAAGTATGAGTTCACTATCTTTCCTCAACAGCTTCTGTCAATGTTAAGTGTCAACCTTTAAGGAACTCCTCTACATCCACTGATGACTTTGGTACAAGCGGTTTTCTTTTCCCCTCCTAATCCTGAAAGCCTTCATTAACCCCACCGATGATCTAGCTTCAAAATCTCACAGCTACTTGACATATCTTTTAATAATTTCTCTCAATTTTATTTCAATCCTGCATTTCTGTATGACAACTAGAATGACTCCACCTGCAAAATCAGAGTCTACTCGCAGAACTTCCTATTTTTCTACCTCTCCTATACCCTATGCTCCCTGAATTTACCCCTTCAACTTCCACAGGTCCTTTAATTCACTAACTCTCTTACGTATTCTCCAAGGCCACTATGTCCCTTTGGACTTGACTTCCTTTTCCACCTAGGTAAGACTCCATAAACAGTCAGACTTCAATGACAGTAACCAACACTCTCAACTCTCCTGTCTCCTTGCTTTTCCACCCAGCATAACTCTTCTGTCAGTCCTTACCCACAAATCAACTGAATTGTTTTTATTCTCCATTTCTGCTTACAGATTAAAAATACTGCTCAGTACAAATCTATACTCCTGACTACCAGTTTCCCTTCCACAAAAGCCACCCTTTACTGCTCTCAGAATGATCTTTATTTTTAAATTTAATAACAAAAATTGTATGTTTATGACATACAACGTGATGTTTTGAAATATCATAGAATGTGGAAAGGCCAAATCAAACTAATTAACGTAGCATTACCTCACATATTTATCATGTTTGCAGTCAGAACACATAAAGATGATCTTGTAAAACACAGATTAGTTAGGAACTCTGAAATGGCAGAATCAGCAGATCCTCTCTTCCTCTGAGCAATGATAAAACTGTACCAAGTTGTCAAAAACAATCATTTCCAGACTCATAAAAGACACTAGAGTTAAATTAAGAAAGGTTTAAGAAAACCTATTCAACTTTGATTAAGAGCAGTGGGACCCTATCATGTTTAGCCTGAGGCAACTCCCATCTCCCCTTGCAGTCCCTTGGAGCAGATTTTACAAGAACAGAACAAGGCAGGCCACACAAAAAGGCAGTTTGGCTGCTGGCTGGGATTTACTTACCAGGAAGGAGCACAGGTAAAAAAGATATGGCCAGGGGTGTTTTCAACAATAGCAAACTCACTGGCATACAATCAGGGAAAGCCAACATCACAGTTATGGGAGGTCACAGTGTTGGTTAGGACAAGTAACAGCATAGTTTATCTGCCAAAGGTTTAGCAGAGACAGCCAGGAAAAAAACAGCTACAGTGGAGCTTGATAAGATCCCACAAAGCCCTGGTGGTCTAGAAGGCTGTGTGCATGTGCAAGGCTCCGTTCAAGCTCAGGGTGCTAAAGACAGCCTTAGTTATTTACATTTCCTTGGCTGAATGTGGGGCCATGCACAGATACAGGAGACAAGAGAAGGCCTAGCAAAACAATAACCAGAGAAGGCGTAAGAACTCCTTAACTTTGAGTGTGTTTCTCAGTCCACATACAATTTCATCAGAAAATTGTTTAAGACATACTGGCCAGTAGTATCTAAACACAGCTGCTAACAAGTCATTGGCTGACCACTAACCTATGCTGACCTAAATATGACATCTAGGAAACCAGACTTAGAAATTAAAATCAATTTTTTAAACATTGAAGTGGAGAACTATGGGTATAGCTCATTTGGAGAGTATGTGCTTAGCATATGCAAGGCCCTGGCGCAATCCACAGAACAAAAAGGAGAAACTAGGGTAAGAACATCAGTGGCCACACTGAAGAGACAAAATCTACAGGATTTCCTCAAGGAGAAGAAACATAATTCCACTTAAACATTTTACTTATTTGTAATGGTTGGCACAGGGACTCCTTCTTTGCTTCTTCCTTCCTTCCTGGGGATTGAACCCAGGGCCTTTACATGGAGCTACATTACCAACCCTTTTAAAATTATGTTTCCTCTTTTCAGACTACCAGATCAATAATCAGCTAATCTTAGTGTCTTTGATACCTGTTCACCTGTGGGCCCTGAATAAATATGATAAAATTTTTTTAAAAATCTACAGAATTAGTTCAGGCAAGCCACTAAACAAATAGAAGAAAAACAAAACCACAACAATTTCTTGGGGGGATAGGGATCAGAGCCCTGAGTTTAATCTTGTAAAGAACTACAGACTATTTTTCCAAATAAGGGAAACCACTAGAGTGTCATCAAAAATATGGACAAAAAAGATGGACAGTAAGCAAATGTTTCCAAGGATGTGGAGAAAACTGAAAGTCTCGTAACCTGCTGGCGCGAATGTACAGTGGTACAGGTCTTTGAAAAACAGTGTAGCAGTTTCTCAAAAGGCTCATCCTAGGGTTACCATGGGACCTGAAGAGTGTAAACGACCTAAAATGTGTATCAACTGATGAGTAAATAGAGTATGTCACTAAATGGAATAGGTTATCATTCAGCCATGAAAGAAATGAAATACTGATACATGTTCATAACAGGGATGACCCACTGCTCTTAATGGGCAGCACCCCTCCCCGAACATGAGCAAGCAGCCCACACCAGATACACAGTGCCAGCCCACACACACATGAGCAAGCAGGCCCACGCCTGTTTATCTCCCCCAGGGACACTAGCAAGTAGGCCTGCGCTGGACATACGCTGTGCCCCCCTCCCCACACACACACACACACTCACACACACACATACACACACACACGAGAGAGAGACCATCTACTGACTCTAGGCCACCTATACATTTTGCTTCTCCTTGGCACAGGGCCATAGGGGTAAGGACTAACCAGCCGACCTGATTCTGGGTAAAGACAACACCCAGGGAGAGAAGGGAGCTATAAGACCCTGTGATGTCGACATTAAATCCAACAGTCTACTTGAACCCCTGCCCCAAGACCTACCCAGCAGAGACCAGGGGGCTGATTGTATTTCCATATACCAATGGGAGCAAAGACATGCCTTGGCATGTTTGCTAACCGCAGTCTGGGATGAATGGACAGAGGGCCTTCTGTGCTGGGAGGCCACCTCAACATCCCATAGCCCTAAAGCTAGGCAGAGAACGTCATGACTGGCTGGATCCCAAGACTACAGATCTTGTAAAGAAACCACTCATTCAAAACTACAGAAAAAAAAAGCAGAAATTTTTTCTTTGACTCAATCTTTTTTTTTTAGAGTGGTACTGGGAATCAAACTCATGACCTTATGCTTGCTAGGCAGGCACTGTGCCACTGAGCTATATCCTTGGTGACTCAATCTCTTTAATTGTTTTAATTTTGTATTATTTTTACTTTCCTTCATCAGGTTTTTTGCGGGTTGGATGTTTTTTCTCCTTTTTTACTCTTTTACTTTTTTTGTTTTCCTTCCCTTTTTTTCCTTTTTTCTTTTTTTGTCTTTTTTTGAGACAGGCTCTCAGTATGCAGTTCAGGCTGGCCTTGAGCTCACTTTGTAGCCCAGGCTGGTCTTGAACTCACAATGATCCTCCTGCCTCAGCCTCCCCAGTGCTGGGATTACAGGTGTGCACCATCACACCCGGCTGCTTTCCATTTCTCTTTTCCTCTTTCATCTTTTTTTCCTGTCCTTCTTATCTATCTTTTATTGATGTAGTTTTCTATTATCTTTTTCTTCTTTTTCTTGTTCATTCTTTCCTGTAACTATTCTGTATCATTATTAATTTCCTTTTACTCCTAAATAGGGCTACCTAGTTCACTTTTCTCTTCTCCTTCTCATATTCCATTGATTAATTTTTCAAATTTTATTTTTTTTATTCTCTGGTTCCCTACCCCCTAACTCTAAGCTTTATGAGTCTCTAGATAACTAGTTAAATTTATGCTATTACTGTTGAATACTGTTCTATTGCTAGTAAAGGTAAAGTTGTTCCATTTAGTAGATATTTACTGTAGGTAAATCAATAATAATAATTTTAGAAATCTACTAAGAAAAGCCAAAGTCTGGATGAATTTACCACTGAGTTCTACAAAAACTTTAGAGATGATCTAAGACCAGTACTGCTCAAACACTTTAATGAAAGGAGTACTCCCAAAGTCATTCCTGGAAATTAGCATTACCCTGATCCCAAGACCAGGCAAGAATCCAACAAAAAAGAGAACTGTAGACCAATCTCTTTAACAAATCTCTTTAATGCAAAATGCTCAGAAAGATAAAGGCAAACGGAACTCAATCAATCATCAAAAAGATCATACATCATAACCACATAGGCTTCATTCCAAGGATGAAAGCAGGGTTCGACATATACAAATCAATAAATGTAATCCATCACATAAACAGTAGCAAGGATAAAAATCACATGATCATGTCAGTAAATGCAGAGAAAGCCTTTGATAAAATCAACATCCTTTAATGATAAGAACACTGAAAAAGTAAGTATAAAAGGACCTTATCTCAATCTGATAAAAGCTATTTATGAGAAACCTACTGCTGACATCATATTAAATGGAGAAAACCAGAAAACTTTCTATCTAAAAGCAGGAAAAAGACAAGGTTTGTCTGCTATCACCACTCCTGTACAATATAATACTAAAAACTTTAGCAAGAGCAATTAGACAAAAAAAAAAGAAATCAAAGGGATTCACATGCATAGGAAAGGAAGAAGTCAAATTATTGTTATTTGCAGATGACATGATCCTTTGAAAGAAGACTTTTAAGAATTCACCAAAAGACACTTAGATTTAATAACCAAATTCAATAATGTGTCAGGATACAAAACCAACACAAAAAAGTAATATCATTCCCGATCACTAGTAAAGAACACACTTAGAAAACATGAGGAAAAAATATCGTTCACAAGTGCACCAAAAAATTATATATGTAGTAATTAACCTAACTAAGAAAGTGAAAGACCTCTATGATGAAAACTAAGTACTCTGAAGGAGATTGAAGAGGACATCAGAAAATGAAAAGATATCCCCTGTCCCTAGAGAGTCAGAAACAATGTAAGCAAAATGGCCATACTTTCAAAATAGATATACAGATTTGACAAAATCCCAATCAAAATACCAATAGCATGCTTCACAGAACTGGAAGAATGAATAGCTATCAAGAAATCAAACAATAAAAAATGTTGGACAGCTGTAGGCGGAAAAGAATATTTCACTGTTGGTATGAGTGTAAATTGATACAACCACTATGGAAATCAGTATGGAGATTGCTCAAAAAAACTAAAAATAGAAATTCCACTTGACCTAGTTATTCCTCTTCTAGGTTTCTTCCCAAAAGAGTTAAAGACATTACATTAAAAAGATACATGCACACCCATGTCTATTATAGCACAATTCATAATAGTTAAATCCTGGAAGCAGCCTAAATGTTCATCAACAAATGAATGGATAAAGAAAACACAGTAGAGTGCTACTCTGCCATAAAGGATAAACGTGAGTCATTTGTAGGAAAATGGGTGCAGCTTGAGATCATAATGTTAAGTGAAGTAAATCAGGCACACAATCTTAAATATTGCATGGTTTCTCTTACATGAGAAACTCATTCTATAAATAAAGAGTGAAATAAAAGACAGACAACAACAAAAACAGAGAGAAAAAAGTTACTGTTATTCAACAAGGCGATGTGTCTAAAAGTGTGCCTTGATATAGAGTAATTACCTTATGTGGTTTTTTTGTGGGGGGCCTGGAAATTGAACTCAGGACCTTGTGCTTGCTAGGCAGGTGCTGTGCCACTGAGCTATTATATCCTCGGCCCATCTTATGTTTTTTATATGTTTTGGGCCTGTTAGTCTTAATCTGTGTGTATGATAATTTGATATGGACTTATAAAATAAATAAATAAATAAATCTGATGCTAGTAGAAAAAGTGGGGGGGGATTAAGACGTGTTATGCACATGTACCAAGTCTCCACAATGAATTTAATCATTATGTACTGCAGCCTAGTGTGGGGGAGGAAATGAGAATTCAGTAATAATAAACATGGGGGGTTTTTTTGGTGTGATGAAAATATTGTTTCATCAGATAATGTTGATGGTTGTAACCTTGTTAATATACTAAAACCTACTAAGCTACCCATGTTAAAATGCTGAATTTTATGGTTTGTAAATTATACCTTAATTTGAAAGAAAACCTAATGCTAAGTGAAAGCAGCCAGATGCAAAAATCTGTAGAGAGTATAATCCCATTCATATGAAATCTCTACAAAAGACAAATATACAGAGACAGAAAGCAAACTAATGGTTACTTCAGGCTAGGAATGGGAATGGGGACTGATTACAAAAGGGTACAGGGGATCTTTTAGTCTGATGAAGATGTTCTAAAACTGGGTTGTGGTCATGATTGCATAACTCTATAAATTATTGAATTATATACTTATAACTGATGGATTTTATAAGTTATAAAATTTTATAAGTTATAACTTATAAGTTATACCTCAATAAAGACTTTTTTAAAAAAGAAACTATGGCTAGGTATGGTGGCACATACCTGTATCCCCACCACTTAGGAGGCTGAGGCAAAAGGATCATGAGTCCAAGGCCAGCCTGGACTACATACTGAAACCCTGTCTCAAAAGAAGAAAATGTGTGTCAACTAGGGCTCCCTGGAGATAAGGAGGGTCTGGGGAAGGAAATACATAAGATACCATGATCAAGTAAGTTATGGAACACCAGCTAGTAATACCCAAAGGACATGAGAAGAAACACACTGGCAAAAAATGGGATAATTTGAGAATTAATGAGAGTAATAAATGCAATTGGTTGCAACCCAGTGAATACATTTTTTAGAAGAGAGAACAAACAGAACTCATTTGATATCATTGAAAGCAAGAAGGTACTAAATTTTATTTTGAAAATTGGTCATTAAAGAAAGAATTAAGCATTTTTTTTTTGGCCTGGTTTTCTTTTTGTTTTGCTTTTTGTCTTATTTTGTTTTGTTTTTGTCTTTTGAGACAGAGTCTCACTATGCAGTTCAGGCTGGCTTTGAGCTCACTTTGTGGTCCAGGCTGGTCTCAAACTCACAATGATTCTCCAGCCTCAGCGTCTCGAGTGCTGGGATTACAGGCATGTGCCACAACGCCCAGCTACACAGCCTTTAAAGTCTGTTCCCTTAATTATTTTTTGGTTTTTGGGTTTTGGGTTTTGCGTTTTGGGTTTTTTTGTTTCTTGTTTTTTTGTTTTTTGGTACCAGGAATCAAATTCAGGACCTTGCACTTGCCAGGCAGGCACTTGTACCACTGAGCTATCTCCCCGGTCCTGAAGAAGTAATTTTAAAATGATCAACAATAGGAAAAGCCCAGGTCCTGACAGATTCACGCTGAATTCTACAAAAAAATTTAGAGATCTAATGCCACTAACTCAGACTCTTTAACGGTATTGAAAGAGAAACAATATTCTCAAAGTCATTCCTGGAAGCAAGCATTACCCTGACATCAAAACCAGAAAAGAATCCAACCAAAAAAGACAACAACCAGCCAATTTCCTTAATGAACATAGATGTAAAAATCCTCAGTAAAATACTGGAAAACACAATGCAGCAAGTCATCAAGAAGATTATACACCATGACCAGGTAGGATTCATTCCAGAGATGTAGGGATGGTTCAACATATGCAAATCAATAAATGTAATACAACACATTAACAGAACCAAGGATGAAAACCACATGATCATCTCAATACATACAGATAAAACATTTGACAAAGTGCCATACCCACTCATGAAGAAAAGACTGAAGAAAACTTGAATAGAAGTTTTTTGTCTCAATCTGATAAAAGCCATCTATAACAAACCAGCAGCCTACATCATACTAAATAGTCAAATACTGAAAACTTGCACTCTAAAATTAGGAACAAGACAAGGGTACCCACTCTCGCCACTCCTGTTCACTATACAGTAGTTCTGGAAACACTATCCAGAGCATTAGACAAGAGAAAGAAATGAAAAAGGATAGGAAAGGAAGATGTTAAATGATCATTATTAGTGGATTCCATGATTTTATACATAGAAGACCCCAAAAACTCCACCAAAAGACTCATAGATTTAATAACCAAATTCAGTAACATAGCTGGATACAAAGTCAACACTCAAAAATCGATAGCATTCTTGTACACAAATAACAAATTTACTGAGAAAGAAATTAGGGAAACAACACCTTTCACAATATCATCAAGAAAAATGAAATATTTAGGAATCAATCTAATGAAGGAACTAAAACATCTTTATACTGAAAAATACAGTAATCTGAAAAAGGAGATTGAAGAGGATATAAGAAGATGGAAAGAGGGCCAGGGATATAGCTCAGTGGTGCAGCACCTGTCTCACAAGCACAAGGTCCTGAGTTTGATTCCCAGTACCAAAAGAAAAAGAAAGAAGAAAATGGAAAGATGCCCCTTATTCTTGGATAGGCAGAACCAATATAGTGAAAATTTTCTAAACATATTATGTATTTCTAAACATATTATGCAGATCTAATGCAATCTCAATCAAAATGCCAATAGTGCACCTCATACTAATAGAGAAAACAATCCTAAAATTCATTAACCAGAAGAGACCTAGAATAGCAAGAGAAATTCTAGGCAACAAAGGCAAGACACAATCCCTGATATGAAATTATACTACAAAGCTACCATGATAAAAACAGCATGATACTGGCAAGAAACAAACCTGATGATAAATGAAATGAAATAGAAGATGTGGTAACAACTCCAAACACACTCAGCTATCTTATGTTTGACAAAGGGGACAAATAGCTTCATGGAAAGAAAGATAGCCTTTTTAACAAATGGTACTGGGAAAACAGGTTTTCCACATGCTGAAAATTAAACATATACCCATACCTCTCACCCTGCACTAAACTAAAATTGAATGCATCAAAGATATAAATTTTGAAACGGAAATACTAAATCAGTGGGAAGATAGAATAAGTATAGGCAAAGACTTTATGAACAAAACTCTGATCACACAGGAAATATTACAAAGAATCAACATACTGAAAAGCTTTCCACAGCAAAGAAAAAAAAACACCAACATAATGAAAAGACTACCCACAGAATGAGAAAAAGTTTTGCCAACTATTCCTCAAAGAACTAATATCTAGAATATAAGAAGAACTCAAAGAGATCTGACCTGCCAAATTTTTAGACCCAATCCAAAATGGGCATCTGAAATGAATAGACACTTTTCAGGCAAAGAAATATATGAAAAAATGTTCACCATCATTGGTCATTCAAGAATTGCAAATTAAAACATTGAGATTCCATCTCACTCCAGAAAGAATGCCTATCACCAAGAAATCAACCAATAACAAATGCTGGTGAGGCTGTGGGGATAAGGAACACTTCTCCACTGTTGGTGGGAGTGTAAATTGGTACAGCCAATATGGCAATCAGTATGGAGATTCCTAAAAAAGCTAAAATTGGAGATTCCATTTGAACCAGCTATTCTCCTTTTTAGTATCTTCCTTAAAAAACTAAAAGCATGTTACCACAGTGATATATGCACACCTGTGTTTATAGCAGCACAATTTGTAGTAGATAAATCTTGGAAACAGACCTAATGCCCATCAATAGATGAATGAATAAATAAAATGTGGTTTTTATATACAATGGAGTACTACTCCACCATAAAGAATGATAAACATGAGACATTTTTAGGTAAGTGGATACACCTTGAGACCATACTTTTAAGTGAAATACATCAGACACATGTGTTTAAATATTGCGTTGTTTCTGTTGTGTGAGAAACTGAAAGTGTAAATATAGACCAAAATGGATGGTAGATACTGGAAATTAGGAAGAGAATGTCCAAATGGGAAGGGAAACAAGGGAGAGGCAAAGGGGAAGGGAAGGAATGGAAAAGGGAAAAAAGAATAGAACAAAAACAAAGTTTTATAAATAGGGAGGGGAAGAAGGGTTGAAGGGAGGAGAGAAAAATCAGGGGGAGAAGACTCAAGATACATCATGTATAGGTACAAATTCCATATGATAAATGTGAACATTATGTGTATCAAAAGTATACCAATAAAATTAATTTTTTAAAGTTATGAACTGAGTATAAGTGCTGTTAAGGAATTATTTATTATTTAGGATAGCATAATGATGGAGTGGTTATGGGTGAAAATGTCTGTACATTTTAGGCATATATACTATGTAGAGGTAAAATAAAATGATGTCTAGAATTTGCTTTAAGATACTTTTTTATTTTACAGAGAATAAAAAAAATAAAAACTATAGAGAATTTCAAAACAAGATGATAGGATATTAACAATGGTTGTTATATTGCATATTACTCTCTTCAAAGTAGTTGTTCAGATTACCAGATATAGGCATGCAAAGTTGATCAAACAATTAGGCATTAACTGTTCCTTTCAATAAACCAATAGAAATTAGTAGTACATGTGGGGTACTGAGGTCCCCCACTATAACTGTATTTTTGTTTATGTGATTGTTAATGTCCAATAGTATTTGTTTTATGAAGTTGGGTACACTGGTATTTGGTGCATATATGTTTATAATTTTTATCACTAAAAAAAAAGAAATTAGTAGTACAATTATCTTAGCTATCTTATGTGGGTATATACATATTTTTCCTTTCATGTATATATACATATTTTTCCTTCCTTCTTTCTTTTCTCCTTTCCTCTATCACAGTTTTTTCCTTTTGAGCAATTTCTTTCCCTTTCACAGTATCTATTGTACCTCAGTTTGGAGATTCCTCAGTAAACTAGGAGTAAAGGTCCCATTCAATTTTTGGTTTTGGTTTTTCTCCGGTACCGGGAACCGAACTCACGACGTTGCACTTGCCAGGCAGGCGCTTTTGCCGCTGAGCTAAATCCCCAGCCCCCACAGTATCTATTGTATCTTTTGAATTTTATTTACTCTCAGTTTCTTACACTAGGCAGACAAGAAGTTTACACATGTGGGTCTGATTTATTTCACTTATGAGTGTGGTCTCTAGTTGCATCCATTTATCTACAAAAGCCTCGAGTTTATCTTTCTTTATAGCTGAGTAATACTCCATTATATAAAAATACCACATCTTTTTATCCATTCCTCAGTGGATGGGCATTTGGGTTGTTTCCAAGATTTTTAGCTACAACAAATTGTGCTGGCTTACAAATTTTTTTAATGTAAGGAAAAGGAAGAGAGATAGCTAGAATAAGATTCACAAAATCTTGATAATTACTGAATGTGATTAATACATATGTAAGTGTTCATTATACTCTTATTTTTGCTTATGAGTATATTTGAAATATTTAATAACTTTTGATTTTTTTTGAGGTTTTTTTCACTTTTTATTAGTACATGTTTGCAGTACATAATGATCACATACATCACTGAGGATTTGTACATGTACATAAAACATCTTAATTCTTTTTTGTCCCTTACCCCTCCCCTCCCTCTAAGCCTTCTTCCCCTTCTATTTACAAAAGCTCTATTTCCATTTTTCCTTCAATTCTTTGTTTTTCTTTAAATCCCTTTTCCCTTCGTTTCCTTCTCCTGCCCTCCGTCTCTGTTCCCCTTCCCATTTGAACAAATTCCTCTTATTTCCAAATATCTGTGTTTCATTTTGTTCGTTATTTAGACTTTGGATTTCTTACACAAGAGAAACAATGTGATATTTAAACTTATGTGTCTGATTTATTTCACTTAAATGTATGATCTCAAGGTGCATCCACTTGCCTGAAAATGTCTCAAGTTTATCATTCTTTTTTTTTTTTTTTTTTTTGTCTTTTTGAAACAGGGTCTCACTATGCAGTTCAGGCTGGCCTTGAGCTCACTTTATAACCCAGGCTTGTCTCGAAATTGCAATGATCCTCCTGCCTCAGCCTCTCAAGTGCTGGGATTACATGGGTGCACCACCAGGCCTGGCTCAAGTTTATCATTCTTTATGGCAGAGTAATACTCCATTGTACATAAAAACCACATTTTCTTTGCCATTTATCTCTTGGCGGGCATATGGCCTGTTTCCAAAATTTAGCTATTATAAATTGTGCTGCTATGACCATAGATATTCATATATCACTATGGTATGATGACTTTAACTCTTTCCAAAAAATACCAAGAAGGGAAATAGCTGGGCCAAATGGTTTTTCCTAGGTTTTTTCTAGGAATAGTTGTAACAATTTACACTCCCACCCACAATGGAGGCTGGTTCCTTTTCCCTCACAGCCTCACTAGGATTTGTTTTGTTTTGTGGATTTTTTTGAGACAGGGTCTCACTATGCAGTTCAGGTTGGCCTTGAACTCACTTATGTATCCCAGGCTGTCCTTGAACTCATGGTGATCCTCCTGCTTCAGCCTCCTGTGCTGGGATTACAGGTGTGTACCAACACACTCAGCTCAGCATTTGTTATTGGTTTATTTCTTGATGAAAGCCATTCTTTGTTGTGTTAAACTGAATCTCAACATTGTTTCAATTTGCATCTCTCAAATGGCCAGCAATGTTTAGAATTTTTTCATGTACTTATTGGCCATTTGTATTTCTTCATCTGAGAAGTTTCTATACATTTCAGATGCCCACTTTTTAATTGGGTCTTAAAATTTTGGAGTCTCATTTTTTTAGTTCTTTATATATTCTAGATATTAGTCCTTTGTTTGAGAAGTAGCAGGGAAAATTTTTTTCCCATTCTGTAGGTTGGCTCTCCACTGTTGGTAGTTTCCCTTGCTGTGAAGAAGCTTTTTAATTTCATGGGATCTCATTTGTCGATTCTTTGTCATATTTCCTGTGAACCCAGATTTTTGTTCATAAAGTCTGCCTTTACCTGTCTTCAGGAGTTTTATATAGTCTATCTTCCAGAAGATTTAGTGTTTCTGTTTAAATATTTATATCTTTGATCCATTTTTATTTTTGTTTAGTGCATGTTGAGAGACATGGACCTTCAGGTTCAATCTTCAGCATGGAGATAGTTTTCACAGCACCATTTGTTAAGGACAGTATCTTTCCTCCATCAAAGGTGTTTGATCCCCCTATCAAACATAAGGTTGCTAAGTGTGCCTGAAGTTGTTTCTGCATCTTCTATTCTGTTCCGTTGATTCCTAAGTCTGTTTTCTGCCAATATCATCGTGTTTTTATTGATGTCGCTTTGTGGTATAACTTTAAGTCAGGGATTGTGATGCCCCCTGCCTTGCCCTCATTGCTCAGAATCATTTTTGCTATGCTAGGTCTTTTCTGATTCCATCTGAATTTTATAATTGCCTTATCTAGGTCTGTAAGGAATGCTATTGGTATTTGATTGGGATTGCATTAAATCTGTATAACAATTTTAAAAGTACAGCAGTTTCCACTATATTAATTCTGCCTATCCAGGAATGGGGGATATCTTTTCATTTTCTGATATCCTATTTAATCTCCCTTTTCTAAGTATTATACTTTTCTTTGTAGAGGTCTTTCACTTCTCTGGCTAGGTTAATTCCTGAGTATTTAATTTTTCTTGATTCTACTGTGAAAAGTGTTGTTTCACTAATTTCTCTCAGTGAGTATGTTATTGGTGTGCAGAAATACTATTTTTTGAGTATTTACTTTATATACTTTTATGGACTTCAGTTCTTTTCTATGTTAAGCTTTCATGGTCTGCACATCTTTCTTTAGCTACTCTATTTTTTTATTAATATCTTCTCTACACTTACTAATCATCTGTTTTATTAGGGTCATTAACTCTTTAATTATCTCTGATTTGAATTTTATGGTGTCTTACTAATCTATTTTCTTATTTCCATTGCTGCCATTTCAAGTATTTCAGCTGTATGGCTTTTGATTTCTTCTCCCTCAATGCCACCTGAATTTGCTTTAGGGGAGTTGGGAACTTTTGAAGGCATTTTGGTTCTCTGTTTTCTCATTTTCTGTTTGCTTGTGTTTTCTGTGCTGAGATTTGCTTATGCGGGTAGCTTCATTGCTAGTCTCAAGACCTCTTTAGGTAATGACTACGTGTCAAAGATGTCCTCTAGGCATAGCTAGCCTTTGAGTCTGTTCCAGAATCCAACCACCTCTGTTTATTAGGGAGGGAATGTTGTAAGTTATTTGGCCTAGTGCCCAGTTCTGTATAGTGGACTGCAGTGTTGTTTAAGACCCCCATCTTCTGCAATCTAGATATTAACATTCAGAGGCTAATTGATAGAAACAACTATATCACCTTGATCAAATTGACATAGCCACAATAATAGCTAACAGTGTACAACAGTTAACCATGGGAATGAGATCTATACTTATAGTACAAATTCTAACACAAACCAGAAAATATATACACAGTAGAAAAATTTTACCTTTATTCACAAAAGAACAGTGTTCAATTGTAGTAATATATAGTTAACTATCTACAGATTCACAAGGGTAAATGGTTATACCAATAAGCATATGGTGCAGGCCTGGGAGTGTGAAGAAAAAAGAAAGAAAAAATGGATTTTGGAAAATTAAGCAATGGAAGATGGGAATAAGGTAGTAAGATTGATATAAAAAGGTCCTATTAAAGAGTAACAGAAAACTAGAAGTATTAGATAACATTAACAGCAAAAACAACTAGGAAGAGGATAAATAATAAGGAATAAAGATGAAATGAGAGGAAAAATACTAAAGAAACAAGTTGAAGGAGAGATAGCAAGAAAAATAACAAGAAAGAAAAAAGGACTTATTTAAACAAAGTAATATTAAGAGGAGGCAACAAGAAAATGGGTAATAAAACTCTAAATTCCACCAAAAGAGAAAATATATAGTAGAGCTAAAAAATGTACCAGTAGAGAAGAAGAAAAAAATTGGGTCAAAAAAAGGAGGAAAAAAAGAAGAAAATCCCTATGTATTTCCAGAGCCCACAGTCTTTAGTCCCACAAATCACATTCCTCTTTGCCCCTCTTTATAACATATGGGGTTATGTGGGGACTTCTCTGTTCAAGGGGTTTACTGTCTGTAAAGTCCTCTTGTTCAACTGTCCAAGCTGGGACACATGTCCAGAAAAAGTGTTGGGCTTTAGATTCTAAGGCTCTTAGTATGAATTTCTGCTGGTTGAGTACCAATCCTGGGTACCTGAAGTATATTCCGGTGTTATAGTTTGGGGCTTATTTTTGCAAGGAGAACAATATAATACAGGACACATAGTTTATAAGATTATTTATAATAGTCACCCAAAGTATGACATACAAGAGAGTGCAGGAAATCTGTCCACACAACATAGACCAAGAATCCAGCGGAGGGCCTGGATCCCACAGAAATGTCCAGCTGAAGGCCTAGAGCTCATAAAAATACCTCCCATGAATCCAACTGGAAGCCCAGAGCCATAACAACATCTCATGTAGGCCTGTTTTATGGATCTGCCCTGCGAAGGCCCAAAGGTCAGTGGTGGAATCTCGGAAGTCTGTGCCAGCGGGATGAAGGATCTGTGCTAACAGGCTGAAGGATCTGCACTGGAGCTAGGAAGCGATGCTCAGAAGAACCAGAGCTACCTCAAAAGGTACCACAGCCATTCTCAGCAACAGTGAGGTCCCAAGCTCCTCCGATGATCAAGATGGCCGAGTTCCCATCAGGGAAGCCAATGCAGCAAGCTTCTCCAGGAGACTGGCAGTGCACCATCTTTCCCACCTGGAGCCAGGAAGTGATGCTCAAAGTGAGGACCAGCGCTCCCCCAAAGTGAACCAAAGCCATTCTCAGTACCAACGAGGTTTTGAGCTCCTCAGAGGATGAAAACAGCCAAGTTCATCAGGAAAGCCAGCATGATGAGCTCCTCCAAAACAACCAACAGCTCCTTACAGCTTCTACCAGCTCCTAACAGCCTCTCCCAGCTCACAACAGCCTCTTTAGTTCCCAAAAGCCTTTCTTCTACTTCTCCAGGTCTGCCTCTTATGCTGCTGGCAACAGTCCCCAGGTAGGCCTCCCACACCCAGCACCACACTTCCTCAGTTCAGCTGGGGGTTATAAGTTGACCACCAGTTATCAATCCCCGACATCCAGTGTCCAGTGCCTGTGGGATCAGCTCAAAACCAGGTGGAGACTCATGGAGATACACATGTGCCCAGGACTGATATGGGGAAGTTCCGGCAGGCTCAAGGAGGGCACAGGGCACTGTGTGGTGTCTCAAGGGGGTCCAGGGCACCAGGCAAATGAGGCAGACTTTTAACCCTGGCTGAAAACCAGGTAGAAGACTGGCCTATTGCTCCAGGTGGAGACTCTGCTTGGGACTGTGGGAAGGTGCAAGATAGGCCTCCAATATGTCAGGGTGGGGCTGTGTGCCTAGCACTGAATCACTGCTCCATCCAGCCCAGGGCAATAGGCAGAGGCTCACATGGGATTGGGGCTTCCCATGGGGATCCAGACTGCCCAGGATTGGTGCTGGATGTCATACCGAGTCTCTGGTGTGTCTAGAGATGATACAGTGCAGTGAGCACTAGGTGGGAACCCAAGTCACCTTAGGGTGTTGGGTACAAATTTAAACAGCACCAGCATTATCTCTGTGTGCCAGATGAAGGTCCTAGTTGATGTGGGACAAACTTGAAGCAGCTGGTGGTTACTCAGGCATGCCTAGAGCCAAATATTCATGACTGCAGACACAAGCAGCATTCACTTGTTTATCCTCTTGCAGCCTGAGTTTTGGTGGGTGGGCGGGAGTGTCCTATCCTGGTGGAGTGCACCAGCAAGGATGCTGCAAGGCTTTCGCCGCCTCAGGATTTGGAGAAGGGGCAATGGGAAAGGGGGCCTGTATATCCTGAGTCTCTGCTTGGAGGCTAGATACTGCCACTCCTTGGTTCCCATTGACTATTTGGGAAGTTCTCAGAAAGGCTATTCCCAGTGTGAGTGACCCCATGGACCAGCCCCAGTGGCCACATCCCTTCTTTTTAACACTTATGCATATGTTCTGTTCGACCTACAATATCTTCTTTCAAAGTGATTTTCTGTATCAGGATGTATGCCCCTCCCCTGGTTCCCATTACCTGTGTTTTTAGTTGATCTCTGAGTCTCTCTTCAGAGATGTGACTCTTCCCCTATTCAGACATGTTGGATCCTCATTCCATATTTTTTTTTTAATTCACAAATCTAACCATGTAACGTGCAAGCATATAAATCTGTCAAACTATGCAGTCATGGTGGTTCATACCTGTAATCCTAGCATTCTGGGAGTCTGATTTAGGAGGATCACAAATTTGAGCCCAGCCTGGGTGAATTTAATAACTTAGCAAAATTCTGTCTCCAAAAATTTTTTTTATTTTTCTGGTCTTTTGAGACAGAGTCTCACTTTGTATTCTGGCCTTGAACTCCCTATGTAACCCAAACTGGCCTCTAATTTGAAATAATCTTCCTGCCTTGACTTTCCTAGTGCTGGGATTACAGGCATACACCACCAAGCCCAGCATTAAAAATAGTTTTTAAAGGGCTTCAGATCTAGTTCAGTGTGAATCCCTGGGCTCAAACCCCAGTACCACTAAGAAAAAACCCTTCAACTGGTTCCCCAAAGTCCACAGAAACAAACTCCAAGTCTATATTCTGGTCAAGAAAGCCCTCCATAACGTGGTTCCCAATCTCATCTCTTATCACTGCCTAAATTCCAGGCACTAAACGTCTCACTTTGTGCCCCTATGCCTCTATATCTGCTGGTTTCACTGTCTTTGCTATCATTCTTCTTTCCATACCTTTTTGGCCTTAGGATTTTCTAATTCATCATTTAGACTCCAATATAATCCTCTCTGTGAAGTCTTTCTTGACTTGCAATATTCAGTCTACCTGGATTTTGACCCCTTGCTGTATCACATAAGGTCCCTGGGTTCCTATCTACAGGTCTGTAGAGCTTGCCTAGATTTTAACTCCTATATCCAGGTTTTCTGTTTCTAGGACTCCTACCCTTAATATCTAGTTCTTTCATGGCTCTTACTGCCCTGTTGCACACTGACGGACCTGAATTACTGTCCCATGACCCAGAATTTAAGGAGGCAATCATTCTCAGGATGATGCCAGTGTAGGTTCTGCACTATAGGTACCTTGGTGCACTGCACTAGTCCTGACCATGGTCCTTCCTCATACCTCTAAATCTTGGCATGGATATTTTTCTTCCCCCTTGTCTCATACTATTTTGACTCAGTTTATTTCACTCACTGCTCTCGCGTCCACTTCTTTGTTGTTTTTTGGGTTTTTTTTTGTTTTTTTTTTTGTTTTTTTGGTTTTTCTCCCGTACCGGGAACCGAACTCACGACCTTGCGCTTGCCAGGCAGGTGCTTTGCCGCTGAGCTAAATCCCCAGCTCCTCACGTCCACTTCTTTAACTGTATTGGGAAATGTGCCTCCCTCCATTTGTGAGCCAAAGATTACCCTGATCATGGGACCTAGTGGCTCAATGTGAGAAGTATTGGTAATAGCACCTATCAAAGAAATGGAAATAGCTGAAATTTGTAGTGAAATTAGACATAAGAATAGTCTCATCAAATTCTAAAAGCCCTTGAAAGTACTCAGCAGATCACTTTAAGTCACCTTAAGTGTCCATCTACTTCTTCTTCCTCTAATTAAAACTGCTTTTTTCTCAAGTGCTAGCACTCAAGTTAAACTTTTAAAGATCATTCAGTTTTCCTTTATTTAGTAGCTGACATTACAAAGATATTTTCTATTTTTCATGACTTACATGTAATGCTTTATTTAGCCTGTGGATTAAGTGAGATTTTGTCTTCTATTCTTACAAAATTGTCCAGAACTCTAAATTACTAATTTTAATAAACTTCTAAAAAAACACATTCACCCTGTGCATGGTGGCACATGTCTATAATCCCAGCTACTTGGGAGCTTGTGGCAGAGGATCACAAATTTAAAGCCAACCTGGGCAACTTAATGAGGCCCTATAACAAAATAAAATTGCTGCAGATGTCACTCAGTACTAGAATACTTGCCTAGCATGTGCAAGCCCCTAGGTTCAACTCCCAATACTGAAAAAGAAACAAAAGAATTAAACACTTAGCTTTCCAATCACATGCAGACTGTTATTTTGGGATAATGAACAAACCTAGTTGATAGAAGACAATACTCTATGAAAGAATTCTATCTAATAAATGTATAAGCCTTGGTAGAACTAGGAAAAAACCACCATTGAGAAGCACCTATGAAATAAATAATCTAAATAATGATTATCAATGGAAAGCAACAGAAAAAAAAAACAATGAGAAATTGTACAGTGGAAAGATCAAGCTGTCACCAATCTGTACTCAATGCTTAGTTATACCATCACAGAAAGTGGAACAACCATCAAGCCCTAAAAGAAAACAATCTCCAACCCAGATTGATGAAAGCCACAAAGTTGTCTTTCAAAAATGATGGAGAAATAAGATACTTCCAAGATAAAGAACACTACTAAAGCAGCACTTCAAAAAGTTCTGAAGGATATTTTAGAAAAAGACAAAGAAAACAACAATTCCAAGAATCCCAATAGAATTAATCCACCAGGCAAGACAAGCAACTAAATAGAATGGAAAAAGTGGGAACCAACAACAGGAAAATAATATAGTGAGAAGGGTAACTGAATACATATCAGGTATAATCATCAAGATAAATGGTTTCCCTGGCCTTCCTTCCAGCCATCATACCTCAGTGAAAGGAGTCACTGGTGAGGAGGTAATATGCTATTTTTGACAACCCTTAGGCTGTAACTACTTATTA
>NW_004955475.1:10587576-10600553 GCF_000276665.1 Chinchilla lanigera
CTTGATAATCTCCTACCTCTTTTGTCTCTAACGCACTATTATTTGTCTATTTGTTTTCCTGAGAAACTATTTTGTAGATAATAATATGTAAAACGATAACCATTGATAAGTTCCTACCATTTTGTCTGTAATATGCTAAGTCCCCCCTATTATTATGTTATCCTTGTTTTACTCTTTAAAATAAAAAAAAATAAAAAAAAAGATAAATGGTTTCAATACATCAATCAAAAGAAACAGATTGGCAGAATGGAACGAGAAATAAGATCCAACAATAAACTGCATACAAGAACACATTTAACTCAATAACAAATTCACAGACTGAACATTGTTATGGTTTGTGTCTGAATGCCCCCCTAAAGACTCATGCAGTCATGGGGACTGGCTTCTAGAGTGTCTGATTGATTCATGGTCCAATGCTGGAATTATGGTGTTAGTGCTACACCCGCCCTGGGGCGGGTAGCCTGCATACAATGTAAGGGAGGGAAAGAGACTTGCTCTCCCTCCTCCCTTTTTGCTCTTACTGCTTTTGCTCTCTTCCACCACCATGAACTGTTGCTCCTCTGCCACACAACCCTGCGTTGGAGCCAGCTGATTATGGACTGAAAGCTCCACAAACTGTGAGCTAAATCAACCTTTTCTTCCTTAATTTTGGGTGTTGGGTATTTTGTCCCAACAGCAAGAGAAAAGTAAGCAAGACAAAAGTCAAAGGATGGAAAACAATACTCCATGTGACAGGAACCTAGAAAATAGAAGGAGTAGCTATTTTACTTGCAGAGAAAGTGCATTTCAACACAAGACTGATCAGAAGAGACAAAGAAAGTCACTACATACTTGTTAAAGGAACAAATCAAGAGGAAGAGTGTCATAGTTACTTTTCTCTCATTGCTGGGACATCTAGACACAAACCATAACAAAGAGGTAACAATCATAAATGTATATTCACTAAATACCAACACACCCAACCATATAAAACAAACACAATGGATATGAAAATTCAGATAAGCAATAATACAGTTCTAATGGGGGAACCTCAACACCTCACTATTACAAATAGACAGATCTGCTAGACAAAAAAATCAACAATGAAATATTAGAGCTGAACCAAACCTTTGAACAAATGGACTTAGTAGATATCTACAGAGTGTTCCACCCAACAACAACAAAAACACATTCTTCTCAGCAACACACAGGATGTTCTCCAAAACAGATTACATACTAGCTCATAGAACATGCTTAAGTAAATGTAAAGGAACTGAAATTACCCCACACATATTACCATTTCATTTCAATATGCTGCAATAAACTTGGAAAACAATGGCCAAAAAAACAAAAAAATGACATAAACACATGGAAATTAAATAATACCTTCCTGAACAACCAATGGGTCACAGATAAAATTAAAAAAAAAATTAAACAGTTTCCACAATTAAATGATAATGCTGATATGACATACCAGAACTCATGAGACTCAGTGAAAGCATTCCTGAAAAGGCAAATTTATAGAGTTGAATTCCCACATCAGAAAAACAACATGAGCTCAAATAAATAACCTAATTTGAACCTCAAGCTGAACAGAACCAAGACAAAAGCCACATGATCATCTCAATTGATGCAGAGAAAAGCATTTGACCACACCCACTCATGAGAAAAACACTAAAGAAAATTGGAATAGAAGGTCTTTATCTCAATTTGATAAAAGCCATCTATGACAAACAAGCAGCCAAAGCTTTCACTCTAAAATCAGATACAAGACAAGGGTGTCCACTATCACAACTCCTGTTCCCTATACAGTAGTTCTGGAAACACTAGCCAGAGCAGTTAGATGATAAAGAAATAAAAGGAATAAGAATAGGAAAGGAAGATGCTAAATCATCATTATTTGAGGATGACATGATTCTATATATAGATGACCCCCAACTCCACTAGAAGACTCCTGGATTTAATAACCAAATTCAGTATCATGGCTGGATACAGAGTCAACACTCAAAAATCAACATCATTCCTGTATGCAAATAACAAACTCACTGAGAGAGAAATTAGGGAAACAACATCCTTCACAATAGCATTCAAAAAAATGAAGTACTTAGGAATCAATCTAACAAAGACAGGAAAAGATATTTACATTGAAAATTACAGTAATCCAGAAAAGGAGACTGATGATATAAGAAAATGGAAAGATATCCCTCGTTCTTGGGTAGGAACAACCAATAAAATGAAAATCGCCATACTTTAAAAACTGTTATGCAGATTTCATGCAATCCTGATCAAAATACCAATGGCATACCTCATAGAAATAGAGAAAACAATTCTAAAATTTATTTTAGGATGAACCAGAAGAGGCTTAAAATGTCAATAGCAATTCTGGGCAACAAAGGGATTGCAGGGAGCATCACAATCACTGACTTGAGATTACACCAGAAACTTACAATGATAAAAACAGCATGATTCTGGTAAAAACAGACCTAAGGCTCAATGGAACGGAATAGTAGACACAGAAATAACTCCAAATACCCTCAGCTACCTTATCTTTGACCAAGGGACCAAACACCTTCACTGGAAGAATGATAGCCTCTTTAGCAAATGGTAGGGCTGGGGATATAGCTCAGCGGCACAAGCGCCTGCCTGGCAAGCGCAAGGTCCTGAGTTCGATTCCCAGTACCAAAAAAAAAAAGTTCAACAAATGGTTCTCAGCCAGGCATGGTGGTGCACACCTGAAATCTCAGCACTCAGGAGGCTGAGGCAGGAGGATCTTTGCAAGTTTGAGACCAGCCTGGGCTACAAAGTGAGCTCAAGTCCAGCCTGAACTGCATAGCAAGATCCCATCTCAAAAAGCCAAAAATAACCCAAACTGTGCCAGGAAAAGTGGCTTTCCACATGCCAAAGATTAAACCTAGATCCATATCTTTTACCACAGCCCACAACCTTGACAGCACAGGAAACTAAATTCATTATTTTGAAAGATTAAATAAAATAGACAAACCCTTAGCCAACTTTATCCAAAAAGAAGAAAGACCCAAATCCATGCAATTAGGAATAAAAAAGGAAAAATCACAGGAGATCCTGCAGATTAAACTAAATTAAAATTGAAATGGATCAAAGATCTAACTAAACAAAAAAACTAAATCTGCTGGAAAATACAATAGGTAAAACTCTTGAAGACACAGGTATAAGCGAAGACTTTATGAACAAAGTCCAGGTTCACAGGAAATATAACAAAAAATCAACGACAAGAATCTCATCATAGTAAAAAGCTTTTTCACAGCAGAAGAACCCACCCTGAGTGAAGAGACAGCCCCAAGAATGGGAAAAAATTTTACCAGCTATTCATCAGACGAAGGAATAATATGTAGAATATACTAAGAACTTAAAGAGATCTGACTCCCCAAATTTTCAGACCCAATCCAAAAATGGGCATTCGAAATGAATAGACACTTCTCAGATAAAGAAGTACAAAAAATATGTATGAAAAAAATGTTCAACATCAATGGTCATTCAAGAAATGCAAATTAAAACACAGATTCCATCTCACTCCAGAATTAATGGTTATTATCAAGAAATCAACCAATAAAAAATGCTGGTGAGGTTGTGGGGATAAAGGAACCCTTCTCCACTGGTAGTGTCTGTTGGTACAACCAACATGGAAACCAGTATGGAGATTCCTCAGAAAACTAAAACTAGAGGTTTCATTTAACCTAGTTATTCACCTTCTTGGTATCTTACCAAAAGAGCTAAAAGCATTATACCACAGCAATGCATAGATGCCCATGTTATAGCAGCACAACTTGTAATAGTTAAATCTGGGAAACAGCCCTAATGACCATCAACTAATAAATGGATAAAGAAAATGTGGTTTTTATATACAATGGAGTAGTGCTCTGCCATAAAGAAGGATAAACTTGAGTCATTTCTAGGGAAATGGATGCACCTTGAGATCATACTTTTAAGTGAAATAAATCAGACACACAAATTTAAATATTACATTGTTTCTCTTGTGTGAGAAACCCAAAGTATAAATAAGGAGCAAAATGGAGGACAGATATTGGGAAGCAGGAAGAACATGTTCAGCTGGGAAGGGGAACCGAGGAGGGACAATGGGATGGGAAAGAAAAGAAAAAGGATTTTTAAAAAGAGAATGGAAGGGGAAAATGGAAACAAAGCTTTGTAAATGGGGAGGGGATGAAGGGTTGAAGGGAGGAGAGGTAAATGGGAAAAAGAATTAAGACAGGATGTACAGATACAAATTTCCTTTGATGAATATGATCATTATGTATGGCAAATATGTACAAATGATTTTTTAAAAAAATAAAGTGGAACAACAAGATATTGGATAGCATTGTGGAGGCTTAAACTCAAGAGAAAGAAGTTATGGCACAGTCCAAGGATGGAAAAAAGAGTTTAGAATGGTTGAGGTAGAGTTTGAGATGGGGAATGATGAAAAATTATGCTGATACAGGAGCCAGATGTTGGACCTTGTAAGCCACTTAGGAATTCTGGACTTACTCCTAAGGGAACTGGGAAGTCACCAATGAGTTTATGTTCATTAAGGCTTTCTTTGGCTATTGGGTAGAAAAATTATTTGGGGGTAGGATAATAGTGCCAGTAGATAAATTAGGAGACAGTTGCAATAGTTTGGGTTTGAGGTGATGATGACTTGAACCAGGTTAGTGGTGGTAGAAGGAAGGAGAAGTACTGCACATGGATTCAATTAATATTTAGCAAAAAAAAGTACTTGAAAAGATTTGGTGGTAGAATAACTAGAAGGAAGACAGTGTGAAGGTTTCAGGCTTGGGGAACTGGACTGAGGTGGGGCCATTCACTGAGATAAGGAACATAAGAGGAGGAATAGGTTTAAGCAGACATTAGTGAACCCAGTACAGGAAAGAGTGAATTTGAAATGGCTATGGAGCATCCACATAAGCAGATGAAAAGAAGAAATAAGGAGTATGAAACTCAGAAAAGAAGGCTGCATTAGACATACATTAATGTGAAGTCATTACATAGGAAACACTAGAAGGCAAGGACAAGATACCAGGCATGGTGGCACAGGCCTGTAATCCCAACACTTGGGAGGCTGAGGCAGGAGGATCGCTGTGAGTTTGAGGCCAGTCTGGGCTACATTATAGCAGAAGATGCCGCCCCCCACCCGCCCCCGCTAGTATATTTCAGTTTGTTAGTCGCTCAGGTAATAGTTCCAGTTCCAGTTCCTGTTTTGTTTTTTACAAATGGCTGGTCACTGTGATGCTTATTGTGAGAACCAACCCCCAATTGACAAGCCATTCTTCCTCTGTACTTCCTGCTTGCTTATCCCATATAAGCCCTAGACCCCCAGAGATCAGGACCTGATATTTTGGGAATGATCCCTATCAGTGCCCATCGATGTAAATAAATCTGCCTCCAAATCCTGGGTGTTGTTTTGATGTTTCTGTTTTCCATTGCAACATAAGCAAGTTCAAGGCTAGCCTTCACTACATAGCAAGACCCTGTCTCCAAAAAAATGGATAAGATGATGCTAGTAGAAAAGAGCAATGCATAATATGTATCCCTCTAACCCCATATCTTTCACCACAAGCCAGGCGTGGTGGCACATGCCTCTAATCCCAGAGCTTGGGAGGCTGAGGCAGGAGGATCGTTGTGAGGTCGAGACCAGCCTGGGCTACAAAGTGAGCTCAAGGCCAAGCTGAACTGCATAGGGAGATCCTGTCTCAAAAAGACAAAAACCAAAACAAAAATATCTTTCACCAGAGACCATTTCAGTTCAGTGCCAAGAGAAAAACCAGATTACACTGAATTAAAGGGTATAAAGTGGAGAAATAAAAGGTGACTGAAGGGAAGGAAAGATGACAGGAACTGAAGGAGGATATGAATTTGTGCAGCACGCAGGCTGCTCACTTAACCTTTTATTATACACTGTCTTATAATTTATATTATAAATATATACTTACACATATACATTACATATAATTTCAAATATACATACCATTGTCTTCTTTAAGAAATGCCCCACACGCATGTCTAAGGTTCCCAAAAAAACTATAATTTCCCCAGAGAGTGCTTTTTAAAACAACTATTGTAACTACTTGTTGGATCTCTCTTGCATATCTTTGTTTTCCTGAGAAACCACTTTGAGGATGCCAACATGTATTGCAGCAGCCATTGATGACTTCCTACCAATCTGTCCATAACTCAGTAATGTTTGTATTGCTCCTATGCTACATCGTAAATGGATGAATGTTTGTTACTATGAGTTTGCAACAACAACCATTGAGAATAGTCAATGACTATTTGATTGATCACTCATGTATAGCTCTATTTGTTTTCCCTAGAGACCACTTTGGAGAAACCAGGGTATAGTACAACAACCATCGATAATTTCTTGCCATTTCTGTCTGTATCTCACCATTATTTGTCTATTTGTTTTCCTGAGAAACTATCTTGAAGATACCAATAGGTAAAATAACAACCACTGATAATGTTCTACCACTTTGTCTATAATTCGGTGGATCCCCCTAATGCTTTGTTGTCCTTCTTTTACTCTTTAAAATAAAAATAAAAAATAAAACAACTATTATTTCTTTCTATCTTGTAACCCCTAGTATACACACAGAAGTTAGAGAGTTGTTTGAGATCAGGAGGTCTATTTGCTTACTACAGAACTGACTCATAGGTAGACAATATCTTTGTGGCATCACAGTAGGTGAAAATATGATGCTCAGTGAGACACACTAGTCAACTCCACAATTAGTTGCATTATATATACTATAGAATAATAGGAAATAGCTGGGTGTGGCAGTGCACACCTGTAATTCCAGCCCTTGAAAAGCTGGGGCAGGAGGACTCCAAGTTTGAGGCCAACCTAGACTACATAATGAGTTCATGGCCAGCCTCCTGGACTGCATAGCAAGACCCTACCTCAAAGAAAAAAAGGAAATAGATATCTCCAGAGCCAGTGCCTGACCATATGAGACAATACCTCTAGACATGCAGCAGGTCATATAATATATTAAGAGGTTAATTTGCAAGCATATGTTTGAAACAAACGGAATTTTGAGCCACAAAAGATATATGAACATCAGATTAAAGCCTGACAAACTTTCTCTTCTCAAGATATTTTTTTAAAATATTCTTCCCCTTTCCACTGTCCTTTCTACTTTCCCTAACCACCTCTTGCAGATGCCCAAATTATAAAACAGCTTAGTGAGTTGAATTTCTTTACATTATCATATTTATTCTCTTTTTCCTAAGACTATACTGATCTTTCAAGGAAACTTGAAAAATATCCTAGTTTCATTGTCAGGGTAGATTAATTCTACAGATGTGCAATTTAGATAGCTACTTTTATCCATTGTGTTTCATTTCACTTCATTTTCAGACAATAGCATTTTCCTATCTGCTATGGTCTGGATGTGGTTTGAATGTCTTCCAGAGGTCACTGTGTTGGAAGGTCGGTCCTCAGGGTGGCATTGGAGAATGGTGTGAAACTTTTAAAAGGTAGGGACTAAGAGGAGGTCCTTAAGTCACTGGGGAGTGCCTTCAGAAAGCTTTAGGTATCTCTCTTAAGACCCTTGAAATTTCACAAGAAAATTATTATGAAAGGATTGACAAGGCCGCACCTTTATTTCCCCTGGTATCTTCCTGAAAGAATTAAAAGCATCATACCACAGTGATATATGCATACCCATGTTTATAGTGGTACAGTTTGTAATAGCCAAATCTTGGAAACAGCCCAAATGCCCATCAACTGGTGAATGGATAAAGAATATGTGGGGGTTTTATACAGTGGAGTACTATTCTGCCATAAAGAAAGATAAGCTTGAGACATTTCTAGGTAAATGGATGCATCTTGAGACCATACTCTTTTTTTTTTTTTTTTTGATACTGGGAATCAAACTCAGGACTTTGCGCTTGCCAGGCAGGCACTTGTGCCACTGAACTATATCCCCGGCCCAAGATCATACTCTTAAGTGAAATTAATTGGACACATATGTGTAAATAGGACAAATATTGTATTTCCTGTTGCAAAGCACTAAGAACAAATCACTTCTGTAGTATTCCTACCAAAAAAAAAGCATAAGCTAAATCTAATCATGACCAAACATCAGAGGAAATCAAATGAAGAGGCATGCTGCAATACAACTGGCTTGTACTCTTTAAAATATTTTGAACCAAAATGGTGGAGTAGTAATCAGCAGCAAAATACAGTCTCTCCAAGACCTGGAATTCAGATGATAACAACTAGAAAATAACCACTTGTCAAAGATTAAAAAAAAAAAGAAGAAGTGGCTCTCCAGGAATCAAGAAAGAACTAACAGGAAGACTAGAAATTACAGAAAAGCTGGGAAAATGGGGCACAACACAGAAGAAAGAATAAAGCAGTTTGGAAGCTCATACTAGTTCCCAGGGAAAGGAACCTGTGTCCAAAGACTCGAGTTCCTCAGGTCAGGAGCTCAGTGAGAAACAACAGGCCAGGTCAGCAGCACCAGCCCCAAGAAAAGCCCATGGTTACTGTAAACTGCAAAAATGCCATAGGGTTTTACTCTAAAAGCGACTCCACATAGCAGGCCAGAGTTGGAGAAATCCATTGCAGCACCCACAGTATGAACAGTGTTTAATTAGGTACCACTTCAGGAAGGAGTTAATTTTAATTTTTTTTTTTTGTCTTTTTGAGACAGGGTCTCACTATGCAGTTCAGGCTGGCCTTGAGCTCACTTTGTAACCCAGGCTGGTCTTGAATTCTCAGTGATCCTCGTGCCTCAGCCTCCCGAGTGCTGGGATTACAGGCGTGCACCACCATGCCTGGCAAGGTTAATTATTTAAGACTGAGCCACAGAGCAACCTCAAAAGAACTTCATGGTTCCCAATATTACCCTCCCACAGTGCCTGGATGAGAGACAGTTGCAGAGAGAGGGTGCGGGCTAAACATAGACTCCTGAGAAGTTTAAGTTCGGGCCAGAAAGGACACCGGACCTCATTCTACATGGTTAAGAAGCGAGGCCCACCATGTGTAGCTTTCAGAAATGGTTGAGCCTGAAAATGCTGGCATTAAGTACAGCAGTGTGATTGAACCTTTCCCCTGCTACCTACAATCAGGACAGTTCAGAGATCTGATTGCTTTTCCCACCTACCAACATAAGGAAGGACATGCCTCCGTGTGGATAGTTGCCACAGCCTGGTGTGAATGAACAGAGGGACCTCTGTGGAATGGATAGGTGGGGGAACACTTCACAAAATGACAGCCATAACATTAGGCAGAGAAAACCATAACTTGTTGGGTTACAAAACTGTGGATCCTGGATGGAAATCACTCACATAAAAATACTGAGGAATTTCTCTCTCTCTCTCTCTCTCTCTCTCTCTCTCTCTCTCTCTCTCTCTCTCTCTCTCTTTCTTCTCCTCTCCTCTTCTCTCCTCTCCTTCTCTCTCTCTCTCTCCTCTCTTTCTCTCTCCCTCTCTCTTTTTCTCTCTCTCTGTCTCATTCTCTCACTCTCTTGCTCTCTCACTCTTGCTCTTTATTGGTTCTTTGAGATTTGGAGGGATATTTTTCTTTTAATTTTATTTTTTTCTCATTTTTTTCTTTAAATTCCTTTTAGTTTATTTTGCTCTCTTTTTTCTTCTTTTTCTTGTTTGCTCTTTTCTGTTACTTTTATCTATTTCTATCAATTTTTATTCCTTAATAGGATCCTTTATCTCACCTTTCTGACTTCTCATCTTCCATTGCTTAATTTTTCAAATAGTTCTTCTTCATTCTCCCATTCCCCACTCTATCTTTACTGGTATGGCCATTAACTTAACTCTTATTAATCTTTAGATAGTTAAATTTATGTTCTTACTTTTTAATTCTTTTGTATTATTAGTGGAGGTATAGTTGTTGTATTTAGTGTATATTTACCATATGTCAATATTTGATTTGTCTTAGAGTTTATACTATAATTACAGATTTCTTTTCTATGGTTAAGGTAGTACATTTTTTATTCTAATGGTATGTGAGTAAACAGTTTGTCTTTGACACTATTATTGCTGCTGATTTTGTTGCTATTGCAAGGGTAGTATAGTTGTTGCTATTAATTGGTCCAATATCTGAATTGTCTTTGGGTCATTAACAATACAGTACTCCATTCCTGAAGAATTGGGTGCTGATCCAATTACATTTCATCCTTCCCTCCCAAATAAACACAGGTGGTCAGATCTCAGGATAGAGGAAAAGGCCTACAGTCAGCACATCCAGAGAACATCACTAAAAAGCAGATACTAACCAGAAAAGATCTCCATAGTAGCAACAAAGTCTTTCCACAATAAGTGCCTACAAACCTCAGCCCAAAACACACACAATAACAACACAAACAAGAGAAGATGAGGCAATAAAATGCTTCCAAAAACTCCCAACTCTCCCAAAACTGATTCCTGGGGCATCAATGGAGAGAAAATCAAATGTCAGAATGATAAAAGAAGAAATTAAAAACAAATGAAAAAGTGCTCTGTGAGCTCAAAGAACATATAAGTGAACAGAAAATGAACTTAATAAAGAAAATAAAAGCTAATAAAAAACTAAATGAACTAAACAAAATGATACAAAGCCTGAATGACCAGTTGAGCAAATAATTAGAGTCCATCAAAAGGTACTAAACAGAAATCCAGGAGATTAAATATTCTATTGAAAGTATGGGTAGCAGAAATGACCATGATATCAGCGAACAATTACACAGAAATACCTTAAAGACAATAAGAAAATATAGAAAATGGATCCAGTATCTGCTAGATGATGCAAAGATGACTAATCTAAGATTAATTGGAATTAGTGAAAAATAAGAAGGCAGCACAAATTACATAAAAACCTGTTTGCAGAAATAATAGCAGTAAACTTTCCAAATATGGGGAAATAATTAAACAGCTATATGGGGAATATAAAACTTGAAATATCCATGATCACAAAAAAACTTCTTTCAAAACTAAAAAATATAGATAAACACTTGCCCAGTCTTACCAAAAAAAAGAAAGAAAAGACCCAAATCAGCATACTCAGAAGTAAAAAAGGTGAATCACAACAAACACTGCTGAAACCCAGAAGATTGTTAGTAAATACTTTCAATCCAATAAATTGGAGAATCCAAAGAAATAGACTCCTAAATACATATAAATTATCAAAACAGAACCAAGAAGATATAAAAACCCTAATAAAGTTATAGCAGACAATGAAATTTAAGCAGTAACTTTTAAAACTCCCAGCTAAAAAAGTCTCAGGATCCAGGCATAGTGGCATACACCTGTAATCCCAGCACTCAGGAGGATGAGGCAGGAGGATCACTGAGAGTTCAAGGCCAGCCTGCACTACATAGCAAGACCCTGACTCAAAAAAAAGCCCAGGACCTGATAGACTCACCACTGAATTCTACAAGAACTTCCATAGAGATCTAATGCCCATATTCTCAAACTCTTTAATGAAATCTAAAGGGAAGGTGTATGCCCAAAGTCATTTCGGGAAGCTACCATTACCCCAATTCCAAAACCAGAAAAAGACTCAGTCAAAAAAGAGAACTACAGGGCAGTCACTTCAATGAACAAAAATGGAAAAATCCTCAACAAGATACTGGTACACAGAAGGTGCAACAAACCATTAAAAAGATCATACTGTAACCTACATATGACCATGTAAGTTTTATCCCAGGGATACAAGAATGGTTGAACATATGCAAATCAATAAATGTAATACATCACACAAACAGAAGCCAAGACAAAAATCACATGATCATCTCAATAGACAGGAAAAACCCTTTGACAAAACCCAATATCCATTCATGATTTTTATAAAACTTTGAAGAATACATGTATAAAATAAGCTTATCTTAATCTGGGAAAATAAAAACATTTATGAAAAACCTACTGCCTCCATAATATTAAATGGGGAAAAGTTAAAAGTTTTCCCTCTGAAATCAGGAACAAGACAAGTGTTTCCACTATCCCCACTCTTGTTCAATATAGTGCTCAAAACAATAACCAGGGTAATCAAGAAAGAGAAAGAAATTAAAAGGATATATATAGTAAAAAAAGAAGTGAAATTATCATTATATGCATATGACATGATCTTCCACATAGAAGACCCAAAAATTCCACTAAAAGACTCCTAGAATCAATAACCAAATGCAGTAGTATAGTAGAATACAAAATCAGTACACAAAATACAATAGCATTCCTACACACCAGTAATGAACTCACCAAGAAAGAAATTAGGAAAACAATATCATTCACAATAGCACCAAGAAAAATTAAATACCTAAGAATTAACCTAATCAAGGAATTGAAAGATCTCTATAATAAAAACTGTAATACTCTGAAAAAGGGGATCAAAGAGGACATCAGAAAATGGAAAGATATCCCCTCTTCCTGGAAAGGCAGAACCCATATTGTCAAAATGTCCATAGTTCCAAAGCTAATATACAGATTTAATGCAATCCCAATCAAAATACCAACATCATTCCTCACAGAACTAGAAAAAACAGCCAGGTGTGATGGTGCATGCCTGTAATCCCAGCACTTGGGAGGCTGAGGCAGGAGGATCTTTGCAAGTTCGAAGCCAATTCTGGATTACAAAGTGAGCTCAAGGCCAGCCTGAACTGCATAGCAAGACCCTGTCTCAAAAAGACAAAATAAAAAGAACTAGAGAAAGCAATCCTAAAATTTATATGGAACAAGAGACTCAGAATAGCAAAAGCCATCCTAGACAACAAGAGCAAAGCAGGAGGCATCACAATCTCAGATTTCAAGTTATACTACAAAGCTATAGTGATAAAAACAGCATGATACCTGGGCTCGAGTCTGTGCTCGCCCACACCGCCACGGTTCCCAGCTGAAACGCGCGGAGAGAGCCAGGTATTTCCCAGCTACTCCCTGAGGGCAGCGCGTGCATCAGGACCCTGCCGCCCAAGCCCCAGGAACTTCTCTGGCTGCAGGCGGAGCGAACAAACCCTCAGCCCCACGCGCCCTGC
>NW_004955475.1:10608280-10620432 GCF_000276665.1 Chinchilla lanigera
TGTTGTAAAATGTTGTATGTCTGTTAATGTTTGCCTCCTTTTATCTTCAAAATTTAAAAAAAAAACAACATGATATTGGCACAAAATCAGACACATAGATCAATGGAACAAAATAAACAATACAGAAATAACCCCAGGCAGACTCAGACATCAGATCTTTGACAAAGGCGTTAAAAACATACACTGGAGGCACAGCAGTATTTGCTATTTTTTACTTCTTGATGATTGCCATTCTTTCTGGTGTAAGATGGAATTTTAGCATAGTCTTAATTTGCAATTCTCTAAGGGCTAGAGATGCTGAACATGTTTTCATACCTCTACTGGCCATTTGTACTTCTAAGAAGTGTCCATTTTACTTGCCCCATTTCTTGGTTGGATTTTTAATTTTAGGCAGTCTAATTTTTTTTGAGATCTTTATATATTCTAGATGCTAGTCTTCTGTCTGAGGAAGAGCTGGCAAAAACAATTTTCCATCTTGTAGGTTGTCATTTCATTCTATTAATTGATTCCTTTGGGCCAGGGATATAGCTCAGTGGCACAGAGCCTGCCTGGCAAGTGCAAGGTCCTGAGTTCGATTCCTGGTACACAAAAAAAGGATTCCCTTGCTGTGCATAAGCTTTTTAATTTGATACAATCCCATTTGTTGATTCTTGCTGTTATTTCTTGTGCAATTGTTGTTCTGTCTAGAAAATCCTTTCCTAAACCTCTGACTTCAAGTGTTTTACCTATTCTATCTTCCAGTAGTTCAATGTTTCTGTTTTAATGTCTAGATCTTTAATCCACTTTGATTTTAGTTTAACATATGATGAGATATGAGTTCAGTTTCAATCTTCTGCAAACAGATATCCAGTTTTCCCAGAATTATTTGTTGAGTAGGCTATAAAACCAATATATTAAAACCAACTATATATAAACATATAAAACCAATTATATTAAATCAAGGTACATTTTTACATACACTGGCCATGCTGGATTACAATAACTCTTTTCTCTCTTTTTCTATTGCCTGTCTTTTGTTTTGCATTTTATTTATGTATTGCGTTTCTCATATAAGAGAAACTAAATATTTAAACTTGTGTGTCTGATTTACTTCATATTATGGTCTTAAGGTACACCCATTTTCTTACAGACAACTCAAGTTTATCCTTCTTTATGGCAGAGTAGTATTCCATTGTGTATAAATACCATATTTTCTTTATCCATTCATCCGCTGAAGGACATATAGGCTGATTTCATGATTTAGCTATTATGAATTGCACTGCTATAAACATAGGTATGCATGAATCACTATAGTACTATATGTCTTGAACTCTTTGGGGGAGATATCAAGAGGGAGATAGATCTTTGCAAAAGGAGAAAAGACCAAGAGATGGAGGGAGTGGGAAGGAAGGGAGGAGAAATGGATACAAAAGAATGGAGATATGTTATGTACACATACCAACTTCACACAAGGAATGCAATCATTACGTATTATAAACACAGAAATTGTAAAAGAAAAATAAACTGATAATACTAAAAGATGGAAATAACCAAATATTAGTTAAGGAATAAGCAGATAAATATAATCTGCTATACAATGCAATATTATTCAGCCATAAAATGTAATGAAGTATTGATACACCCTTCAGTGTGGATAAGCCTTGAAAACTGTAAGTGAAAGAAGCTAGCTACATCATGTACACTTACAAATTCCCTTTGGTGAATGTGATCATTATGTACACCTAAAATGTACCAAAAAGAATGAGCTAAATCTTTATATACTAAAGTGTAAAGAAATTTGAAATATTTTGTTTTTTTAAAAAACCATAGAAGTATATGAAGTATGATTTTAAATAAAAGACGCTATCTATAGAAAGGTCACATATTAAATGGTTCTGTTTATATGAAATTCCATAACAAGCAACCCTATAGAGACAGAAAATAGACTAAGGATGCCAGGGGCTTTGGAGAGAATCAGGGTGACAGCTAAAGGGTATAAGGTTTTCTTTTGGAATGATGAACATGTTTTCGAATGAGGTAGAACTGATGTTTGCACAACATCATGAATGTACTAAACATCACTGGATTTTTCACTTTAAAATAGCATTTTTAATAGGAGGCCTCACAATCCTGGATTTCAGGTTGTACTGCAAAGCTACAGTGATAAAACCAGCATGGTACTGACACAAAAATAGACATGCGAATCAATGCAACAGCGTAAAGGGTGCAGAAACAACCCCAGGCATGTTCAGCCATCTGATCTTTGACAAAGAGGCCAAAAACATCAAAAAAGAATGAAAATGTGTTATTTACATTTATCAACTCTCCACAATGACTGTAATCATTATGTACTGCAAATGTGTACTAATAAAAAAATGTTAAAGACTTACTATATAACTACAGAATTTGACTTGCAAATAGATCATTGGACAGAATAGAGAGCCCTGAAATAAGCCTACAAATATAAAATCATTTGGTTTTTAACAAAGCAATATTGGATTTGGTAAAGGAAAGTCTTTTCATCAACTGGTGTTGGAATACAGTAAGATAATAATGTGGAAAAATAAACATTGATCCCCCCCAACCCCACAACCTACCCAAAAACTATTTGAAGATGGATCATGGAATTAAATATATAAAAAAAATTCTAAATCTATCAATTTGAAGAAGAAAACCCAGAAAAGAATCTTTGAGACTTCAGATAGAAAAAAATTTCTTAAAACAAAAAGCTATATATAGTCATAAGTAATGATAAATCAAACTTCACCACATTTAAAAACCAGTGTATCAAAATTCATCATTAAGAAAATGAAGTCAGACATGGTGGCGCACATCTATAATCCCAGCACTTGGGAGGCCAAGGAAGGACAATTGCCATGAGTTTGAGGTGCATGCGGGCTACATAAGTGAGTTCAAGGCCAGCTTGCACTACACAGTGACCCTAGCTTTAAAAAAGAAAAGAAAATGAATAGAGCCAGGGATGGTGGCACACATCTGTAATTCCAACTCACTGGGAGGCTGAAGCAAGAGGATAACAAGTTCAAGCCCTTCGTGGGTAACTTAGTGAGATTTTGTCTCAAAATAAAAAATTAAAAGGACTGGAATGTAGCCTTCCCTGATTTCAATCCCCAGTGCTGTATGATCGATAGATAGATAGATAGGTAGGTAGATAGATAGATGAATAATAGAGTGAAACAGAAAAGGCCTGAGGCTCTAGCTCAGTGAAAGTGTTCTTGCCTAGAATGTGTTCAATCCCCAGCACAGCAAAGAAAAAAGAAAATAGGCAATAACAGATGACTGAGGGAAAATATTTGCAGAAAATATATTTGATAAAGGACTTAAAACCAGAATATAAAGAAATGCTAGTCAACAATTTAAATACTCAAGTTTTTGCAATGCTAGGGATCAAAACCAGGGCCTAATGCATATTTGCAAAAAAGACTTGTACCCGAATGCTCATTTCAATTTTGTTCATAATAGCCTGAAACTATAAGTAACCCAATTGTCCATCAGTAATAAACTGTGACATATTCATACAATGGCACACTAGTCAGCAATGAAAAGGAGAAAACATGATATAGTAACATAGATAAATAGAAAAACACACCAAACAAAAGAAGTATTACACAAAAGACTGCTCTTTACAAACTATAGGTTTTGAAGTTGTTAAATGCTGGTAAATAAATGCATTAATAAGTAATATTTTTGTTGTTATTGTTGATGATGATGATGTTTGTTTGTTTTTGATACAGGATCTCTTTATGTAGTTCAGGCTAGCTTTGAACTCACTACATAGCCCAGGCTGGCCTCAAACTCATAGCGATCCTCCTGCCTCAGCCTTCCCAGTGCTGGGATTATAGTCCTGCACCACAATGCCTGGCTGATGATGGTTTTTGAATAGGGTCCCAACATGTAGCCCATGCTGGTCTTCAACTTGCAATCCTTCTGCTTCAGCTTCCCAACTACTGAGATTGTAGTCATGTGTCACCATACCTAGCATAATGCATTTTATTTTAAGAACAAAATTAAACAAGTGCACAAAGGTGCATGGGTAAGAATGTTCATTACAGGAGCAACAACCAAAAGCAAACAAAATGCTCAGCGAGATAAAATGTACCAGGAGTGGGGCTACATACCCATAGTCCCAATACTCTGGGAGGCTAAAGCAGGATGATCACAAGCTCAAGCCCAGCCTCGGCAACTTAGCAATTTAGCAAGACCCTATCTCAAAAATGAAAACAAAAGTAAAAAAGGGTTGGGGATGTAACTCAGTGTGAAAATCCTGGGCTCAATTCCCAGTACTGCAAATAGATAGATAGATGATAGATAAAAAATAATATTGGAATCCTAATTCACCAACATAGAAAAATCTCCAAAACATACTGTCAAATGCAAAAGAAGGGACTGATTATAAAAGTAGAAAATGTAGAAATACAAGTTTAAAAAGACATTTCTCACCTATCATATTGATGAGAATGAAGAGTGATTCACTATACCTAATACTGGCAATAGTATGGGGGGACACACTTCTATAACCTCTTGGTGGAAGTATAAATTGGTAGAATCTATCTAGGCATGGTGGCATACACGTGTAATCCCAGCATTCTGGGAGGCTGAGACAGGAAGATCACACTTTTGATCCCACCTTGGGCTACTCAGGGTCTTAGTGAAATGTCTGAAAATCAAAATCAAAATCAAAATAGAAAAGTGCTGGGGATGTAGCTCATTGTGAAAGTCCTGGATTCAGTCCTTAGAATCATAAAAAAAATATTTTGGGAGATAGAATGTAGAGAGCTATATGACTGTACTAGCAACATTTTTTTTTGGGTACAGGGAATTGAACTCAGGACCTTGTGCTTGTCAGGCAGGTGCCTGTGCCACTGAGCTATATCCCCAGCCCCAACATTTCTAAAACTTTATCCCAAAGGAATACTTACACAGGGATAAAAGGTATGCACACAAAGAATGTAGTAGTATTAGCAATAGTCAAATATTAGAACAATTTACATGCCTATCAATTCATCTAGCTAAATAAAATGATGATCTGTGTATACAATGGTATATTATGCAGCTCTTACACACACTGAACACATTGGTGTTAATGTGCAGTAAAAAAATAAAAATGTCAAAAACACATTATGCAGGGGCTGGGGATTTAGCTCAGCGGCAAAAGTGCCTGCCTGGCAAGCGCAAGGTCGTGAGTTTGGTTCCTGGTACCGGAGAAAAACCAAAAAAAAAAAAATTAAAAAAAAAAAAAACACATTATGCAAAAAGGAAGCTGCAGCATGGTGTATGAAATATAGTTTGTGACCATTATTATGAAGATTGTAAGAAAAGGCACAGAAAAGTTCTAGAGGATTCTTTCCTTTTAATGGTAGTAAAGTTTTATTAAAGATAGGAAAATGAACAGGCTCTGCAGAGTGAGTTTAGGCCAAGGAAAAGTAGGAAAACTATACTCAACAGCATGAGGGTGTGTGACTATGCAAGACAGAACATGACAAAAACTCAACATGGACTGTCCTTTTTGTATCACTCACTCCTCAGGCTGACATTAAGTCTAGGCCATCCTATCAAAAACCTGCTCGGGTTCTCACAAGTCCAAGGCAGGGCTTTGGGAGCTGTTCTGCACAAGTTTCCAGTGATTTTATAATTAACAGGTCACATCTACTTCCCTAGCCCGCTTTCCTATATTCTAATCTCCTGTCTCATTTCACCCTGAGAGACACATATCCCCATAATTCTTTATGGGGTGCTGAAGGAGTAGAGGTCTCCATCTTCATATAGCTACTTCCTGCTGAAAGGGGATGTAGGCCCTACCAGTTGGTGATTATGTTCTCTCCAACTACCTTGGGGAGCTGTGGCTTAATTTCTGGGTTGAAGAAAAAAACCTGTCAGAAGACAATGAGAAAAAAAAAAGAAAAAAGAAGACAATGAGAAAAGAGTTAGTGACTTATTGAGCTGCCTGTTCAATGGGAGGAAGAAAGTAACTTTATGCCATAGCTTTAGCAAGATTACCCACATAATGGATCCAATTACAAACAGGAGCCTTGCTGGGTGTGGTGGCGAATGCCTGTAATCTCAGCACTTGGGAGGCTGAGGAAGGCAGCTCACCATGAGTTTGAAGCCAGCCTGGACTACACAGTGAGTTTAAAGCCAACCTGAACTACATAGTAAGAGCCTTTCTCAAAAAAAAAAAAAAAAAAAAACTGGAGCCTCAATACAGGTGCCCATTTAAATTGTCATGAATTAGGGTCATTAGTGACTATTTCTCTGCATCTGCAGCAATACTGCAGTCTCACTTTCTGAAGAGGAGCCTCAGGTCTTCCAGAGGATCTCAGGAATAACTTTCTTCTTAGTCCTGTGAAAATTCTAGTGGCAATTTCCCAGGTAGGCTTTGCATAGCTGGTCACTATGTACTTGGAGAAAGAACCAAAATGGTTCCCTGGGAACTAGGAATAAAGCTAGGGTCTTGAGGGGCCATAGGGCTGCCCTTCTTGCTCACTACCAGCCTTTTAATTTCCCAAAGAGATTTTGGACATGTCTCTTCAGGGTCCCTTGCAATGGATGACAGAGACCTGCTTAAGAAGACAGACTGCATCTAAGAGTTGTACTATCTCCTGATTGTGTTTTATAGATGATTGTTTATTAGTCAACAAGCTCCATCTTTCCAGATGCTGCATGGGCATGTAGCACCAGAAAAGCATGTTTGGAGTCTGTACACAGTAACACCTCAGTTCATGAATGCTTCTGTTCACAAATAATTCAGCTCACGAACAGAAGCATTTGGGAAAATTTTACTCCCATTTGTGAACTCTGCATCAGGTGACGAACATGACTGCAGCCATGTTCCCCAAATGAACACAAATGCACCCACCTTCCCTCCTCTGACACGTGGGCGTGGTTTCCTCTAGTCAAGATTGCAGTTGCGGACAGACCTGTGCACACTTGCCGTGAAGCTTTTTTGTGTGTTTTCCAGCACATACACTACTGTACAGTACTATTTAATTCAGCATGGCTCCAAAGGAAGTGCAGAGCCAGCATGGTGCTAAAAAGAAAGTGCAGAGCAGTAATAAGGTGACAAGGACCTGCAGAGCGGTAATGAAGGTGACAAGAAGCTGCAGTAATGAAGATGACAAGAAAGTGCAGAGCAAGAATGGTAAGAAGGTTTTGAAGAAAATAACCATTGCACTGAGGAAATTGTGAAAAAGCATGAGCGTGGTATTCATGTGACTGACCTGGGCTGTGAGCACAAGAAGGCAAAGTCAACAATCTCATCTATTTTAAAGAACCAAGATACCATCAAAGAAGCAGATGTATGATGTTAATCAAGCAGAGGACACAGGTTCGGGAAGAGGTTTAAAAAAAACACTTTGGTCAGTGTGATTGAACGAGAAACAGCTGGCAGGTGATAGCTTTAGTGAAGCTATGACCTGTGAAAAAGCCAGGAAATTACACAGTGATTTACTATAAGAAAACCACTCTACAAGGGCAACAAGTGATGAATTTAAAGCTAGAAGAGGGTGGTTTGATAAAGTCCACAAGGGAAGAAGCACCCACAGCGTGAGGCTTCTAGTTCTGACAAGGCCACTGCAGAAGCCTACAAGAAGGAATTCATGGAATTTATGAAGGCAGAATACATCACTCAACAAGGGTTCAACTGCGATGAAACAGGGCTCTTCTGGAAGAAGACGCTGAACAGAACCTACATCATGCAGGAGGAAAAGGCACTACCGGGCCACAAGCCCATGAAGGACAGACTGAACCTTTCGCTGTGTGTGAATGAAAGCGCTGATCTGAAGATTAAGCCACTGCTGGTGGACCATCCCCAGACCCCTCATGCAGTCAAGGAACAGAATGTGAACAAGGCCAGACCACCTGTCATGTGGAGGGCCAATGTGGAAGCTTGGATCACAAGGTAGTTGTTCATGGAATGGCTGCACAAGGTTTTTGCACCCACCATCAAGAAATATCTTTCCTCTGGGTGTGGTGGTGCATGCCTATAATCTCAGCATTCAGGGGGCTGAAGCAGGAGGATCACCATGAGTTTGAGGCCAGCCTAGGCTACAAAGTGAGTTTAAGGCCAGCCTAAACTGTATAGCAAGACTTTGTCTCAAAAAACCAAATTAAAAAAAAAAATCTTTCTGGGGCTGGGGACATAGCTCAGTGGCATAAGTGCATGCCTGACAAGCACAAGGTCCTGAGTTCAATTTCCGGTACCCCCAAAAAATATCTTTCTGACAACCAGCTGCCTAAAAGGTGACTTCTTTTGATGGCAATGCCCTGGCACACCCTCCAGCCTTGGTGGATGATATGGATGCTGAGTATGACTTCATAAAGGTCAAGCCCCTCCCCTACTCAACACAACACCTCTTCTGCAGCCCATGGACCAGCAAGTGACATGCAACTTCAAGAAGCTGTACACAAAGGTGCTCTTCAGCAGCTGTTTTAATGTCACTGAAGAAATGTCCTTGACTCTGAAAGAGTTCTGGAAGAAACATTTTAATGTCCTCCACTGCATCAACCTCATTGACAAAGCTTGGGAAGATGTCAGCCTGGAGGAAACTGTGGCCAGAATGTGTCAATGAACATGACTTTGTAGGGTGTAACGCATACGTAATGGAGGAGATTGTGTCTATGGCCAAGAGTATGGGTCTGGACATCAATGGTGCAGACATAGAGGAGGACCATGCGGAGGAGCTGATGATGGAAGAACTTGCTGAACTCCAGAGTGAGCAGCAGAAGGCTCTCGTTGAGGAGCATCCACTGAGGAACGGAAAGACAGGGAAGAGGTTAGCAGGGATGTGACAAAATCCACTATGGAAAAATGGGATGAGTGCCAGAATTTCATTGAGAAGCACCACACCAACATGACCACAATAAAGTGTTGAATCTGATGAATGATAACATGGTCTCTCATTTCCAGAGGGTTATACAGCGCAGACAAAAACAAGTGACCACCTGTAATGGTTGATACATTGTGTTAATCTGAGTTTAGAAGCTTAACTAAGTGACTCAGCAGGGGGCCAGGGGCCTCACTTCGTAAACATCCTGTCCTCTGCAAGAGGAGGGCAGGGAGATGGTGTGAGTGCTATACCTGCCCTAGGGTGGGGAGCCTGCTTGCAATATAAGGGAGGAAAAGGGGCTTGCCCCCCACCAGCTTGTGCTCTTGCTGCCCTTGTTTTCTTCTGCTGCCTTGAACTTTTGTGCCTGTGCATGCCACCCTGCCTAAGAGCCAGCTGACTATGGACTGAAACCTCCACAAACTGTGATCTCAATAAACTTTTCCTTCCTTAATTTTAGACGTTGGCAATGAGCAAAGAGAGAGAGAAAAGTAACTAAGACAACATCAGACAGAGCCAGGTGTGGTGACACATGCCTGTAATCCCAGCACTTGGGAGGCTGGGGCAGGCAGGTCACTGCGAGTTTGAGGCCAGCCTGGGCTACAAAGTGTGTTCAAGACCAGCCTGAACTGCAGAACGAGACCCTGTCTCAAAAAGACCAAAAAAATAAATAAATAAACATCAGACAGATTTCTTTTTCATCAAAACTGACCCTGCAGCTAAGAGACAAAGAAAGGAAACTCCTGAAGGAAATCCCTCTGATGTCTTTATGGAGAGAGGCTCTCTCTCCAAATAACATTTCCCCCTCACACCCACCTTCCCGTCCTCCACACCAGAAGTCACCTCAAGCCAAATATGTTACGAGGTTTTGGGGTGCTGAAGTCTCCTTCTAGAGGTGGTTTCTAGGTTCTTTCTCTCCTGAGCAAAGAATTGGTCAAGACAAGCACAAATGGTAGCAAAATTTTATTAAATGCAAGAAAAGAAAGCTGGCTCTGCAGAGCGAGTTTGGGCCAAGTCAAAGTAGGAAAAGGAGTACAAGGGCCAGGGATTTAGCTCAGTGATGCAGCGCCTGCCTGGCAAGCATGAGGTCCTGAGTTCAATCCCCAGTACCCCCCACCCCACAAAAAAAGGAAAAGAAATACACCCTACAGCTTGAAGGTAGGCCACTATGCAAGAGAGAACACGGTGGCCCTGGAGTAGTCTTAACAGTGGTTACCTCAGAATAAAAAGATTGCAAGAAACATGTTCTCCAGGTAAAAGTTTCTTTGTGGTTTTTTTTTTTTTCTTGTTTTGTGGTATTGGAGATTAAACCGAGGGCCTCAACACCGGGTTACATCCTCAGCCTTTTTAAATTTTGAGATGGAGTCTTGCTAAGTTGCTAAATTGCCTAGGCTGGGCTAAAACTTGGGGCCCTCCTGCCTCAGCCTCCCAGACTGCTGTGATTACAGGCATGTGCCACCATACCCAGCTCCAGGCAATAGACTTATGTCATTTATCACATTTTTATAATACACATTATCTTTATAATAATAATACTTTTCTTAGAGATGTGGTCTCAATATGTTGCCCAGACTGATCTCATACTCCTGGGCTCAAGATCTTCCTGCGTCAGCCTCCTGAGTAGGTAGGCCACTCACCACTGCATCCAGCTATAAGCACATTATTTTAAAGAAAATGGAGGTGTCATGGATCTGAAGAATGATTACAAAAGGATTAAGGCAAGGAGAAAGGTTGAACAATTCAAAGTCATGGACATAGAATAGGATATTTGAAGTTTGTATTTTCACATGTAATGTAATTCTGGGAAATAAAATCCAGAATCAGGCTGAGGGATTTTGTGACAGAATTAGAGTGGAGAAGAGTACTAGTGATGATCAAGGAACTGCAAAGCTAAGATGTCGTGTGACTAGTCCATATGTAGGAGCCCTGTGATGGGAAAGGAAATAAAAAGGAGTTTGGGTATGGGAGAAAGTGACAACCAGATGCCCAGGTCCTCACAGAATATAAAGAAATATCCAAAAAGTCAGTAAATGACTACATGAAGGAAAAATAAAAGCCAGGCGTGGTGGCGCATGCCTGTATTCAAACACTCTTGGAGGCTGAAGTAGGAGGATCCCAAGTTCAAACATGCCTGGGCAATTTCACAATTTAGTGAAAACCTGACTCAAAATAAAGAATAGATAGAAGGTGCTGTGGATATACTTCAGTGCAAAGGCCCTGGGTTCAATCCCCACTATAAAAATAAAGGATAAGACTGCAAAAGTTATGAGCCTCAAAGGAAAAAATTTTAATCTGAGTTGAAAGCAATGGTCTGGATGCAGTGAAATAAAATAACAATAATGATGACTTCTGTGAAGCAAAATTAAAAATATTAATAACTCTCCAGTCTCAGTGAGGGATAAGAAAATGGGCACTCAGATGGGTGGTAAGACTGTACATTAGAACAAACATTCTGGATAAAAATTGGGCAGTATTTATCAAAGACTTTTAATGTTCATGTCATTTGATTCAGCAGTTCTCTTCCATATATGTGTCCTACAAACATATTCACATGTACATTAATATGCATGTATTAGGATGTTCACGGTGGCTAAAACTGAAAACAACCTATATGTTCATCATAAAGCAGACTGGTTAAACACACCACGTGAAGTATACTCTCAAGATGCATAGCATGCCAGGCATGCGGCACATACCTGTGATCCCAGCACTCAGGAGGCTGAGGCAGGATACTGCCAAGAGTTCAAGGCCAGCCTGGGCTACATAGTGAGTTCAAGGCCAGCTTGAACTACAGAGTGAGACCCTGTATCCAAAAAAACAGCCATAGCAATAAGTAAAGTATACTCTTAAGGAGAATTAATGCAACCACATGGAGAGAATTTGAGGAGGGAATTAACGGTACAGTAGTTTACAATAGAATCAGTTTTTCAGAAAACACAGTGCAAATACATATGGCAAGGGAGGTAACATTGGGTGGGTAAGGGACTAGGGGTAAGGGAAGATGGGCAAGGTAGGAGAAAGGCCAGAGGTTCAAGAAAGAGTGAACAAAAAAGCAAAGGATCAAAAAGGTTTGCAGGATAGACTGGCTTTTGGGTTAACTGGACCCTTCAGCCCCAAATGCTTTTCCTGCTGGACATTATGGTGCCCTCCGAGAACCCCGGCTACTTGGGAGACCGAGGCAGGAGGACGGCAAATTAGAGGCCAGCCTGGGTAAATTAGTGAGAAATCATCTCAAAAAATAATATTCTTCCTTTGCCCTTCAAACTCCATGAAAGGGCTGGGGATTTAGCTCAGCGGCAAAGCGCCTGCCTGGCAAGCACAAGGTCATGAGTT
>NW_004955475.1:10620532-10622363 GCF_000276665.1 Chinchilla lanigera
AAAAAAAAAAAAAAAAATCTCCAGGAAATTCCTACTCATTCTTTAAGTCTCAGACCTAAAAACCTATCTTTTCTATGAAACTTTCACTGATAGCCTGTAGTTAAAATATGAAATATTTTTCCTGAATTCCCTAGGAATGTATACAACTGCTATTATAAGATTTAAGGTTATTTAACCTGAAGTTTATAAATGGGCATTGGGGATCACCAGGTCCATGTATCCCTTGAAACTTTATGCAAAATTCTGTGGCTATTTGTGCATTTTTCTAGGGGTAAAAGTCTGTCATTTTGAAATCACATTCTGGAATGATTACTGTAGTGTAAATTATTTATCATTCACAGAGTAATTTACTCTATACCAGGCATTATAAATATACAGATGAAACAAAAATGTCCCTACATTCAAAAGTTTACAGATGAGAAAGAAGTAAACACAGGATTACAAAACAATGTATTAGAACATAAAAGAAGCCTAAATAAAAACAGATATACCATTAATGAATTCCTAAATACAGCACATTCGTGTGGTTTGTAAAATGCAAAAATGTAGATATTTGCTCTTCTCACATTAAAGTGAAAAGTCAACATAATCTTAACTAAAATCTCAACAAGATTTTCAGTGGAATTTATTATCTGATTTCAAAAATTCCTTTTGAAGGAAAAATAAATTAGATTATTCAAGAAATATTTGAGGGCCAGGGATATAGCTCAGTGGCATAAGCACTTGCCTGGCAAGCCTGAGGTCATGAGTTCGATTTCTGGTACAAAAATAAAAATACAAAGAAATGTTTGAAAACAAAAGAAAAATTTATCACATATCAAATTTTATGACAAAACTATGGTAGTAATTTCAAAAGTGTGATACTGACAGAGGAATATACATTGTGAGCCAGGCATGGTGGCACATACCTATAATCCCAGCACTCTGGGAGGCTGAGGCAGGAGGATTACAAACGAGCTCAGTCTAGGTAATTTAGTGACTTAGCAAGAACTTCTCTCAAAAATAAAAAATAAAAAAGGACTGAGGGGGTAGCTCAGCACGAAGGTCCTGGGTTCAGTTCCCAGTGCCAGCCAAGAAAAGTGAAACAAAGTAGATGGTTCAAAAACAGATTCATGTGTACAAGGGAATGTGATATGATAAAGGTAACAATTCAAATCATCAAAGTGTTGGGACAATAACCTACGTTGAAAAAATAATTTATAAAAATACCTCAGACCATTCACTACAAAAAAATTCTAGATAAATAAAAATCCAACCCAGAAATAAATTTGTATTAGACAAATATTTCTCAGATATGAAACCAAAAGCATGAGCCATAAATTTAAAAACTGATAAGCTTAACTGCACCAAAATTATGAACTTCTCTGCTTCAAAAGGTACTGGTAAGAGATGAAAAGACAAAGTATAGATCAAGAGGAAATATTTGCAAATAATGTATCTGACAAAGGACTTGTACCCAGAACTCTCAAACTTAATAAGAAAACAACCATTTGGTAGTTATTACACAACTGTAAGCACTCTTAATAGTTGCAGAAATGTATACTTAGCAAGAGTGGATTTTATTGTATGTAATTATACTTTAATAAAAGTGAGCTGAGTATGGTGGCACACACCTGTAATTCCAGCACTCTTAGAGGCTATGGCAGAAAGATCACAAATTAAGCCCAGTTTGGGCAAGTTGAGACCCTATCTCAAAATAAAAAATAAATATCTGGGGATATAGCTTAGTGTGAAGGCCCTGAGTTCAATCCACAGTACTATCAAGAAAGAAAGAAAGAGAGAGAGAAAGAAAGGGGAAAGGAAGAAAAGGAGAGAGAAAGAAAGAAAAAGA
>NW_004955475.1:10622623-10625793 GCF_000276665.1 Chinchilla lanigera
AGAAAGAAAGAAAGAAAGAAAGAAAGAAAGAAAGAAAGAAAGAAAGAAAGAAAGAAAGAGAGGAGAGAAAAAGGGGTAAAAAATTTATAATCCCAGAACATACCCATTCATGAAGATACACACATGTACACTCAGAAATGTATGAGAAAATGGAGAGGGAACTGGGCAGAGAGGGAAAGAAAGGAAGGGAAAAGAAAAAATGGTAAAAGAAGGAAAAAATGGAAACAAAGCTTTTGTAAATAAGGAGGGGAAGAGGGACTGAAGGGAGAGTTGAATGGAAAAGAATCAAATTATATCATGTACAGGTACAAATTTCCTGTGATGAATGTGATCATTTGTATACCTAAAATGTACCAATAAACTTATTAAAAATAAAATTTAAAACAGAAATGTATGAGGAAAAAGGCTGTTTATACTATTAAAACATAAAACATACATCTGTGCCCTTCAACCGAGTAATCCTATTCGTCAGTACCTACTTCAGAGAAACACTTAACATATGCCCCAGAAACAGTTAATGGCAAAAAAGAAGAAAATAAAATCCTGAAAAATCTCAATCCATGCTTGTTCACCTATCAAAAAACTATCTGTGGTACAGACTAGCTTTTGTTTGTGTTTTGTAAATTTCCAATCTGTTGTGGACAGATACCGCTATGGCTTGTGTCTAGATGTCCCCTGACAGCCTTATGCAGTCATTGGTGGGGCTTTTCAGAAGTTGCTGGATCTAGAGTGTGTGATACTGGGATCAAGGGTGTGTGATTACTAAATTAGTCCACTGATTGGTTTGGCATAGATCTGGGTGTGGATAATGGGAAGGCCCACCCTGGGTGTGAATACTACCTGCCCTAAGAGCGGACAGCCTGGACAAAACATAAAGGGACAAAAAGAGGGTCTGCTGCTTATTCACTATTTTGTTGCTTTGTTGCCTTCTACTCACCATGGACTATTTCTGTTCTGTAATGCCCCTCTGCCATGCCACCCTGCCTTGGAGCCAGCCCGTTATGAACTGAAACCACTATAAACTGTGAGCCAAAATAACCTTCCCTCCTTCCTGGGTATCAGGTATTTTGTCTCATCAGTGAGAAAAGTAACTAAGACAGATACCTTTACAGAGAAAATACTAGAAAAGTGATTTATCATGCACTTAGATCTCATGACCATGTCAAATTGCTATAAAAGTTTTTAAATGACCTGGCTGGAAGTGTAGCTCAACCATAGAGCACTTTCCTAGCACAGACAAGTTCCTGGGTTTGATCCCCAGCACTATACACGAAAAAAAGTTTTTAAGGACTTATCCTCAATTTCTGTACCTATCTCCTTGTGGATGGGTGATAGTTCATGACTATGGAATACTTTGAGTAGCACTGATCTAAATATCTGTACACAGGCAAATGAGAATTACCATATGATCCAGCAATTCTGCAACTGGGAACTTACTCAAAAGAATTGAAAGCAGGAACTTGAACAGATACCTGTACATCCATGTCCCTAGCAGCATTTTTCACAACAGACAAAAGGTGGAAACCCAAGTGTGGTTGGCAGATAAATGGGCAAACAAAACATGGTGTGTATATGTGTATGAAAATGAGTATTACTCAGCCTTAACAAGGAAGGACATTTTGACACATGCTAAGTGAAATAAGCTTGTCACAGAAAGACAAATACTATATGACTCCACCTGTATAAGGTACTTACAATTGTCTGATTTATAGAGGCAGAGTGGCTGTTGTTGGAAGATATAGTGAGGCAGTTTTTGCATTTTGCTTTGGGAAGATTAAAAATGTTCTTCAGCTGTACGGTGGTGATGGTTGCAAAACAGTGTACATGTGCTTAATGCCAATGAACTGTACATTTAAAAAGGGTAGAATGGAACCAGGATGGCAGTGCATACCTGTAATCCTAGCACTCAGGAGGCTGAGGCAAAAGGGTATCACATTTGAGGCCAGCCTGGACTACACAGTGAGTTCAAGGCCAGCCTAGACTACATAGCAAGATTCACCTCAAAGTAAAAGTAGAATGGTAAACTCCATGTTATATATTTATTTACTAATATATATATATATATATATATATGTGTATATATATATATAAGAAACACTGTACTTTAGCCAAAACATCAATAGAGCAAATGCAGAAGCAGATATGAGAATCCAGAGGTCAACTATTAAATCACCCATTAATATAATTTGCAACAAATGTAATACAATTTCACTCTTCTCATCGATATTTTTGGCTTTTCAAGTTATTTTTTAGGGCTGGGCATATAGCTCAGCAGCACAAGCGCCTGCCTGGCAAGTGCAAGGTCCTGAGTTCGATTCCTGGTACCAAAAAAAAAATTAAAAGTTATTTTTTGCTGGGTGTGGTGGTACACGCCTACAATCCCAGCACTTGGGAGGCTGAGGCAGGAGTTTAAGGCCAGCCTGAGGTACATAGGGAGATCCTGTCTCAAAAAAAAAAAAAAAAAAAAACTTATTTTTCATTTAGAGTGTTTACATTAATATATAATGGCCTTATTACTATTGTTTTTAATGAACTTTAAAATTTTCTCAATTTTAATTTCTAATATGTTGAATAGTGAGATTACATCTTCTCCCAGGAATGTCAAGGGGTCCTGAGATCAGTTTGAGTACTTACTAGAGAAACTCTGACAAGGAGTTATGTTCAGAAATACTCATAAGAGTACCACTTGTAGAGCCAGGCCTAGTGGCACATGCCTGTAATCCCAGCACTTGGGAGGCTGAGGCTGTTGTGAGTTGGAGGCTAGCGTGGGCTACAAAGTGAGCTGAAGACCTGCCTGAACTGCATAGTGAGAGTGACCCTGTCTCAAAAAGACCAAAAAAAAAAAACAACAACAACAAAAACAAGAATACCACTCGTAAAAGCAAAAAATTGAAATAAATCTGGTAGTCTATCAATAAAAAAATTTAAATAAACCATTTTATAGCCATACTATGGCATATCCCTTTTTAAAACTGAAATAAACTACATATACTGAAATAAAAGTTTTCAAAACACTGAATAAAACGTCTAAAATATGTACAGAATAGTAAATAACAACAAAACACAAGGGATTTTCTATGACAAATAGAAAAACAAAAAGAGGGGCTGGGGATTTAGCTCAGTGGCAAAAGCTCCTGCCTGGCAAGAGCAAGGTCGTGAGTTCGGTTCCC
>NW_004955475.1:10626338-10650073 GCF_000276665.1 Chinchilla lanigera
AAAAAAAGCAACGCAGTTGGGCCTCTGCATCCAGGCTGTGAAGGCTAATGTATTTGGTGCAATGACTTTAAAGTTAATGATTCTAGGAAGGTACATGGAGTGTAATCAGGCAACAGAGGCAATGGCTGGCTAAAATGGTGGTGACCACTTGAATGGTGAAACTTTCTGGGTCAGAGAGCTCCAGCTCCCTTCCCGAGACCCAGCACAGCGAAGGTCTTCAGAGCCACAGAGTACAGCTTCTCCTGCTTCGGAGGCGAATCCATGGTGGTACTCCCGGGAACTTCACCCTTATGCCTGCGAACTCTTGTCCCATTCCCTAGTTCAGGATCCCTATCCTCTGAGCCCAGACTCAGGACCTCAGCAGCCACATCAGAAGAGCTCTGGGCTGGCGCTGGTGGAAGATCTGCACTGAGACAGGGCCTCTGTAAGGGCCAGAGAAGCCAACTGCAGTCCGAGATGGTGAGGCACAGAGTTAGACTTAGATGCTAGAAGCATGACCAATAGTACAGAGTGACTAGGTTGTCACAGGTACAGTTCCCAAATCACCCTTAGGAGCTTTGGAAAAACCCCGCTGCCTCAGGTGCCTCCAGATGCCTAACTTCCCAAAATCCCCATTGGTCTTCCATTCCAGCCAACCAGAAATCTTCCTAAGGCCCACACACTGAGGGCATGTGCTTCCCTCCAATACAACCAATTAAATGCTTGCTTATCCCTGACTGATTCATGGACAGAAGAGCTGGCTCACTGTAATTAAACCTCCTATTTTACTTACCAAGTCTCTACCTTGGCCCCCATCCTTGTTGGTCCTGCCTGGAAGTTAAGGTTTGGATCTGGGAAAAATAACCAGAAAAGACGGCCAAACCGCAGGGATGGCAGCCAGAGGCAAAATTATACTTCCCAGAGTATTGAAGGAGGTTGAACTGTCCATCCTACTGTGAGCTTGACCTCAAGCAATGCCAATCTGAGAAAAGAACTGGTCGTTAGAGTGTCTCAGAAAATACAGCTTTGTCACCAGGCTAATCGGTCCACTTTTCCCCAGTCAGGAGAGAAGAAACCTAGGAATATTTAGAGCCATTAAGAGTGATGGTTTATGCGTGGCTAGGATACTAAGGATCCTCAACTAGCAGCAACAGACACTGCTCTAAAATGACTGAAATTAAAATGTATAGGGAAACTTTTAAAAATCTGACAGTTGGTATAATTATAACAAAATGTACCAGAAAATGCAAATTTGAATTATGAAATACCATTTTCATCAAAGAGTTTGGCTAATTATCAATTACTTAAATTTTTACCATTTTTGGCAAGAAGACTTCTTGTGGGAAAACAGAATTTCTCCACTTTTACTGAGAAAACAGAAATTCTCATGTGCTGTAAACAAGAACCAAAACTATAATCCTGAAGAAGGCATTTTAGTTGTATCTATCAAAATGCAAATTGCACATGTCCTTTGACTCAACAATACCGTCTCTCAAAATTTATCCTACAGGGGCTGGGGGTGTAGCTCAGTGGTAGAGCACATAACTAGCACGTTTTCAACCCTGGGTTCCATCCCCAGTACAACAACAACAAAAATCTAAAGACAGAAACAAGATTATATGTAGCATTATTTATAGTAGTGAATGAGTAAAGGCATATTTCCATCCATAAGTGACTCACTAAATTGTGATACAACCATACTATAAAATGTTATGCAGCCAGGTGTGGTGGTGCACGCCTGTAACCCCAGCACTGAGGACGCTGAGGCAGGAGGATCACCAGAGTTCAAGGTTAGCCTGGGCTATACAGGGAGACCCTGTCTCAAACAGTAACATAACATAACATAACATAACATAACATAACATAACATAACAACATAACATAACATGTTACACAGCCATTTTTAAATGAAGTGAATTCTTTGTGTTAATGCAAGAAGTACATAATATGTTGCACAATGAAAACGCTATAAAATAGTACATATAATAACCCATTTTGTTTTGAAAAACAATATACAAGTGTGTGGGTATTCCTACACATATATATGAATAATAAATGCATACACACACACACAGAAAAAGGTCTTGGAAGACATACCAAATTAAAAGCTACTTTTTGTGAATGGGAGTAAGTATAAAGGTTAAGAAGAAATCTTTCATTTTTTTACTTTACATATTTGTTTGAATTTTGTCAGCCATTATTTTTAAATTTTTATCACAATAAAACATTTTAATAAGCACTTTTATAATCAGATCAATGAAATTATAATTGATATATATTTTAAATATGAATAACCCTGTGTAGGTAAAAGGTGACTATTAAAAAATTTCAGCTAGAAAAGCAAAGATAAATTTAGGGCAATTGTAAACCCAATTACCAGTCTCAGTGGGGTACTCATGACTGGATACAATGGGATATGAACAAACAATGCAAATAGGGTAAATGAAGAGATATTCGCTTCTAGAAGAGAAAACTTCATTATGCTACATAAAACTCCATGACACTCAGGAAAAAATATGTTTTACTTTTTGTATAGTATCACCCCCTGAGGGTTTACTCAACTCCTAGGCAAGGATGGGAAAACATAAAAATCAGAGTTGGGGGGGCTGTTCAGTACCAGGAATTGAACCCAGGACCCTTGCACTAAGCTACACCCCCAGCCATTTTTTGTTATTTTCAGACAGGATCTCAACACCAAATCTCTGAATTGCCCAGATTTGGCTCAAACTTGCAGTCCTCTTGCCTCAGCCTCCCAGAGTACTAGGACTATAGGAATGGAGAGCTGAGGGTACAAGTCACTGATAAAAGTGTGTGCCTGGTATGCATGAGCCCCTGGATTCAATCCCCAGCACCAAGAAAAAAATACCTCAGAGACCATTTAATCAAGTCTCATTTTATATTTGCACAAACAGGCCTGAAGTGGTGAAGCAGTTTCCTTAAGGTCCTATAGCCAGCTACAGAAGTCAGGTTTTATTCCAGCCCCAGTACTTCTTACTTCCTTTTGGATCTTCCCAAGTCTTCCATCATGACAGAAAATATTTTTCAGCCTTATGAATATTAGCTATCCTTATATTTAAATTTTAGAATAAAAATACATGACAAATTTAAAATGTATATACCTCCACTAGTACAGATGTTGAATGAAAAGTTAATTTATTTAGACAAGAAAAGCATTATTGGCCAGGCATGGTGGCACATGCCTATAATCCCAGCACTCGGGAGGCTGAGGCAAGAGGACCACTGTGAGTTTGAGGCCAGCCTGGACTACAAAGTGAGTTCAAGGCCAGCATGAATTACATAGTCTCAAAAAGAGAAAACCTATCTCAAAAGACAAAATTTTAAAAAAGGAAAAGAAAAGCATTATTGCAGCCAGGTGTGGTGGAGCACACCTGTAATCCCTGCACTCTGGGAGGCTGAGGCAGGAGAATCACTAAGTTCAAGCCCAGACTGGGTGACTTAGTAAGATCCTGTCTCAAAATAAAAATAGAGCAGGCATCTATGGCCATTCCAACCTGAACACACCGGATCTCAAAATAAAAATTAAAAAGGACAGGGAATGTAGCTCAGTGCAAAGGCCCTAGGTTCAATGCCAGTATCAAAAAAACAGGTATAATAATAACATTTTCTTGAAAACGCATAAAAGTTATGTGAATCTAACTATATGTTACTATTTCTTTAAGAACTAATTTTCTCCTGAATTCTAGCTGATCTTCAATTGGCAGTGCCTCTTAACCCTCTACCTTCAGTTTCTCTAAATCAAGTAGCTGATGACCTATATACACTAAAACCACCACAGCAACCACCTATTTAAAGGGAGCCTGCGGTGATTTCAAGAACCCTTTTGTGATGCAGATAATTATCCCCTTTTTTTCTGTTTGTAAGGAATGGGTTCTCTGATCTTTAAAAGCACAGATAGACTAGATAGACACAGAGAGACAGAGCGGTAGAAAGACAAAATAAACTTAAAATTAAGCTGGACGCAGGAGTATACACCTGTAATCCCAGCTACTTGGGAGGCTGAGGTAGAAGGAGTGCATGTTTGAGGCCAGCCCAGGCAACACAGTGAAACCCTCCTCTCAAAATAAAATGGAATCGAATTGAAAAAAATTTTTTTTGCATAAGCAAGGAAAAAAAGGAGTGAATGGTGGCTGGTGGTGAGGAAGGGAGTAGCAGAGAACCACAAGCTAATTCAGTCACAAACAGTTTATATTCCCCACCCCCCTGGGTACCGGGAATCGAACTCATGACCTTGCGCTTGCCAGGCAGGCGCTGTGCCGCTGAGCTAAATCCCTAGCCCCTAGGAGTTTACATTTTAAAACTAAACTTGAAGGCTGAGGCAGGAGGATCTCTGTGAGTTTGAAGCCAGCCTGGGCTACAAAGTGAGTTCAAGGCCAGGATGAACTATGTAGTGAAACTCTTTCTCAAAAATCCAAAAAATTTTAAAGAATAAAAAAGTAAACTTGAATACTATGATATATAAATGGAGTAACAACCACTTAACCCGTAGGCTATAATTAAAATTATATCCAGTTTTAGACTCTGCGACTGAGGCACATGGGAGGACCTTGGAGAGATTTCAGAATAAAAATAAAAGGGTTAAAACATGACCCAAATGAAGAAAAATTAGAACTATTATTGTATCTAAGAAGAGATATGTTCTCAAGAATATGAAAAAAAGTCCAATTCAGTAACCAGCTAGTCTGCATTTCCACAGCAGAAAGTTATTTTACTTAAGTCATTACTGCATGTATTTCAACATACAAGTGTCTTACCTAGAATATCTATCAAACAAAAACTCTAGATAATTCTGAATGTTATTCACCTCTCCCACCTTACTAGCTCAACTCCATCTCAGAGAGTCGGTCAAATGGTAGATAAGGCATCTTTGGAATGCGAAGATTTAGACTCCTTTTAGGTCTAGCTATGTTGAAAATTTGTTGTTCATCTCTGTCTCCCAGATCCCAGTGTAAGGTTGAACCCTTTCCGTGCTACGGAGAAAGGGGACTCAAAAGTAGTTAACACCGAGAAACATGGGTAAACTTAAATTTCTTAGAAAACTATCTTCGCTTCAGTGTGCATGAGTAAGAGAGCTTGGATTTAGGGTTATTGCAGGACCTAGTTACCATGCTAAAATCACCAATTTGACTCCAAAGAGAGAGAATTTACCTGACTTGATATTTAAAACAAAAAAAAAAAGAAAAAGGAGAAGATAAAACATACTTGACAGTTAACCAAATGTGCCTGAACCTGTCATCTTACTTTGTCTCCAACATTTTGTTGTCTTATGCACGACAGAAATCTCTTATTAAACTAAATTCTAAGGTCTATGAAGGAATAGATCTAATTGTATTTTACCTGTACCACAACCCCACCCCACTCCCAACCCAGCATTCAGCAAAAGGCTGGGTACACAGAAGACTATTAACACTTGTTACATTAATGTCGTTATGTCCAAGGTTTTGTTAATACTTTATTGTACAGCTGCTTTTTCTAGTTACTCACCAGTTCATTCTCTAATACTGCTGCCTATAAAGGTTACATCTCTTTACTCTTCCTTTATCAAACACAAATGCCTGTTCTCCCTCATACTCTCAGATATTTTTAGTCATTTCATTCTTCAATCACCAAAACTCTTAACTTTCTTACCTCAGCTCCTACTCTTCTATTTAAAACCAAACTGTGAAGTTACCTTAATTTCATCATGTTTTGAACACATCATCTTCTATACCTTCTTTCCATGCTGAACTACATTAACACTAGCTTAACTTTCCAAATTACAAGACTACTATCTCCCCTCATTCCAACCCTCCCCAGAATTCACTCTGAACATGAAACTATTTGAGAATGCATTGGTCAGATGAAAATATCCAACCACCTTTCTCCCTCAATCAAATCTACAGTATTTGAAAGATAATAAAGTGTCTATTGAGGTAAAAAGCCTATGAAAGAAATAATGTTTGTTGGTGGTATGTGGGTGTGGCAGAGGACAAGTACATCCTATGTGTGCTTTTGTACATACATTACATATACATACACACATATATAATATAAACATATTCTACCCCACAAACTCACAAGCTTAAAAACCGAATCTTCTAAATCTGACCCAAACCACAGGTATTGTACAGATGGCTACTTTTTATAAACAGATACATTATCTCTGTGACAAAGTCAGTTGCAAAGTGTAAGAAAGGACAGGTAAATATTGCTATGGTCCGTTAGGGTTCTGGTTTTTTTAATTTATAAGCAAAATTTATCACCTCAAGACACTGACCATGGTCAGGCATGGTGGCACATGCCTGTAATCCCAGTACTTGGAAGGCTGAGGCAAGAGGACCACTGCGAGTTTGAGGCCAGCCTGGGCTACATAGTGAGTTCAAGGCCAGTCTGAGTTACATAGTGAGACCCTGTCTCAAAAAAAAGAGACATTGACCATGTTGTATGATTTATGCACAACACCAAGCATATCTTCGACTCTAAGAAATACAAAATTTACCATTTAAGCAAGAAAACGGGGCTGGGGATTTTGCTCAGTGGCACAGCACCTGCCTGGCAAGCGTGAGGTCCTGAGTTCCATTCCCGGTACCCAAAAAAAAAAAAAAAAAAAAGAAAACAGAGGCTTGCTTCACAGTGGTTTAATATGAACAGATTTGAATATGACATTTCCTGACAGAAGAATGAACAGTTTGCTGAATAAAAGCCCCGAATGAGGATATATACACAGCAGAAATGGGGCCTCAGACTCTCAGCACTTGCGCACAATGAAAGAAGAAATCTTTTTAAAAAAAAAAAAAAAGGTTATAATAAAGGATACAAATCAAAAAGGCAGCAACAATACCAACACTGGCGAGGTGGGAAAGGGAGCTCAGCAGCTACAGAGTTCATCTGTCTCCAGGAATGTCAACATTTAGATGGGCTCCACTCGTCAAAATCTAATCCTAACCTCTCTGACCAGGGTCGTCACAGAATCAGCAATCCTTTCCCCAAGGCTTTCATGATAGAGATCTAAGCAAAGGGCCCCAGCTTTCACCACGCACCAGAGTTAACTTGGTCTCATCCTACCACTTAGGAGAGACAGTGAACCCCAGCCCCAAAAAAAGCACTCCCTTCCGGACAAAATCTCAGGACACTTGTCAGCCATAAGAAGCTACTTTAGACTAAAATTTAGGAAATCCATACCCAGCTGCTGGCCCTGGGGAGAATGCTGAGGTTCTGTGGGAAACAAGTGCAGGCAGTTCAATAACCTTGTGACCAAGCTGGGGAGAGCAGTGACAACCCTGGCCCCTGAGCCCCATTCAACAGCTCAAAGTGCTTAGGAGAAATCAGAGACTGTGTTTATTTGTGTGCTTCTGCTCTTGAGGCAGCACTAAACGGGATGGGGAAGGAAGAAAGAAAGGAAGAAAGTAGTGACGTTCTTCCCTACAATCTGGAGGAACCTAGAATATGACCAACTGCCACCGTTCAAGGAGGCACTTGGCAGTGGTGAGTTATCCCCACCCCTGAAGCCAACAAACCTGCAAAGCTAACTCATATAGTAGCAAAGGCTTGGGGCGGGAGAACTGTTGGCCCATACTGACCCACCTGCTGGGAAGCAAAAATAGGCAGCCAGAGTAGGGAGCCACAGAGAAAGGAGGGCTAGGCAACAGGACCTCCCCTACTCCCTATGGCTTTCTTCTGACTCTGCAGCAGCCATGAAGATGGGCCCAGAAAACCCACACTTTGCTCAACACAACAGATTGCTTAGACTCTAGGAGGATTACTGCCATGGAAAGCAACAAGAGAGAGGAAAAAATGATATAAAAAAAAACTGCTGAGAAAACTGGGAATGGGCCTAGAGAAAACATGGAGAGCTTCTGGATCTCTACCACTTTCCCCAAAAAGAAAAAGTTCATGCAGGTAGAAAGGGCAGGGTTTTTCTCCCCGCTCAGTGTTCCTGGTTAAACCTAAGAAGGAAAATCCCCTGGACTTGCAGCATCGGTTTGTCTGTAAGTGTCACCAGCGTGAGCCCCCCTATACAAGGTTTGCCTTGGCATGGGTAAATGCCCGAGAAATTGCCTTCCAGTCCAACCCCCCACCCACCCACCCTCCCCCAAGCAAAGGGCATCTGCCTGTGATTTCCTACATCTCCTCAGAAAAGATCCTTTCCGAATGCCCACAAGGTGTAGTCAGGAGGTACCAAGGGGTACAATGGCAGACAGTCTATCAGGCCAGGGGACGGGCAGCCAACTTCAGATCAGAGAGAGAGAGAGGCTTAGTGTAAAAACCAACGTCATCTCAGCAGGAAAGTAGAGGGCAGGTGGTGAGAGGGGCTCCTACTGGCGCACCTTCCCAGGGACGTAGTTCCTGTCAATTGCCTCCTCCTGCAGGAACATGTGTAGGCAGCGTTCATTCTGAGCCAGTGGGTGCCCAGCAATTCTACAAAGAGACCAAGATGGTTATCAGTAGTGCTGGGCATCACAGAATTAGCAGAGGGAGGGGAGTGGAGACAGGAGGAAGAACAAGGTCAGCCCTAACGTCTGCACCATTGGAGAACAGCAGCAGGGTACACGTCAGCCCTAATGTTGTAGAGGGAAAGGGGGACAGAAGGCAAGGTAGGGAAATCTCAAGGTGCAGCCATTCATATACAGTGTTCCTTTAGGCCCTGGTACACAGGATCAGAATTCTGCTCAAAGGAACAGAGATTTACGGTGCAGTTAGCCCACTACACAGTCAACACATCACAGTACCCCTTACAAAAAAAAAAAAAACACAAGATTGGACAAAATATCCAGAAAGGCCATAATGGCAGAAGTAGCAAGCAGAGCTCCCAAGAACTGGGGTTGGCTTACTTGTTAATAAACTGTTCAAGACCCTGCCTCCTTTCTTCAATGAAAGATTCTTCAAAGATCCCTTCATCTCCTCGAAAAGGGAGCTGCCGCTTCAAGGCTTTTCCAGGCAGTGGTGGTACTACAATCTAGAGGAAGATGCAATATATCAGCCCCATGGGAGAAGGAACGAGAGCGAGTGAAATGGTACTCATCTCTTCCTAGGCATAGGATCCACCCTGTCTCAAGGACAGTAATTTGCAAAAACTAAAACCAGGTGGGTGTGACGGCACACGCCTGTAATCCCAGCACTGCAAGAAATGTTGAAGCAGGAGGACTGTCAAGGCCGGCTAGACTCTGTGAAGATGGGAAGCAGACCTAGAGAAGGGGCCAGAGGGGGAAAGGGGTAGTAAAAACGATCAAGATAGGTTATATACATACACCATTCCCCCAAGATGAATGTAATTATGCATCACAAACATATACCAATAAAAACACTGCCCTAAACTTACCTCTTTCAAGTTTCAAATGATATTCCCAGATCCAAAATCTTGGCATTTGGTAGATAAGAGTGTGTATGTATGTATATACAGGATAGTTAACATAGTTGTTCTACTGTCTTCTATTTCTTTGCTGAAAGAAACTGTTAATGAGTCCTTGACTGATCAATATTGCATGTCTCTATCTGTTTTCACGAGAAACCACTTTGAAGATACCAGTATGTAATACAACAAGCATTGTTAATTTCCTCCCATTTTGTTTGTAACTCTGTATTGTCTGTACTGTTCTTTTGCTATTTTGTAAAAGGTTGTCTGTCTGTTAATGTTTTCTTCCTTTTATTTTTAAAATTAAAAAAAAAAAGAGTGTGTTCACTCTCTCCATTCCCTTTCAAGATTTTACAGAACATGATCTTATACCCTCTCAAGCTATGTAAATCTCTTCCTCTAAGAGTGCCACGGGATAGGACATACCTTACTATCTCGCTCCAATTCATTTTTCAGCCATTCAAAATCACTGTAGCGCCTCCGTACACAGGACTCTTTCAGCTTGAAGATAGGTAGGTTTGTCTACATGGAAGGAAGAATGAAAGAAGAAAGATGGTGTGGTAGCTGGCTACCTGTCACAACCACTGGGCAGGTCTAATAGCCCTTATGAACCACGTACCTATAACCCTTTCAAAACACCATCAGGTAACTACTAACCATTACCGTGTCCAACCATGTCACAATTGGGGCTGGGGATGTAGCTCACTGGTACAGTACTTGCCTAGCATGCACAAGGCCTGGGGTCCCATTCCTAACAATGCAAAAAAAAAGGTTCCTTGTTGCTTAGAATTTAACCTACAAATCTACCTGAAGCTGTATGTAAATACACAGACAGACAGACACACACACATACACACACACACACACACACACACACACGTGTTTTCACTGCATTTTATTATTTGTAACAATAATGTCCATCAACAGAAAATTGGTTAAATGATTTATGGTATACTTGTACAATTGGGACACTATATGACTAAGAAAAGAATGTGGAAGATCTGTATGTGCCAGTATGGAAAGGTATTAACTGGTAAAATCAAGGTACAGAAGCGGGGGAGGCAGGGCTTGCCAGGCACAGTGGTGCACACCTGTAATCCCAACACTCGGAAGGCTGAGGCAGGAGGATCGTTGTGAGTTTGAGGCCAGCCTGGGCTACAAAGTGAGCTCAAGGTCAGCTGAACTGCATAGTGAGACCCTGCCTCAAAATGACAAAAGAAAGGGGGGGGCTTGCCTCTTTTTGTGTTTATAATATATATATATATATTAATTAATTAGTTAAAAGATATTGGTCACAGAGATTACCTTTGGAGAGTAAGACCAGACAACTAGACTGGGTGAAAATAATATTGTTTACTATACAATGTATCACATCCACATATTACATTTTCCATTAAAAACTAAAGTTCCCTATAAAGAAAAAGAGATAAGTCAGATGCAGTGGTGCACACCTATAATCCCAGCACTCTGGGAGGCTGAGGCAAGAGGACTCAAGCCCAGCCTGGGCAACTTAATAACTTAGTGAGACCCTGCCTCAAAATAAAAAATAAAAAAAGGTCTGGGGATGTAGCTCAGTGCACAGGCCCTGGGTTCAACCCCATTACTGCGAAAAATAAAAATAAATAAAGAGGTAAATATCACCAAGGTATGCCTTCCTCTACTTTTCTATTCAAATTGTTTCCACTCTATAAGCCCTATCTCAATCTCACTTCATTCAGGAAATTTCTCCTGACAATACCAGCTGGATATACTGGTATCCTTTCCGAACTTGCCAAACTTTTACACTTTCCTATCTCTTTACACACTGTTGTTATATATATCCTGTTTGTCTTGCCTACCTAACTAAATTATGATCTCATCAAGATCAGGAACTATGCCAGGCACAGTGGCACAAGCCTGTAATCTCAGAACTCGAGAGGTTGAGCAGAATAATCACAAGTTCAAGGCCAACCTCAGCAACTTTAGTGGGACTCTGTCTCAAAATAAAAACAAAAAGGGCTAGGGATGTAGCTCAGTGGTAGAGTGCCCAGAGTGCTATCCCTAGTACTTCAAAAAAAAAAAAAAAAAATCAGGAACCATGACTATTTCAAGTCCCTAAAATACATGTTACTCAATAAATACTCAATTGATTAAGAGAAACCCTATGTATGTTTATCCTGCCCTTACTTAGAAAATACAGAATAGCCATTATATAAGTTGGCTTACCACAGCTTGCTCCTTGATATAAACTGGCTCATTCCCACATCTTAATCATTGAAAAGATTCCCCAGACTCTAGTGACAACAGAAACCCCTAACAAACAAAAAGCCCTAATCTTACTCCTATCGACAAGTTCTAAATGGAAATGGCCAACCACATGCATTAATCATGACCATATTTACTTCCCACCAAATCATATCACTGGATGGGTAATAAAAGGAACTTTGTCTTTTTCCACAACTGCCTCTTGGGAAGAAAAGAGCATCTTGGAGCTCTGCTAGAGCTTCACAATGTGAGGTCACCAAGACACCTCTCCAAATCCCCATGAGGACAGGATTCCTTATTGAACAAAATGAAAGAGAAGAGCTTCAGCAATATTTATTATATGGGGCTGAGGGTAGAGGTCCATTATAGAGTATATGCTTAGTACAGGCAAGGCCTGTGGTTCAATCCTTAGCACCACAGAAAAAATTTTTTAATAAACACAAATGTTAAAAAAAAAAAAGCTACAATGGTGGTGCACGCCTATAATCCCAATGGTCAGGGAGGCTGAGGCAGGAGGATCATTCTGAGATCAAGACCAGCCTGAGCTACAAAGTGAGTGCAAGACCAGCCTGAATTGTGTAGTGAGACCCTGTCTCAAAAAAAAAAACAAAAACAAACAAACAAAAAAACAAATGTTAAAGGTGTGGTGGCATACCCCTGTAATCACAGCACTCAGGAGGCTGAGGCAGGAGAATCACTGTGAGTTTAAAGCCAACCTAGGCTAACAGTGACTTCAAAGCCAGCCTACAGGGACACCCTGTCAAAAAATAATAATAAATAAATGCAAATGCTTCAATAAAAATATCAAAAGCTTAGCCAGGTGTGGCACTGCCTGTCTACAGTCCTACTACTCTGGAGAGGGGAAGGAGGGAGACTGAGCAGGAGTGAACCTAGTCTGGACACTTACCAAAACCCCGTCTCAAAATACAAAAAAAAGGGCGGGGGATACAGCTTCATTGTGAGGCTCTGGGTTCATTCCCCAGTACTGAAAAACAAAAGCCTATACAACCATACAAATTAATATAAACAACACAAATTAACTCAAACCTACTGAGCAAGGAACCACCATCAACTCTATCATTATTATACATTTGTGGAAGGGACTGATGAGAAACTTGGTAGGAAAACTGTAAGCCTTGCCACAGACTATAGTGGAAAGAGCATGGGCTTTGAGGTCCATCAGACTTTGGTTCAAATCCCAGCCCTGTCGGTTACAGTGACATATACCTGAACAAGTTAAACTACATTCCTCCTTGGCTTACCATTTGTAAAATGGGTTTTTGTAAGGATAAAAATAGGCACTAAAATCTAGTTCAATGCCTGGCACATAAAAGGCACAAGATTAACAGTCTCTGTTGTTATTAGATTACCTGAAGGAGGGTGCTATTACATTCATAATTCCTAAGACTTTTAAGTAGTCCAAGAGGATAAACAATGTCTTCAAACACTCACAGCAGAGTATTTATACTGAACATGTTGTGCCTAGGTTCCATCAGGTCATTAAGTTCTGCAGCAATAACAGTTCTTTTTTTATCATATTTTGTTTTTTACTTGTTTTTGTGGTGCTAGAGATCAAACCCAAGGCCTCAAGCATGCTATCTGCTGCACCACTGAGCTACACCCTCAGCTCCTTTTATATTTTGAAATACATAAATTCCATTCTTCCCCAAAGACATGACTTCAAATAGTTCTTATCTACATAAGACAGGTATTGCCAGGTACAGTGTGACATGCCTGTAATCTCAGTGCTCTGGGAGGCTGAGGCTGGAGGACTGCAAGTTAGAGCCTAGCCTGGATTCTAACAAGACCCTGTCTCAAAATAAAAATAAGAAAAGGGACTAGGGATGTGAGGATGTAGCTCAGTGCAAATGTCCTGGGTTCAATCTCAGTACCACAAAAAAAAGAGACATACACACACACAAATGTTGGGATGGAGGTGTAGCTCAGTGGTAAAGTGCATGTCTAGCACGTGTGAGGCCAGTATTGCCAAAAAAAGACAAGTGTTTCTCATGTTTTGCTATTCGTTCTTTCTTTTGGAGATAGATAATCCGTCAATGAGATTTCAAAGTCCACGAAGGAGACCACACTTTCTCATTCAATTCATACACTCTTTTAGGTCTTCAACGCTGTTTAAGCAGATGCTATCCATAAGGAATATTCTAGCTTTGTAGCCTGAGAAGAAAACATAAAACCAGGAAATGGTTCTTAAAGGTTTTACCTATAACCACTTTGGACAAAAGAATCTGCAAACTATGTACTCTATCTGCACATTCCATCCTTACCCTCTGGACTAAGCACTACAGAATAAAGTCCTCTGTGGTGTACACTGGAAAAAGCCACTCCTGGGGCAGTCTGTTCTGAAATGTTATGCATTAAGGTAACTACAGACCAGGGTAGAAATCCAAAAGGTTAATGTAGGACAGAAAAGGCAAACAGCCATTCATATACACAGAACCCAAATGAGAGGCGATAAATATGGAAGTAAACACTCTGGATATTTCAAATCTAAAAGATCAGCACGGGATGAGAGCCTCGTCGGATAATCCACCCATTCCAGTGCAGAGCCAGGCTGTACGGGGAGACGCAGCATGTGGTACCTGAGAAAACTTAAGCATAAAACATCTCTCTCCTCCAGGTGTTAACCTTAGACAAGTCAGGGAAGTATTCAGTCTCCAGGGGACTCCCTTTCTATTTCTGCCTCTATGAGCTTACTGCCACTCTTTCCCGGAGTCTATCTGGCCTCTAGTCCGAGGCTTCGCTTGAGTCCATCATCCCAGGGAGACCTGATTGGCAAGAAGCCCTACCTTCCTGCCCTCCCATTCCACACTGACTCCCCAAACCTAGCTTAGTTACGGGACCCGGCGGTATCCGCCTCGGCTCTCCATCCCCTAGCCCTCTTCCACCCTCCCTTTTCTTCTTTCATCAGTCAGTCAAGATTCCTATCTAGTCGAATTCCTCACTCTAATCTTTTTCCATCTTCCCCACCCTGCCCAGCCGGGCTGCACTTCTTCCTCCTGGCTATTTGTTCGCCCGCACCGTCATCCGATGTCCCCCTCAGGAGTTCTGTGCATCCTGGGGCCACAACCGAGTCTGCAGAGCGCTCTCTAAACCTATTACGCCCCTAACCCCTAAGCGACCCCTTCAGGCGTCTTCCCCGCCGTTAGCCGTCCTCAGAGCAGCCTCCACCGCAGCCCCCCCTCAGCTGTCTCCCTCACCCCGTGACTCACCCGCATGCGAACCTCATAGGTGGTGAAGCGCGCGCGGCCCACGCCCACCGTTTGAGGATTAAAGATGTCGATCTCCAGGAAGTTACTCGGCGGCCCGTAAGCGTCGGTCAGGTCCTGAGGCTTCGAGTTAAGGCGCCGAGTGTCAGCTACTGCCGTGTCCGACATCTTTACGAAGGAGAGACGGGGACCGGGGAAGGGGGGTGGGGGACAGAAGCCGAGGAAGGAGCGCGCACGGCCCCTCCCGCTTGCAAAATAACCAGCCAACCCACAGACAGCGGCGCCGCGCACGCGCGCCCACGCAGGCACGCACGCGCACGCTGCCCGGGCCCGGGCCCTGCGCCCTGCATGGCACAGGCACTGGTGGCTGCACTTACTGTGCGGAAGAGGCCTCATTCAGGCTTCCGGGTGATGATGGTGGCTACCCCGGAACCTGGATCTTCCGTGGTGCCATCCAATACCCTGCGAAGCACCAGGGGCAGCCTCCGCCAATCAACGCTCCTCAACCCAAGAAATTGTCTCAGACGGTGTATCAATCAGCAGCGGGCACTGCCCCACAAGCTAGGATTCTACAATGATAGGCCAAAGCCCCGTGACCTGAATAAATCCGGCTTTTCCGCGAAAATAGAAGGGTGATCTCTGGAGGGTGGGGTTCCAACAATAGTACCGAGAACCTAGAATGCAGCCTCACCGCAGGTGCCGCTGATGCTTTCAATTCAGGCCGCACACAATTGAGCAGGTGGCAAGAAAGCAGCGAGCAACTATAACGGGGTAACACAGAGATGACTCCTCACTTTTCAGGAGAACTGGACTCATCTTCCTCCTCTACATGTTGCCGTGGGAAAGCTAACTCCAGGTTTACTCAGTGTTAATTTCTCAGCAAATTTGACAGCACTTATTTAATACACTTCAGAACTCCATACTTGGCAGTGTTCTAAGGTTGCTTGCCATAATGGAGCTAGAATACACATCCACCTGGAATCATCTATAGAAATACTAATATTTATGAAACTAATCACATGCTCCACATTACATTAAGGGATTGACAGGTAATCATTTCAGATCATTCCTCTTTCCTCCTCCCTTCACCTGCCCTCCGTTCCTCCAAAAATATCTCCCAGCCAGATGTGGTGAAGCATGCCTGTAATCCCAAACACTCCTACACTCAGGAGGCTGAAGCAGGAGGATGGGGAATTTGAGGCCAGCCAGGGCTACATACTGAGATCTTGTCTCAAAGAAAATTTTTTTCCTATATCACTGATGCCTGAAATTCTTTCAACAAAACACAAGGCCCTACAATTTCACAATTATTTAATTCAATTTAACTGACATCTACTAAGCAACTACTCACATGTGAAATACCATGGAAAATACTGGAGACCTAGAGTTAAATAAGAGAGTCCCTGCCCTCAAGAAATTAACATTCTATTGAGGGAGACAACAAAACTAATATAATATGACAAACTGAAAATAAGCAAATGTTAGTTGGGCGTGGTAGCACACACCTGTTCTCTGAGCACTTTGGGAGGCTGAGTTTGAAGGATCACAAATTCAAGTCCAGCCTGGTCAATTTAGCAACTTAGCAAAACCCTGTCTCGAATTTTAAAAAAAACAAAAAATTAAAAGGGCTAGAGATGTAGCTCAGTGTGAAGGCCCAGGGTTCAATCCCTAGTACTGCAAAATTAAACAAATGCTAAAAAGTAACATAGGACATACATGTATAATTGGAAGAATTAGAGAAGGCTTTCTGGAAGAAAAAGCCTTTGAGTTTAACAGAAGTGAAAAGACATAAAGAACAAATAAGAGTGGAAATGGGGAAAGGTAATTTCTGGAAGGAAAAAAAAAACAACATATACAAAGTCCTTGTGATAAGAAACAATATGGTATTTTCAGGCAATTATTACCAATTCCGATTGTGGGATGGACGTATTTAAAGGTAGGTTGGCTGGGAATGGGCAGAGCAGACCTTATGATAGGTGAAAGGAAGCTGTTGAAGGATCTTAAGCAGGAAAAAGACATGCTCAGAGTTGTGTTTTAGAGGGATGATTTTGCAGATAACATGGAAAATATATTTAAATTGAATGTGACTATAAAGATGTTGACAAGAAAATCGGGTGATGGTGGAAATGGAAAAAAGGTAAAAGATAGAACAGAGATTAAGGAAATAAAATAGATAGGACTTGTATTAAATATGATAGCAGTACAGTATAATATAGGATTTAAGCATGTAAACCAGGGATTAAGGCTGTCTGGGTTTAAATATCAGCTTCCTAGCTGTATAACCTTCAGCAAGTTATACAGTTTTCCTCAATTGTAAAATGAAAACGTTATGACTGATAGCTACCTCTGGGGCTGCTTTGAGAATTCAATAAAATAAAATATTTTATGTGCAAATGGTAAGTGTTCAGTAACTGTTAGCTATTGCTACTGTTTGGGGGTTGGCAGAAGAGGGAACTGAAAATGACCCTTACATTTCTCACTTACATAACTAGGTACCATCCATGAAAAATTGGATTACAGAAAGAGCAGTAAGTTTGAAAAGACAGTGAGTTCAATTTAGGAAAATCCAGTCGGAGAGGTCCAAATGGCAGCTGGAAATAGTTGCCTGGAGCTCAAGGGCTTGCTCCGGGTTAGAGATAAAGACTTGGGAGTCATCAACATATGGTGTAGAAAGAAAACTGTGAAGATAAGGACCGAGGACTTAAATTGGTGAGGTTATGCAATTTTGTTGGGAAAGTGAATCCCTTTTTGGGAAACAAATTGGCATGTGTTTAAAAAACAACTTTGACTGCAAGAAAACATGTAATACAGTACTAGCTGTCACTGGAAAGCAGAACTGGGAAACAGGAGTCTTGAACGGCAGGCAAAGTTGTTTTTCATTTATTACTTTTGTATTTTTAAAACATTTTAGCCAGGCATGGTAGTGCATGCCTGTAATCCTAGCACTCAGGAGACTGAGGCAAGAGGATTGCCGTGCGCTCAAGGCCAGTCTGCATTACATAGTGAGACACTTCTCAAAAAGCCAAAAAAAAAAAGAAAAAATTTAAATATTATTTACTGAAACTTTTGACTCAAAAAAAATTGTTTCCAATAATTTATTCTGAGGAAATACTCAGCTAATCACATAAAGACTCTAGTAAAGGATTTCACTTTTTTAAAGTAATTACTCATTTCATGCAATGTTTTTGTAGCTCTTTTCTTCTAATTTGATAATTTGGTTGGGGTTTTGTTTTTGTTTTTTGTTTTGAAACAGTCTCACTATGTTGCCAGACTGGTTTTGAATCACCGACTCAAGCCATCCTTCCACCCCAGCCTCCCTGGTAGCTTCAGGCGCATGCCACTATGCCAGGCTTGTGAATCTGTCTATACGACAAGTCCTGTAAAGGGGTTACACAGGGCTGGGGGTGTAGCTCAGTGGTACAGTGCTTGCCCAGCATGCATGAGGCCCTCGGTTTGATCCCCAGCGCTGCAATAATTAATTAACTGAGGTACAAGATGTTTTATTTTACAGGACATTGTATCTCAGTCACTTCTACTATAAAACCCAGTCTCTTGTATAAACGGCCAAATTCAGGATTCTCCTATAGGATATATCCATTTAAAGTTATGGTTTGGGCTAGAGGTGTAACTCAGTGAAAGAACATGTGCTTAGCATGTGCTGTGTTCAGTGTCCATCACCAAAAAAAATAATGTTCCACGCGTGTTAATATGGAATGAAATCTATGAAAAGGTGAAAAAGATGGTAAAAAAATTGTAGTGTGATACCATTTGTATTAATGTATATGATATATATAACCCAGGGGCCTGGTGCATGCAAGGCAAGCACAGTACCACTGAGCTACATCCCCAACCTACCTAATAATTTTTAAAGTCTGGAAGGATATACACCCAAATGTTTGCAGTGGTTACTTCTGGGGAATTTCAGTTAGATTTTATGTTTTTATTTATAATTCTCTAAAGATCTGATTGTGTGTGTGTGTGTGTGTGTGTGTGGTGTGATATCAAGGATCAAACCTAGGGTTATATTCCTTTTTTAATCAGAAAAAATAAAACTACTTCCATTTGGGAAAAGCATAAAAGGACAGGCACAGGGAAAACAAGCTTGTAAAGGATAACAGGAAGCAGTAGAAAGAAAACCAAAGACAATAGTTATCTGGAAGCAAGAATAAAAGTTTCCAGAAGAAGCAAGTAGGTGGTTGACAGTGTTTACTACAGTAGAAAGGTCAAATAAGATAAGCCCTGAGAAATGTCCACTGGTTTGACAATTAAATGACAGCAGCTTCAGTAAAATCCTGGGAATAGAACTGAAACACAATGGATTGAGAATAAATCAGAAAAGGGGAAACATTTATTAGAGAAATTCTTTTGGGAAGTTTGCCTAAGAAGGGAATGCAGTAGCTGGAGGGAAATGCATTGTTGAAGAAAGCTTTGTTTGTTAAAAATAGAAAAGATTGCAATGTATTTAGCAGCTGGAGGGAATGATCCTATAAAAAGTGAAAATTTGAGTGTACAGGCCAAGGAAGAGATAAGGCTTAGACTCAAGTAGTCCTAGGAGAATTCTGTAAGTTAGATTCACAATGAGATGCAAACAGCTGATACATGGTCTTTAAGAGAAAGATTTGGTAGGGTGGACAGAGAAGAGTAGAAAGTACTAGGCTAATTAGATCCTTTGCAGTAATAAGGTGATTAACAGCTGTTAACAGCTGGTTCCCATATATTCATAGACATACCTACCATTTTTGTTTTTCATGAGAGGCCCACAGTTCCCAGTTGCCAAGTGATGTTGGGCAAAGCACAGTTATCCTTCGGACCTCAGTTATCAAACACAAATATGAGGACACACGTGTGCGCGCGTGCACACACACCAGTCAAATCCTTTGGCAAACAGGTGACATCAGAATGTTGATGTCCATTGTTCTCTCTGTTGAGTTTCCTTGACCATGTTCATCCTTTCTTGAAAGGAGTCAAAAATGGGGGAAACTGTAATAAAGATTTATGATGTTTACATTGGAAGGAATCTCATTAGTTCTTCATCCTGCCTACAGGCAATACTGTATCTTGATCACACAGACAACTGTCCATCTTCCTGCCCTTAAATTTTTCCCTGAAGATTTCATAACGTACAAGTTAGTATTGCACAACCACACTGACAAGAACATCTTTCTGTATTCAGACTGTCCTAAAGAAAAAAAAAAGACTGGCAGATCAAAAGTTCCTGGAATTTGGGGTGTTTATGTTCTTTAAGATCAGGGGCCTGGAACTGCAGGGACAGAGTAAAACAGTCTGGCTATAAAAAGAGATAATGTAGGGATGTAAACAAAACAAAAAAAGCAGCACTCTAATATGCATACAGTCTGTACTACAAGGGGTCTGGGTAGAGATTTTAGCTGCTTTTCTTTCTTTTTCTTTCTTTCTTTCTTTTTTTTTTTTGAGACAGGCTCTCGCTATGCAGTTCAGGCTGGCCTTGAAGTCATTTTGTAGCCCAGGCTGGCCTCAGAGTTGCAGCAATCCTCCTCCCTCAGCCTGTTGAGTGCTGGGAGTACAGGCGTGCTCTAAGTGCTCTTTAAATACTCAATTTGTCTACTTAAATTGGCTATTGTATTTATTTTACCCGAGTATCTCTGGATCTCCTAGGGATGAGGACAATCCTATGCATGTTTACAGGGATTGCTAAAGACTAAGCCATCAGTTGACAAGAGTTTGCCCTCTAGCTTCCAGAGAAGTGTTTGTTAATTATATAATTAGTTATCTAGAGACCTGGAAAGATAATATAGTAAGACCTGGAAAGATAATAATGCTTCAATTATCCAGTCTTCTTTCCTTAATAAAAAGCTAACACTTATTGAACACTTACCATGTGCCAGGCACTATTTTAAGTCCTGTATTTTAACTCAGTCAATCCTCAAAACAATTCTACAACATAGGTGCTATTTTTATATCTGCAGTATACTGATTTGGGTTTTTTGAGGTTTTTTTTTATTTTTTTGAGATAGGGTCTCGCTCTGCAGTTCAGGCTGGCCTTGAGCTCACTTTGTAGCCCAGGCTGGCCTCAAACTTGAAACGATCCTCCTGCCTCAGCCTCCCAAGTACTGGGATTACAGGTGTGCGCCACTACACCCAGCTCCATGCAGTATACTGATGAGGCAGACACATTAAGCGACTTGCCCCAAATTACACAGCTTATAAGTGGCAAAGTCAGGAGTTGAATCCAGATACTGTAGTCTGGTTTTTAAGCCCATGCTCTAACATGCCTCTCGAGAACATCAACTCTGCCTATCACCTATAGAGGGGAAGGGTGAAAAATATCTGAAAAGGAAAAAAGGAGAGAAATAAATAACAACAAAGACCTTCCATTGGGAAGGAATGCTCAGTAATATTCTGGCTACAGTCTACTCCTGCCTAGAATACTGTTCTGTTTGGTCACTAGCCTAAACTTTTTGTTAAATTTCCATCTTCTTAACAGACATGAAAGGGCTGGGGATATAGTTCAGTGGCACAAGTGCCTGCTTGGCAAGCACAAGGTCCTGAATTCAATTCCTGGTGCCAAAAAAAAAATAGCTATGAGAACTTCAAGCTTCTTTAATTTCTCCCCATCCTTGAAAGCCAATGCAATTTCCACCTCCTCCACAAAGCCTCCATATCCATCAAGTGTATAGTACTCTGTACTTTAAATTTCTTACACTTATTGTCTGTAATGTTCATTTGGCTCTGACTCACAGTCTTAACTTCACATGCATATATGTCTCATTTTATCAACCATATTTGTAACTGCTTTTTTTTTGTCTTTTGCGACAGGGTCTCACTATGCAGTTCAGGTTGGCCTTGAGCTCACTTTGCAGCCCAGGCTGGTCTCACACTTGCAATGATCCTCCTGCCTCAGCCTCCCGAGTGCTAAGATTACAGGCCTGCACCACCATGCCCATCCTCTGAGCTTGGTTCCTTTCTTAATGAAGCCTTCTCTTACTACATCAATGAATACTATATCCTTTCTCTGAATTCCTGCTGCATTTGAAGTTAGGACTAGTTACGACTCAATTGTTTTGTCTCCCTCAATTTGATTATGAACTTCTTGAAGGAAATGGATGGCACAGTGCTGGAAACATAATAGAATCACAGTATTGGAAAGGACTTTGGAGTCTTTCCTATAAGCAAGCTTCCTATTCAATGCAAGAATCCCTTTTGTAACAGTCCTGATGTAGCTCTGATTCAACTCTATGCTGCCAATAACCATAATTAAGTAAAAATAGAGAAATACAAGAGGAAGAATAAGTTTGGAGGAATATAATGAGTTGGATTTTGACTACATGCAGTTTAATGTGACTGTCAGACAACCAGGAAGAGACAAACATCTCAAATGCAAGTGTCAACCTGAAGGGAGAGGTTACGGCTGAAGGTAGAGACTTGGGAGTCTTGGCATAGAACTGAAACCCTAAGATTAGCACTGCCAAGAATGGGCTACAGATTCAGAGCACTTGCCTAGCATGAGGTAGAGCACTTGCCCGGCATGAGTGAGGTCCTGGGTTTGATCCCCAGCAAAAGAAAGGGAAGGGAAGGGAAGGGAAGGGAAGGGAAGGGAAGGGAAGGGAAGGGAAGGGAAGGGAAGGGAAGGGAAAACTGCTGAGAACAAAAGACAAGGACCAAGTCTCTGAGAATTCCTCCACTTGGAAGAAAAAAGGAGAAATCAATGAAGTAGGAAAACAGGAAAGCAAAGGAGAGGTTGGTCACTAGAGTTAATGGAAGATGAAGTACTGAAGTTACAGAGGATGTAAGAATGAAATAAGTCAGACCTGTGACAGTTTTTGAGGTATAAAATCACACCCAGAGCCTCAAGTATGTTAGGCAAACTCTCTACTGCCGAGCTACACCCTGGGCCCCCAAGCCAGAAGAAAAGAGCAGTCTTGGTGAAGTAGGGTCTATTTTTGCTCATCCTCATTATTCCCAACACCTAGCACAATGTCTACCTCAATATGTATTTATTAAATAGATGAATGAATGGATGAGGTGAATTGTAGGTCCTGCTATAAACAAGATCTTATGGGGAAAAAAGAGAAAACTAGAGAACTTAGTCTTTTTTCTCTAAAACAACAGGAGAATATAAGTGATGATAGAAATGATAAAATAAACTGGGTGTGGTGGCCTGTAATCCCAGCACTCGGGAGGCTGAGGTAGGAGATCTCTGTGAGTTCAAGGCCAGCCTGAACTGCATAGTGAAACCTGTCTCCAAAAGACCAAAAAAAAAGAGAGAAAGAAAAAGAAATGTTAAGATGTGAAAGAGCAGTTGAGGGTTATATTCCTTCCCCCAAATTATGAAGTAAGTTTATCTGAGACTCTCTCATAGAATAACAGCAAACACTCTCAGTAGATAATACCTATAAACTCTGGACAAAACACCCACATGTGCTTGCACATACATGCATGAGCACACATGCACTTGCATGCACACGCACGCTCACACACACACACACACACACACACACACACACACACAGCCCTACGAGAAGGCTCCAGAGAGTGAACAAAAGCAAGCAGATTTTCAGAGTGCAGATAGAACACGAAATAAGAGATCAGAATGGGGTGAGTTTCTGATTTTATGGTTTCACTTTATGGCTTTAGCCTGAATGTAGGCTACAATCACTGGGCAAACCACTAAAATGCCATTAGGAAAGCATCCATCTATCCTGATGAAGCAGAGAACAGAACTTAGGACAATCAGTCTCTGGAAAACAAGGAGGTGCCTGAGAGAGGAGAGATTCTGAGAAAAGGAGCCCTAAGTTACTGTCTAAATTCTCAAGGTGCATCCTAAACCATAAATGTATAGGAAAGATACAAAGTAATTTCTTTTTCTTTTTTTTTTTTTTTTTTTTTTTTTTTGGTCTTTTTGAGACAGGGTCTCGCTATGCAGTTCAGGCTGGCCTTGAGCTCACTTTGTAGCCCAGGCT
>NW_004955475.1:10650848-10652765 GCF_000276665.1 Chinchilla lanigera
AAAAAGTGAAATAAATCAGACACACATGTGTGAATATTGCATTGTTTCTCTGCTGTGAGAAATTGAAAGTGTAAATAAGGACCAAAATGTATAATAGCTAATGTGAAATAGGAAGAAAATGTTCAAATGGGGAAGGAAACAAGAGAGAGGGGAGGAGGAAAGAAAGGAGAAGAAAAAAAATGAGAAAAGAAGGTGCTGTAGTCAGGGTTTACAAGGGAAGCAATTTAATACAGGACACATAATTTATAGGATTATTTCATAATAGTCACCCAAAGAGTCAGGTACAAAAGAGTGCAGGAAATCTGTCCACACAGTAAAGACCCAAAGAATCCAGTTAAGGGCCTGGATCCCACAGCATGAGTCCAGCTGAAGACCTAAAACCCGTAACAATGCCCCCTACGAGTCCAACCAGAGGCCAGGAGCCCACAACAATGTCTCATGCAAGTCTGTTTCATGGATGTGCACTACAAAGGCCCAGAGTTCAGTGGTGGAAGCTAGAAAGTCTGTGCCAGCGGGATGAAGGATCTGTGCCAGCGGGATGAAGGATCTGTGCCAGCAGGCTGAGGGTTCTGCACTGGAGCCAGGAAGAGACGACACTCAAAGTAAGGACCAGAGCTCCCCCAAAATGAACAACAGTCATTCTCAGCAACAATAAGGGCCTGAGCTCCTCCAACAATGAGAACAGCTGAGTTCATATCAGGAAAGCCAGCATGACAAGTTCCTCCAGGAGAACCAACAGCCCCCAGGAAAACCAGTTCCCCTTTTTGGCAACGATCCTCAGGTGGTCCTCCCACACCCAACACCACACTGATTCAGTTCAGTTAGGTGTTACAAGTTGACCACCAGTTGTCAATCCGCTACAGAAGGAAAACATGCAAACAAAGCTTTGTAAATGGGAAGGGAGGAAGGGTTGGAGGGAGGGTAGGGAAATAGAGAAAAAAAAACAAGTTATATCATGTACAGATACAAATTCTCTATGATGAATATGATCATTATGTATATCTAAAATGTACCAATAAAATCTAATGTAAAAAAAGAGTACAACTGGATAATCATATGGTAATTCTGTGTTAAACTTTTTAAGAAATGCCAAACTGTTTTTCCAAAGGCGGTGTATCATTTTACATTTCTACCAGCAATACACCAGTTTTTCCATTTTTCCACATTCGTACCAAAAAAGAAGAATAGGAAAGGAAAAAGCTGTATTATCATTATCTGGGGATGAAATGATAGAAGATCCCAAAAACTCCACCAAAAGACTTCTAGATTTAATAACCAAATTCAGTCCTGTAGCTGGATACAAAATCAACACTCAAAAATCAATAAAATCCCTGTACACAAATAACAAACTCACTGAGAGAGAAATTAGGGAAACAATACCTTTCACAATAGCATCCAAAAAAATGAAGTACCTAGGTTCAAGACCTTCACATTGAAAACTACAGTACACTAAAAATCGAAATTCTAGAGGACATCAGAAAATGGAACTACATCCCTTGTTCTTGGGTAGAAAGAACTAATATAGTGAAAGTGGCCATATAATACTTCCAATATTGTTATAGAGATTTGATGCAATTCTGATCAAAATTCCAAAAGCATATCTCACAAAATTAGAGAAAACAATCCTAAAATTCATTTGGAACCAGAAGAGATCTAGAATAGCAAAAGCAATCCTGGGCAACAAAGGCAAGGCAGGGAGTATCACAATCCCCAACTTGAAATCAGACTACAAAGCTATTGTGATTAAAAAAACAGGCCTGAGCATCAGTGGAACAGATTAGAAGATGCAGAAACAACTCCAGACGTACTCAGCCACCTCATCTGTGACAAAGGAGCCAAACACCTTCACTGGAAGAAAGATAGCCTCTTTAATAAATGGCACTGGATAAACTGGCTTTCCACATGCCAAAGACTAAA
>NW_004955475.1:10653950-10657965 GCF_000276665.1 Chinchilla lanigera
ATAGCAGCACAGTTTGTAATAGTCAAATCTTGGAAACAATCCAAATGACCATCAACTGGTGAATAGATAAAGAAGATGTGATTTTTTTTTATAAAATTACTACTCAGCCATAAAGAATAAGCTTGAGACACTTCTAGCTAAAGAGATGGACCTTGAGACCATACTCTTAAGTGAAGTAAATCAGACTCACATGCTGTAATACATATTGTTTCTCAGGTGTGAGAAACTGAAAGTATAAACAAAGACCAAAATGTATAATAGATAGTGGAAAATGGGAAGTTAATGCTCACATGAGAAGGGGAATGGTGGGAGGGAGCAAATAAGGGACAAGAAAATAAAAGAATAGAAGAAAAAATGGAAACAAAGCTTTTGTAAATAAAGTGGGGACAAGGGGCTGAAGGAAAGGGAGAACAGTAAGATATACCATGTACAAGTACAAATTCCCTATGCTGAATGTTATCACTATGTATCTAAAATGTACCAATAAAATAAAAATAAAGTTATCAGAGATAGAAAAGTAGAGTGCAAACCAAAGGTCAGAAAGCTGATAAAAGAACAAGCAGCAGTTGACAAAGTAACCACAATAAAGGGAGAGGATGCTCTAAAAAAAGAGAAATGTGTGGACAGAGGAGGGAGGGAGGGAAAGGCAATGGAAAAGGAATTAAGCTGTGTTGTGTACATGGACCAACTCCACACGAGGAATGTAAACATTATGCACTGCACACATGTACTAATAAAGTCATATTTTTTAAATTATGGGGAAATCTATCATTCACTAAACAAATTGCAGCTTTTATTGAACTATAATTTCCTCCAATTCCATAGGCAATTACTGTTTGGGACAACCTATATGTGCTTTACATAGACTTATGTTATTTAATGCTTGTGCAAATGCCATTTCAAGATAGATGACTAAAAATACGGAAATGATTATGTTTCACCCAACTGATAGACTATTACACAGATACTAAAATTATATTTATGAACCTGTTATTATTTGAAAACATGCTTATATGTTAAATGAGGAAAAATCCAAGAATACAAAGGTATATATAAAACTGATTGCAACAGTTTTTTAAAATCCATACAGACAGCCCAAGCATGGTGGTGCACACCTGTAATCCCAGCACTTGAGAGGCTGAGGCAGGAGAATATCTGCGAATTTAAGGCCAGCCTAGGCTACATAGCAAAAAACCTGTCTCACAAAAAAGAAAAAAAATTAAATCCATGCAGATGGAAAAATTAATGCTAGTAAAGTATATTAAAATACTAACTCTGGTTTTCATTGGGTAGTAAGGGGTATTTTTAATTTTGTATGTACTTATAATTTTTCTTTAATAAACATGTATTACTCCTATAGTGGGGGAAGGGACTTTGTTTCTTAAAAGTTTAAAATGGAAAGACTCGGAGTAAGGAGAAGGTTCCTGGTACACCAAATTGTAATCATAAGTAAAACAGAACTGTGTTGAAGATTCCTTTCTCTTTAACTTATATCTTAATGGCCTGATACCACTTACAGATTAACTGAGTGCATGATCTTTAAAGATGCTAGAAGACTGGCCCCAAGAAAAGAAGAAAGAAGGTCAGCAGCGGACACTGCCAGAGGCAGAAGTAATAAGGGACCAAGCAGAGATCAGAGAAAGTAAACATAAAAGTACAGGAAATTTGAGGGTGTTGGAGGGAAAGAAAATAAGATAGGTATACTTTAATATATTGCGGCCTCTATGAAAAAGAGAAGCTGGCAGTAGACTTTTATAACAGGCATAGTTAGCATACTACATTCTATTTAATTATTATCTGTATTAAGAGTGTACATATTTGTGCCTTTGAGCCTCTCCTTATTCCTCTTAGGGGCATGCTATGTATTTCTTCAGCCCACGTATGCTGTCATAGCTGCCTGATATGCCAGCAAAGATCAAATGGACACTAGATCTGGACATTCTGGAGCCTGCTCTGGGAGCAAATTACGTAAACATGTGCCTATCTATGTGAGCTATAGATTTTACAGACTGTGTGGGACAGCCAGGAAACTTCTGGTGATAAAGGAGATCTGGATAAGGCTCCATGGAGCCCCAGAGGCATTCATGGAAAATAAGAAAGTACATCAGTAGCCTCTGGGTCTAAACCCCATTTGTGACACACAACCTGACTAAGTGAATAATGCTGACTCTTACAGCTAAGACCATTTTTTTGAGACAGGGTCTTGCTGTGCAGTTCAGGCTGGCCTTGAAGTCACTATGTAACCCAGGCTGGCCTTGAACTGGTGGTGACCCTCCTGCCTCAGCCTCCCAAGTGCTGGGATTACAGGCATGCACCACCATGCCCGCCCAGCATAGGGACCATTTTTGTGTTATTCTCTCCTGTTGGATTTATGTACTACTCTGTTATCTTCAAAGCTTTTAGTGGGATAGTGGTATGATTGATGGGAGATTTTAGTTTATTATATGTTAATGAGGGCATTAGGATGAATTTCTACATGGTTTGAATACAGTTGTTTCCCAAAAAGACAGGCTTTCTCGCAACCTTATATCTTCAGTATGATAATGCATCTTTTAACCCATCTAAAGGCAGAACTAAGGAGACAACCTTAAAAGAATGGCATGTGAAGGGGCTGGGGATTTAGCTCAGCGGCAAAGCGCCTGCCTGGCAAGCGCAAGGTCGTGAGTTCAGTTCCCGAAACCGGAGAAAAACCAAAAAAAAAAAAAAGAATGGCATGTGAAAGGACAAAGACTAGATCATGGCATTAGCCACTGACCTTCAGAGTGTAGATACAATTGTCTTAGAACTCTAATATTGTACCTTGTAGTAGAAAAGATTATAGCTTCCATCATCATATGCTAGTGTCTTGCACCACCCAATATAATAGTTACTAGCCACAAGTGGCCAAGTTTAAATTAAATTAAGTCTCCTGCTCCTCAGTTACACTGGCCACATATTAAATGTTCAGTGACCATGTGTGGCTACTGGCTATCTTCTTGAACAGTGCAAATATAGAACATTTCCACGCCAATATAGAACATTTCCATCAACGCAGAAAGTTCCACTGAACAGCACTGTGAATGTAGACTCTCAGAATAGTGATGTGAACACTAAGCATCTCTGCATCTGCATGTAAAGGAACTTATTTTTTTCTGATGTCAGGTTGTCACTTTGCGCTGCTGAGCTCAGAGTAACACTGGGGAAAGTAAAGCAGTTGAACAGACTTATGAGTCTTGCTGCTACAATTTAAAAAATAAGAATTCTCAAGGGAATCGCTAAATAAAATGTGGTATATTCACTAAATGCAATACACTACAGCAGCTGGACGGAATGGGCTAATTGTATCGATAAGGATAGACTTTGGGGATGAGGGTGTAGCTCACTGGTGGAACACTCACCTAACATATGCAAGGCCCGATCCCCAGCATCACAAAAAACAATACTAAGGATACAGTTCAAAAACATTTTTGTGCAAAACAGAGTAAGATGCCAAATGCAAGCAATGATGCACAGAAAAGCACTGTTTTGTTATAGTTTGAATGTGCTCACCATATTTCATGTGTTAGAAATGTAATCCCCAGTGCAACAGCATTAAGAAATGAGACCTTTGAGAGGCCATCAGGTCCTGCAGGTTCTGCCTTCATGAATGGACTAAGTCCGTCATCATAGGAGGGTTTGATATGGTGGGAGTGACATTCTTATAAAGGATGAGCTTGGATCCCTATTCTCTCCCTTTTAAATGTTCTCTTGCTGTGTGAGCCCTTCTGCCAAGTTATGATGCAGTACAAAGGCCTTCACCAGATGCAGCCCCTCAATCTTGGACTTCCAGCCTCTAGAACTGTGAGCCAAGTAAACTTCTATTGTTTATAAATTACCCAGCCTGTAGTATTCTATTACAGTAGCAGAAAGTGGACTAAGAAAACATTACATTTTTCCTATATAAAATATTTTTTAAAGATCTGGGGCCAGGGATCTAGCTCAGTGGCACAGCTCCTGCATGGCAAGTGCAAAGTCCTAAATTTAGCCAGGCGTGGTG
>NW_004955475.1:10658945-10678299 GCF_000276665.1 Chinchilla lanigera
TTTTTTTTTGGTTTTTCTCCGGTACCGGGAACCGAACTCACGACCTTGCGCTTGCCAGGCAGGCGCTTCTGCCGCTGAGCTAAATCCCCAGCCCCTCATCCAGCTTCTAAAATGTATGGATCCAGCCTCAGTCAACAACAGAGCATACCAATACTTCTGCCCTTCATCAGAGAATAAATGCACTGCCGTTGGCCTCTGTGGTCCTATCAAAAGCCTGGCTGTGAGAAGAGATATTTATGGGCTATATTGTAAGAGACATTCTATCCATCCACTCCTTTAGGTGGCATTTTAAGTTGTGTACTCAGATCAAGTTAGAGCACCAGAAGGTTACATGCCTAAACCATCTGAGCTCAGCCCCTGCAGAAGTGTTTTAATGTTACATCCTTGGCGTTTAGCCAGGGTAGTTACAAGAAAGTACTATGGAAATCTCTGCTGCATGTGTTATGAAACTGTTACTGAGGACACTGTCCCTTCTGTGAGTCCTGCATGCGATATTTCTTATGGCATTTAGGGCCAGCAATGGACCATTACGTAGCTGTTAAAAATCATAGTTATGGGAGACAAAATATGAAAACATGTTTATGATAGATTCTTGGAAAAAAGCAGAACACAACATAGTATATAGACTAATTGGAACCACATAAAATTATATGTGTCTGTGGACAAGGACTAACACTGATAAACAAAGATAAAAATGGTATGAGGGCAACAGGATTAGAAGTGATGTTTTTTCAAAAGACTTTACTTGCTTTAGTCCTGCCTCTGTTTACAGTTGAGGAAACTAAGAATTCAGTGGCCGGAAAATCTCTATCTCTCTTGTGGAATGCTCTGCTTCTTTTTTCCTGATAACAAGTCTTGTGTAATTTGTTGCATTTCTCTCTGTACCTTGACTACCCAGAAAGGTAAGCTCACTGCTCAGTCAGTCATCATACATTACCTTTCTCTCCTTTTCCATACCTCTGATTTTCAATTTCTGTAATCTTATGACATGTGCACTCTTCTTTTGGTGAGGCGCTTCAGATCCCTTGTAGAAAGAAGCGCAACATAAAGCAGACCCCTCGGTTTAAAAGTAACACACAGTCAGGCTGGGTGTGGTGGCACACACCTGTAATCCCAGCACTTGGGAGACTGAGGCAGGAGGACCACTGTGAGTTCAAGGCCAGCCTGGGCTGCATTGTGAGATCTTGTCTCAAAAATAACTAAATAGATAGATGGATAAATAATTAAATAAATTAATGTTATATATAATCAAAGTAAGTTGGGAAAATATAAAAAAGGAAAAGGAGGGGCCAGGAAGATAGCTCAGTGGCGCAGCGCCTGCCTTGTAAGCTCGAGGTCCTGAGTTTGATTCCAGTACCAAAAATAAAGGAAAAAAAAGGAAAAGGAAAAAAGATAACCACTACTGACACATTTTGGTATTTCTTCCTATCTTTTCTCAACATATCTTAACCAAGTTATGAGAACATAATATACAAACTATCATACCCAGTTCTTCTTTCCCTGTAACTTTAAAATATAAGCAATTTTCGGACATTAGAAATACTTCCTTTCTTTGCAGTGATAAGCTTTAAATCCAGGGGCCTCAAACATGCTAATGCTCTACCACTGAGCCACTGAGCTACACCCCCCAGTCCCTTTTTTTTTCCCTGATGGGGGGGTGTTGTTTGGCAAATATCTCTGGCAAAAACTCTCCAGTAAAGAAGTATGAGGGCTGAGGATGTATCTCAGTGGTAGAGTGCTTGGCCAGCATACATGAAGCCCTGGGTTTGATCCCCAGCATTGGAAAAAAAAAAAAGGAATCTGACAAATATGCCAGTAGGACTTTCAAAAGGCAGAAATAAAGTGATCTACAGGAGGTTAAACAGGAAGCTCAAATATCCCTCAAAACCCAAAGTATAGCCAGGTGTGGTGGCACACACCTGTAATCCCAGCACTTGGGAGGCTGAGGCAGGAGGATCACTGCAAGTTTGAGGCCAGTATGGGCTACAAAGTGAGTTCAAGGCCAGCCTGAACTGCATAGCGAGATCCTGTCTCAAAAAGGCCAAAAAAAAAAAAAAATCCTGAGGCATGAAGTATTATGGAAGTTGTTCATGCATAGGGCCAAGACTGAATTTGTACAGATGTGAGGTATAAGCTCAGCCTAAGGCCAAAGGAGCAATGTCGAGTATTGTATCCAGATTGGAAGAAACATTTTAGAGCAAGAAACTCTGGAGATCACCTAATACAAGCAGAAAGGGAGAACTGACTTGTATATGCTCTGGAGTCAGATTGCCTAGATTAGTACCTCTGCCCTACCACTTTGTGACTCTGGATCCTTTACCTTAAGTCTCATTTTCCTTTGTGAAGTGCAAATAGTAATAGCATTTAGCTTATACACTTGTTGGGTAGGTTAAATCCAATAATTTGTATAAAGCACTTAGCATGACATCTAATAAAACCCAGTGCATGCTGTTTATTAATATTTGTGCAATTGCAATAAAAAAATTTTAAAAGAGCAAAAAAATGAGTATAATTAATATCGTTCAACTAGTTAGTGGCAGACTAATGACAAGATTCAGATCTTCTGACTCAGTCCAGTGCTCTTTTCATTACATCAGTCTGACCTTCGGAGTTCAGAAAGGACTGAAAATTACTTCCAACTTAGTAGTGAGGCCCACTCAGATCTACCGGGGACTAAAATCCGAGGCTTTTGGTCTAGGGTGCACTTTTGGGAAAGCAACTCACTAGTCTGGTGCCTGGAAAATAGCATGCTTTAAGGAATTGTTCATTAAGAGAAAAAAAAAATTTCATAGGACTGGAGATTGAACCCAGGGCCTTCACACTGAGCTACATCCCCAGCCCTTTTTCAATTTTTTTTTTTAAATTTTGAGGCAAGGTTTCACTAAGCCACCAATTTGCCCAGGCTGGGTTCTAACTTGTGATCATCTTACCTCAGCCTTCCAGAGTGCTGAGATTACAGATGCCACAGGACCAGCAAGGGAAGATATTTTTAAAAATAACACAGTTAAGCAGGCTTCTAAGACAGGGACCAGAAATGTTTCAAAGGAACACATGAGAAACAACTTAGGGAATGAGGCAAGAGGATCACAAGTTCAAGGCTAACCTGGGCTGCACAACAAGACTGACTTGTCTCAAAACGAAGGAAGAAGAAGGAGAAGCAGCAGAAGAAGAGGAGGAAGAGGAAGAAGAGAAAAGGAGGAGGAGGGGAAGAGGAAGAGGAAGAGGAAGGGAAAGAGGAAGAAGAAAGAAAGAAAGAAGAGAGGCAAAGAAATGCCTTTCTGGAAAAAGGACAAATGAAGATATGTATGTTCCATACGCATCTGTGAAGATCAGGGATGGGTAGAGGTGGTAATTTCAGAGTCCAGAAGTTTCTCATTGGTATTTATATTCACCACTACCTCTTTCCCTGTGGTTACTAGCAAAAATCCTATAAAACCTCTAGATGCGGACTGTGTTTTTTCAGAGCTGGGCAGGGTAACAAAGAAGTAGAGAAGCTGGGCATGGTGGTGCACACTTGTAATCCCAGCACTCAGGAGGCTGAGGCAAGAGGATCACTGTGAGTTCCAGACCAGCCTGGGCTACAAAGTGAGCTCAAGGCCAGCCTGAACTACACAGTGAAAACCTGTCTCAAAAGACAAAAATAATACCACGAAACAAAACAAAACAAAAACAAAAAATAAAGAAGCAGAGAAATGTCTATGTCAATTCAAATTAATAGAGCCGGGGAGGGGGTAGCACCCAGGTAGAAGAGCGGGTAGTGGCAGTGAAAGAAGCAAGGGAGCCAAACCCCTGTGATCCTCAAAAGAAAAAAGTGGTGAATCAGATGGCATCTGAGAACATAAACTCTGGGGTTTCAACTGGGAGAAAAGCCTGTGCCTCCCATAACCTGCCATATCTGTTCCTAGCATATGACAAGGGTGGTTTTCTGGGGGCCTCCTCTTAGCCCTCTTTCCTGGCCAGAGTCTCGTCTATTTTCCAAGGCTACCTTGCTGACGCTGGTACTTGCCTGAGGTGTATTCTAACACTGCCGTGGTAATGAGGTGAGTTACTCTGAACACACAAGCTTTAAAATCATAGTGTTTTTGTCACCCAACTGATCCTTTTGCTCCCCCTTCTAAAATATCTGGTCCTATGGTATATGATCATTTTTATCTGTCCAAGGTTTCAAGATACACTTTCATCTTGTGAAGGCTCAATGAACATCTACTTGATGGCAGAGTCTAGTGGGGAAGACAATATACTCTCATGAAATGAAAAGCCATGTATCTACAAGCATAAAATTACAGCATACAATTTTTTTTTTTTTGTCTTTTTAAGACAAAGTCTTGCTATGCAGTTCAGGTTGGCCTTGAGCTCACTTTGTAGCCCAGGCTGGCCTCGAACTCACAACGATCCTCCTGCCTCAGTCTTCCAAGTGCTGGGGTTACAAGTGTGCACCACCACACCCAGCAAGAATACAAACTGAATTCATAAAGGATCAGGTGGTGGAAAGTAGATAAGTGACCTGTCAGGTTGGGCTAGCTGGGGAAAGTTTCCAAGAGCACGCAAGTTTTGGGCTTTGAATTGGAAATATAAGGAGGCAACAAACGTGAGATAGTGGACAGGTGGACCTTTTCAAACAAATGCACACACAAAGGGGAGACAATGCAAGATATAACTCAAGCCAGGCCAGATGCCTGCACTGCCTTGCCATTTCCCCATCTCAGCAACGCTGCATGAGCTGCCACCACACCTATTTCCGTGAGAAGACAGCTCCTTATCATTTAGTGACCACAGGCTCTCTCCTCTACTAAATGAATTCATCACCCATAAAGCACTTACCAGATCCTCTAGATCTGGGCTACAAGAGGAAGAAACATATTCAGGAAATGCCTGCAAGGCCTTGTGAGCAGCTATGTCCCATCTTCCTAGTCTAGAGCCCAGTTAGGAATATATGGCCTTCTGTATGCCTTCTAGGTCACAGGCAGAGGACAAACAGATGTCGGAACAGAAGAATGAAGGACTGTGGAGAACCAAGATGGTTATTTTACCATCAGCAGGTTAATATCACTTTGAAGTGTCAATATACTGACAGCGCTGAAAAATCCTGCTTGCATGGATATCCTTCTTCACAGGAAAAAGGCCTCAACATCACAGAACATGTGTCAGGGATACTGCAAAGGGTAAACAAATTAAATTACAGTCCTTGTCCCTAGAAGCTTGAGGTCCAGCAGAAAACTTGGAACGTGGCCAAGTAGATAATATACATGATACAATTTAGTTAAAAGTTGTTAAATGTCCAAGGGTAATATCAGTTGAGTCCTGATCCCATTCATTCATTCAACTAACATTCATTTCTACTAGTGACCCAGAGCTGAGGTCACAGAGATACATAAAACATTCCTCAAGGAGCTTGCAGTTTTTTGGGAGAGACAGACAAGTAAACCAATACAGTTTGGGCCATATAGCATGAACCTGCCCCAAGGTGCTTGGGAATGCCGAAAACAGACCACATCTGCACTTAAAGGAGACAGGAAAAGCTATGTAGGAGTTTTCCAAAATAAGAGGCTTGAGGAAATAATAAGAGATGAAGTCCCAGGATGTAGACAGAAAGGTGTAAAGGGGCTCAGTTATTTCCAAGAAAACATGGAGAACTTTCACTGGTTGTAATTTAGCATGCCTAGCAAAAGCTGAGGCAGGAGCCAGGGATATAGCTCAGCAGTACAAGCACCTGCCTGGCAAGCGCAACGTCCTGAGTTCGATCCCTGGTACAAAAAAAAAAAAAAAGATGAGGCAGGAAAGGTGTGAAGTGACCTGAATATAAAAAAGTGACCTGCCAAGGTGTTTGAACTTGATCACATAGGCAATGGGGAAAATCAGAGAAAGTCTTAAACTGGGAAATTAAATGATCACATATAAGTCACAGGATGCCAGTTCTTCTGCCTCCTAGGTCATTCTCCTGTCTCCTTGAGCAAGCCACTTACCTCTGAGTATTATTAGTGTCTTCATCTCTGAAACAGGGATAATAGTGGTACCCACCTCACAGGACTGAGACGAAAAGTAAATGAGCAAACCAATTAGCAGTGACTGGCACATAACAAGCGTTCCCTAAATTTTAGCTGGAATTACTGGGCATTTTTCTCAGAATGGTAACAGTGTTAGCAACACAGAACATAAACTGTAGTGGAGAAAGACTGATGGAAAGAGATCTTATTAAGACGATGTCACAATTAAAATCCTAAATAAGGTCTCCGGCTAGGATTTGGATGAAGCAAGTTAGGGAGATGAAAAGGTCTAGATTTGGAGCCTGGGTAGATCAGGACAACCATTAGCCAAATTCAGAGATCAAGGGTATCCAGAGGGAAGAAATGTGGGTGCAGGAACAGATAAGAAGTTCAGTTCGGGACCTGTTAAACAAAAAGCGAAGCTGTTTAAAATGGGAACCAGAAGAATATCAATACTTAAGAGGAGTCCAGGAGAAGCGGTAGAGGAAACTAGCGAGAAAGAGCTCACTGTCAGTGTTAACTGTGTGTGGTGGGGACAGAGGCGAGCGGAGACCACCGCAAGCGGCTGTTTATGTGATACACGCCTCCCACCGATCACCCCCACCCGCAACATGCATACTTTTTTTTGTACCGAGAATCGAACCTAGGACCTTGCGCTTGCCAGGCAAGCGCTGTACCGCTGAGCTATATCCCCAGCCCGTACATATTTTTAGGCAGTTTTTTCATTCTTGCTTCACTGTTTTGTGCTTCTTGGAGACAAAGTGTTTTTCCTCTTGGTCGCTCTTAAGGAGGGAAAAGGTCTAGCATCTCCCAATACGGTAAAATATAAGGGACCCCGAATTAGGGAGCAGGTGCAAGGGGGAGGGGGCAGGAAAATTATTTTTATGAAAAGGAAAAAAGTCCGCGACGACCTCTAATAATTAAAGTTCCACCTCCCCATATCCTGCCACGCCGCTCTCCTGCCGCCGATTTCGGGCTCCTGGTCGCAAAGGAGGACGGGAGATGTAGTCCTTAAGACCGACCAGGGTGGCACGCCTGAAGAACTCGGTTTCCCAGGTGGCTCTCCAGGCGCGTGCGCAGATGGCTGCCCCGGCGAGTGGTAAACAGAGACGTCAGGCGGGGGCTGCTGCTTGGAGCAAAACAAAAGGGAAACCCGGGGGGCGGGGGGTGGGGGGTTGATCTGGGAACTGGTGCTGGAATAAGAGAGGCTGGGGCTGCAAGAACCTTGACCCCAATAAGAGTGGCGAGAAGGGAAGAGGCGGGGGAAGGGGAGTCAGGGGAGGGGCAAGTGACGCGGGGGAGCGGGGTTTGGGGGAGGGCAGTTCCCCGGGAGGAGGAAATTTGGGAGGAGTGTCCGGGGGGCAGCAACTTAAAAGGGGGAGGGAACTGCTGCTGGGAAGACGTTCGATGATGGGAGCGCAATGTATGAGGGGATACCGTGCCTCAGGTTTAAAAGAGCAGGAAGCTGAGTGAGAGCTTGGAGAAAAAGTGTCTGCGCTAGGCGGCGGTTACAGGTGGTGTCTCTAAAGAGCGCTGAGGCTCCAGGCTGTAGTCGGCGAGGAGATCAGAGAACTGTGTGGAAGAGACAGTTTGGGGACTACCGTCCTGAGGTGAGGGGGGGCAGTTCATGACTTTCTTGGGACAGCGGGAATGTGCCTCCTGGCCCTCGGTGCTTCCCCCCTTGGGGGAGGCATGGTGAGGGACTCTGGCAGGCTCTACTGAATGCTGAGCTGCGGAGGTCCAACTCCACGTATGGATCCAGGGAATAAGAATCCAGCCACAGAGGCTGCCGCGATTGTAGACCTCGATCCCGACTTCGAACCCCAGAGCCGTCCCCGCTCCTGCACCTGGCCCCTTCCTAGACCAGAGCTTGCTACTGAGCCGTCCGAGCCGCCCGAGGTGGAGCCAGGTCTGGGACAGAAGGTACACACGGAGGGGCGCTCCGAGCCGATCCTGTTGCCCTCCCGGCTCCCAGAGCCGGCAGGGGGCCCCCAGCCGGGGATCCTGGGGGCTGTAACAACAGGTCCTCGGAAGGGAGGCTCCCGCCGGAATGCCTGGGGAAATCAGTCATATGCAGAACTCATCAGCCAGGCCATTGAAAGCGCCCCAGAGAAGCGACTGACACTCGCTCAGATCTACGAGTGGATGGTCCGCACTGTGCCCTACTTCAAGGACAAGGGTGACAGCAACAGCTCCGCGGGATGGAAGGTAACTATGACCCCCTTACCTGAATCCCAACACCACCTATTCCTGGGTCCCTCAACCCCCTTACTCTTACTGTGAGACCCTTCTTAACACCCTCCCGCCCCATACCTTTGGGAAGTCTAGAGATCCAACTTAAGTCTTAAAGTAGACAAACATTTACTTGGTATATAGTATATGCCACACTCAGAGCTTGATGCTGGAGGGTCACGGATGAATTAAGACAGTCCCTACCATAGAGAAAAGCAAATTCGCTGCTCTCTGTTCAACACTTCCAGCACTTTGGCTTGGGCTGCCCCAAACACTTATTCCCACAGAGAAATCTTTACTCTATACAGCAGGAACTGTGTAAATTCCCTGCATGAACCTAGCCTTTCCTCCTCCTCCACCTCCTACCCCAGCACCTTTTCTCCCATTCCTGTGGGATTACTTGAATTCCCTGCTTGCCTCCCTATACCTCAGTGTAGAGAGGTACTATTCTAGGATTGCTCTACCGGGAGAAGGGAGTGGGTGGCAAAGGGTAAAAAGAGTGGTATTCATGGGGAAAAGCAGTTGATCTTACGCACTAAGAAGAAAAAGGACTGTGAGCTGCTACCTGACTCAGTTTACCCTATAAGAAATTCTCCCTTGAAAGGGGCTCTCCAAACTTTTGGGGGAAAGTCATGATTTACCGTAGAAGAATATTACTCATGAGAAAGGATGTAGGACTCTGACTTTAAAGCACAAGGTTGGGAGTTCCCTTGGCCTTTCACGAAGAAACTGTGGGGAAAGAACTCCCAAGATACTCTAACAAAAACTTGCCGTAAGAAATACATGCTCTAATCACAACGTCGGGGAGCTTCAACCCATATTAATGGGTTGCGCCTCCGTAGTTGGTGAGGTCAGCATACAGGAACAAGGATGAGCAGAGGGTCTTCCCCCTGGTATCAGAGATTAAGGGATCAGATCTGCAGTATGTGTAAGGGCTGGACAGAACAGAAGACAGGACAGCTGAGTGAGACCCTTTGCACTATTTCTGGGTAGACTGCCACACCACAGTCTAAGCTCATAAAGAGCTCCCCTCCTTGGACCCAGCCTACACAGCTGTTTTTCTTTTCCCTTAGGTTCATTTTCCAGGGTAGAAGAAATAACCATGAGTTGTTAGTTATACTGTGGGAATACAGTCCTTCCTTTATAGCTTACAAAATAGTTTTAAATTTTTTTTGTTTTATTAATCTTCACAGCAATTCCGAGGTTCTACATTTTACATGTTAGGAAACAAAGGTACAGAAAGCTTAGGAAATGTACCTACTATCAGCAGAATGAAGACTTGAACTCAGTTCTAAGTACGAATCCTGTTTCTCTAAGAAGCACATGGCTTGCTTTCATTAGAATGATTGCAAAACCAAATCAGGCTGAGTCTGGGGCTTCCAAGGCCCCCATCAATCTCCCAGGAGGAAGCTTTAACCGGAGTTGGCTTCCCCGGTGATGTGCCAAGGTTACTCCCACCCCACCAGGGGGCGGCACTCACTCAGAACAAGAGTGCTTAGGTTAGGTGGCTTGGGGAGCAAATAGCAGTCACCCTCCCCACAAGCATGTAAGAGTTACAGACATCTAGGGAACCCACCTCTCCCACTTGCTAGTTCCAAGGCTTAAGGAAGAAAAGATGAACAAATGGACTACAGAGGTACTACGTAGTAGGGTAAGGAATGGCCTTTCTCGGTAAACCCAGAGTTAAAGAATGCGAAGGGATGAAATCACAGTGCCAGGAGTCACTCTGGTCCTTAGTTACTAAGAGCCCCGGCCAGATGGACAAGTGCAAGTCCTTGAAGGAGCTACAAGCATTTGTGCAGCAAGAGAAATTGGAGTGCCATGACCACAAGGTCCCAGGGAGATAAGTTCTTTGGCTAAGGAGCTGTGGAATAAAAAGCTGCTCAAGAGCGCTCCCCAAGCAAAGGGTCTCCTTATCTGAAAGCACCAGAGACACATGAGTGGCTCCCTGCTGTCCATAGCCTCAACCTCCTATTTGCTCCAAGCACATCTAGCTCCTCCTGAGTTTCTAAACTAAAGAGCTCCATGTGGGAGGTCAAATGCCCTTAAGGGTAGAGAGACTATCCACAAATTCCTGAGGAGAAGTTGGGGAAAGGAACTAAGAGATAGGGAGGAGAAGGGGGGGACCAGAACCGTGGCGCAACTAGCCTTCAGCCGCCAATAAAAATGAGCTACACCCAGAGCTTAAGAAGCTGCCCATCTCAGTCTTGCTCCCTGGCCTTAGGGTGGAGTGTCCCTATCAGAATGATACCAGTGAGCCCATAGCTTCCAATACCCAAGGCACGAAAAGAGCTGGCGGAACCCGGGGGTGGGATTCAGCCTGTAATCCCAGCACTCTTGGAGACGGAGGCCGGAGGATCCCATTTTCAAGACCAGCCTGAGCAATTTAGTGACAGTAGGGGGACACTGATAGAGCCTCAGAGGGAGCCTCATTGCCCTCACTCAGGGGCCACTCACCAGTCAGGTAAGAAATATTGAATTTGATACGTCGTGGGCTTGGTACTCTGAGGGTGCACTGTTGGGAGGCTGTGGGATTGGAGAGCATTGTCTGTGCCCTTAGCTCTTACACTTGATGAGTCTGCCAGCTGTGATGGCGCACGCCTGTAATCCCACCACTCAGGAGGCTGAGGCAGGAGGATCTTTGCAAGTTCAAGATCAGCCTGGGCTACAAAGTGAGCTCAAGGCCAGCCTGAACTGCATAGCGAGACCCTGTCTCAAAAAAGACCAAAAAAAAAAAATACACTTGATGAGTCTAATTATATGAAACCGTAAACCATGAAATATACGTAGATTGATTACAATTGTGTGGGACAGACTAAAAATACTGTGCAAAAAATCTGGCTGCGTTATAAAAAAGAGGCAGTACTTAAACTTGGTCTTAAAGAACTAGGAGAATTTGGAGAGGAGATCCTTCCTCGGAAAAAAGAGGGAGGGATAGATTGTGCCTCATAAATGTGGTGAAATGTGTATGTCAAAATAAAGCTGAATTTCAGCAAGGGGAAGGAATCTTCCGATCCTATGGAGAGCTGGTGGCCCAAATGCTTAGTGGGGAAAGGAGCACCTGCTGCGTTGAGGTTCCAGCCCCTCAGCCTCTTCAGAGAACTGGCCTAGGTCAGGGGTGTATGACCACTGTCCTATATCTCCACCTAGCCTGCTGTGCAGAAAAGGGGTGGAGGCCAGGCATAGTGGCACACACCTGTAATCCCAGCACCTCCGAGGCTGAGGTAGGAGGATCGCTGCAAGTTTGAGACCAGTCTGGGCTACAGAGTGAGCTCAAGGCCAGCCTGGGCCACATAACGCGCGAGACTCTTGTCCCGAAAAAAAAAGAAAGAAAGAATAGGGGTGGAGTTACGGAATGCTTTTTCCCATCTCAACTTTAGTTCTTGCTGGGTCACTAGCCCTAGATACTCCCTAGGCATGTGGGAGGGGCTTTCCCCAGGTGGGCACTCTGCCCTCTGTAGTGGGTTGTTACTTTACCTTGGGTACCCCTGTGCAGAAGTCAGGAGCAGAGTCTGAGCCACTTGTCCTAGAAGGGGAGCTGCATGGTCTGCTCCTCTCCCCCTCTTCAGCCCTCGCCTCTCCCCTCTGCTAGTTTTCCCCCTGATCTGACTTTGAGTGTACAGGTGCACCCCTGCTGTGTCCCACCCTCCCCCTTAGGCAGCTAACCTGCTGGCCACCAGCCGCCCCCTCCCCACACCTCATGCCTCTTTCCTGCTTTCTCTGCCCCCTCCAGAACTCAATCCGCCACAACCTGTCCTTGCACAGCAAGTTCATCAAGGTTCACAACGAGGCCACCGGCAAGAGCTCTTGGTGGATGCTGAACCCTGAGGGAGGCAAGAGCGGCAAGGCACCCCGCCGCAGGGCTGCCTCCATGGATAACACCAGCAAGCTGCTCCGGGGCCGCAGCAAGGCCCCCAAGAAGAAACCATCTGTGCTGCCGGCTCCACCTGAAGGTGCCACTCCCACAAGCCCTATCGGCCACTTCGCCAAGTGGTCAGGCAGCCCTTGTTCTCGAAGCCGTGAAGAAGCCGATGTGTGGACCACCTTCCGTCCACGAAGCAGTTCAAATGCTAGCACTGTCAGCACCCGGCTGTCCCCCATGAGACCGGAATCTGAGGTGCTGGCAGAGGAGGAAATACCAGCCTCAGTCAGCAGCTACGCAGGGGGTGTCCCCCCGCTAAATGAAGATCTAGAGCTGTTAGATGGGCTCAATCTCACATCTCCCCACTCGCTGCTGTCCCGGAGCAGTCTCTCGGGCTTCTCTCTGCAGCATGCTGGGGTTACTGGCCCCTTACACGCCTACAGCACCTCCCTCTTCAGCGCAGCAGAAGGGCCCCTGGCAGCAGGAGAAGGGTGCTTCTCAAGCTCCCAGTCTCTGGAGGCCCTGCTCACTTCTGATACACCACCACCCCCTGCCGATGTCCTCATGACCCAGGTAGATCCTATTCTGTCCCAGGCTCCTACACTTCTGTTGCTGGGGGGGATACCTTCCTCCAGTAAGCTGCCCACAGGAGTGGGCCTGTGTTCCAAGCCCCTAGAAGCTCCAGGGCCCAGCAGTCTGGTTCCCAGCCTTCCTGTAATGGTACCGCCTCCAGTCATGGCAGGTGCTCCCATCCCCAAGGCCCCGGGAACTCCTGCGCCCACCCCTTCTACTGAAGCAGCAAGCCACGACAGGATGCCTCAGGATCTAGATCTTGATATGTACATGGAGAACCTGGAGTGTGACATGGATAACATCATCAGTGACCTCATGGATGGGGGTGAGGGACTGGACTTCAACTTTGAGCCAGGTATGGCACCCTAGAATCACCTCAGCATCTGAGAACCTATGTCTACTCCTGGATGTCCCCTGAGCCAGGGAGAGATTTAGAAAAGGGGTAGTTAGAGCTTCTGGGGAACTGGGGAGATGTCATGTTATAGTGACAGTTTCCAAATGGGACCTCAGGCCCGTCAGCAGTACCCTAACCCCACAAGGCAGCAGAGAAGGGGTATGTGTGTAGGGAGAGGGTGTCTGTTCTCCGGGGCATGAATCTGGACGGTGGGCAGCTGGCCCGCCCCCAGATGAATCTCTTACTTTGTCCTCTGTTTCCTCTTCCCACAGATCCCTGAGTCGTGGCTGGAAGATTTGTCCCCTGCTTCAGAGATGGAGCCAGACGCATTCATATCCACTCTTTTCCCTTGAGCCCTCCCCAGGAATTTGGGACCCTGCCTCCGAGCTAGAGTGGGGTCTAGTCACACAAACGGGTATTGAGGATTGTGAAGATAAAGCTGCCCCATATGGGGTCGAGGGGGGGTTATTCTCACTGTGCCAATTAGGAGGTAAGGCCCTTTTTCAGGGGCCATCCTCAGCTTCCCCCATTCCCATCCCTGGAAGCGGGGGCCAGCAGTGCTGTTGGAAATGTGAAGTCACCAGTGGCCTTACCCCTGCCTTTGGGAGCAGGGCTTTTTGTAGAGAGTCTTATCTGAGCTGGGCCAGGCTAAATTGAGCCTGGGATTTTTATGCAGTGGCCCCTTAGACCAGTGGTGTGGGGTGGGTGGGTGGGATAGGGGACCTTAAAGAGCCAAAGGTCTGAGCACTGGAGTGGCTCACCAGACCAGTCACCTTTGGAAGGCTGCAGATAACAGAAAGGCTTTTTATAAACTTTTAAAGAAATATAAACACAAATATAGAGATTTTTAATAGTGGCAAGGTGCTAGTGATGGCGAGAACGCTTTTTTCTTTCTGAAGGCTTTGTCATAATGACATGATACAAACACTACAGACAGTAGTAGAGGAGACACGGGAAGTAGGGGTGAGGAGGGGAGCAATAGCAAACGAGAGCTTCCATTTGGACCAGGTCTAGAAAAAGGTCCATGCATAACTAAGTTAGAGTTGCCCTAAGGAAAAACTTAAGCCAAGTGCCCTCCTATGGTCAGCTTATACCAGTGGTGGCGAACCTATGGCCTGGGTGCTGCGGCGGACTGTTTGTTTCATTGAAAGCTCTAAAAGGTTCACCATCACTGACTTATACCTAGGAGGGTGTGGTGTTGGTGGCCACCCTCTTGTATGACCCATTGTGGGTTCCTACTACTGGGGGAGAGTGTGTTGAAGGCCTGAAATTAGCTCAGGGCCTGGGAAGGGGCAGGAGAGAGGAGAAGAGGAGGAAAGGATTTAGAATGGTAAAGTTAGGTACAGAGACTTCCCTGTACCAGGCCCCTGCCAGCTGTCCCTGCTTTTCTTTTCCTTCCCTGACTACAGGGGCTATGTGGAAGTGGGGGAGGGAGAAGCTGGGAAGCCTGACTGAGGGTCTGGGAAATGAGCAGAGATGGGGGAATGTGGATCAGGTTTACTAGCACCTGCTAGGGAGGCCATCTGGGGTTCTTTCTCCACCCCAGCCCCCAAAGCAGCCCCTCCCTCAGTGACCTTTGCACTGTCCCCTCCCCCGCCCCTGCTGTGGGATCCCATCGTTTCCTGTGTCAGCGCTTGGCCTACCCAGATTGTATCATGTGCTAGATTTGAGTGGGGAAGTGTGTCAAATCAATAAACGAATAAATTCAATAAATGCCTATAACCAGCTCAGGTTTCTGCTGCCTTGCTGCTCCCCTCCGACGAGGGAAAGGGTAGTTAAATCAAGGTCGGGTGGGAAGGACTGCCCCAGGCAGAGAGGTGGGGGTGGAGAATTTCAGCCTGGGAGGTAGTGGAGGGTGTGGGGGAGGGACACCTAACCGGAGCCAGAGTGGAGAGGTCGGCCTCCCAAGGCGAGCTAGGCTGGTTTGAGAAGACTCCGCCCCCTTCTCCATCCCTCAAAGACTCCTGTACTAGACCTCATTCAGCCTTTCCTCCCCTCACCCTTGTGCTCACTAGCCCTCTCCTTCCACTCCGGTCCAGCTTCCCCAGTGCCTGGGGCCTACTGAAGCCTTAGTGCCGGTGGTAGGGAGGAGTCTTTCTCCGAAAAAGACCTTCATGAACCTGATCCACTATGGCGCCCGCCTGTAACCCCAGCTACTCGGGAAGCTGAGGCAGGAGGATCACAAATTCCAGTCCCTGGGCAATTTAGCAAAACCCTGTCTCAAATAGGGCTGCGGATGTAGCTCAGTGGTAGACCACCCACGGGCTCAATCCCCAGTGCCCGAAGGAAAAAAAAGGAAAAGGAACACTTTAAATTCTAGGAGTTTCATACCCAGAGTACTGTTCTCATTTGGTTGCTTTATTGAGTCATCGATGTCCTCTCCGACCGTGAAAATCTACTCTGGTCTTAAAGTGCAGGCCCTTTCGAGGAGCGGGAGGGGGCCCGTGATCATCCGATCTTCCCGATTTGGACTAGAAAGGCAAAGTAAGGAGATGAAGGACGAGCCTCTTCAGGGAAGGTAATGAAAGGAGAAAAGGGGACACGGATTCGAAAAGGAAATTCAATTCCTTAAGCAGAAGGGGGGAATATCCAGTTTGCTGGTAGAAAGAGAACAAACTGCGCTTAAATACTCTTACTGGGAGGTTCACAGTAGACTCAATTGTAGTGACCCGCTTGGCTTCTATGATTTTAAGCGTCTTCACTCGGTTCCTCTCTAAGATCTCACACTGTGTACGCAGCGCATCTAGGAACCAGAAAAAGACACCTGCACCTCCTAGGCCTTGAGACCTTACCCATACTGACCCTCCCACCATCCAGATGATCATCTGGAGTAACCTGGCCTGAGATGTTAAAATGATAGGGTGGTAATAGGGAGAGATACACAGAGAGGATAGTGGAGAAATGGGGGGGCACATGCACACTCTACCTGGATTTAATTAAACATCCCTCCTGAAGTGGAGCTGCACCCTGTCCCCCTTTCTCTAGGCTTCTATGATCCCACCTATCATGGTACGCTAGTCTCACCATACATTTGCCATCATACAGCTCCCTAGCACACTCTCCACATTCTTTTCCTCTCCCATCATACTCCTTACCAAGCACTTCGGGTTCTGGATTCTTCAGGAGGGGCACAATAGCTCTGTAGGAATTCTCAATCCTGGTTCCTGTGAACATAACAGTGCAATATCCCCAGCCCCTGTCACCTGGTCTGCACCCTTATGGAGTGCGAGATTTCAGGACTCTAACACTAAACACTGCTTTGAATTGCTTTGCCTTATTTCTTCCCCTTAGGTATGGACTTCAGGGGGAGTTTCAGACACTAAGAAGCGGAGAGCATGCACCTAACTTACTGTCACAGAGGCAGTGGCCTGTCTTAGCCTTCTTAAAAATGGTCAATTTGGATCTGGTGAAAGGTGTTCTATTTTAAGGATAAAGTTCATTATCCATCTTCAGGTCCTTGCTGTATCTCTAGGGAACACTCTCAAACCTCTACCTGGTGCCCCACGTTCCACCTTACAGACGTAGTAGGTGTTTCGAGCTGTAAGGAATTTGCTGGCATATTCTCCAGGGGTCTTCAGCATGAAAAACATCTTCAGTATCCCCGCTTCATCACACAAATCGATGATGTCTGGAGGAAAGCCACAGGATAATTGGGGCAGCTGAGGACAGACAACGAGAGCAAAAGGGACCAGGGATCCTCCAGACGGGGTTGGAGGAAGCTTCAGGGGTTAGAGTAACTCTCTTCTTGTCAAGAGGAGGGTTTACCAACTAAATATAACTCTACTGCTTCTGATCTTGTCCATTAATCCCCTCCCCAAACTCCTCACCTCGTTTACGCAAGCCCACTTTAGCGCGGGTGTAATGCATCAACAGGAGGACAGAGCAATTGATATTAAGCAGAAACTGCTGGTTATCTGAGAAGAGATATAGGATGGGGTATATGGGCCCTTCTATACTTACACCATCTCTGTGATCGACATTGCCCTCAAGCCTCCCCACACCCATTCCCAGACCTTCAGCTCTGTGCTGCCCCTCACCTCCATGTTTGATGAAGACAAACATACTCTCAAGATCATCTCACTCTTCGGAGAGGCCCCTGTCGAGTTTTGTGGGAGGAGGATGTTCTAGAGGACCTGGCGGGGAGGCCAGGTGGGCCCGTGGGTTGAGAGACTAGAGGGGCAACTGGACCTCACAAGCCGAGAAAACCCACACTGGGCAGAGAAGAGAAAGCTTTTGGCAGTTGTGGATAACCAGCATCTCTGGGGTGGGGCCTGAGGCCCAGGTGAGGGATTGTGAGGTCAGAAGGGGTATTTGTAGCAGAAGGTGGAGTAAGGCTAAAGAGAGAATTTGGGTGGGGTCTGTAAAAGATTTGTTGGGTATGGCATGGAGGGGGAGGTTAAATGCAAAACTGAACTGGACCTGGAATGATTGCAGAAACTTACTGAAGAAAAGTTTCCAGAATACTCCTTTTTAGTTCATTTGCAGTACTATCACTTCCACAACATAACTCTACTTCTTTTTCCTCCCCTTGCACCATGACTCCCACCCTCCTTGCACCCCGTATTGCCCCTGCTCCCCACCTCCACGACAGACATTCTTGATGATTGTGAACAGAAACTTTATTTCTCATTGAAACAGGGAGAAAGAATCCTGTAAACAGGAAGGGCCAGCCTCGGGGAGATAAGAAACATGTACAGGGCAAAGGGGCATTTCTCAAATAGGGGATATTGAGCGAAGGGGCAATTACATGGGGCACCAAATCCAAAATTAGCCACAGGGGATGGAATGCGCATTGGGCATTTTATCAGAAGGGTGGATGAGAGGGTGTTAGCAACACCGAGGGCTATAGGATGCTGGGCTTCTGTCAGGGAACTGGGGCTCAGGTTTTGGACTTCAGGGTGTAACATGGGGAAGCCCTGTAGGGCTGGTTGCAGGAGGAGCCCCCAGGCCCCTCCCTTGGGCCTCTCCTTTTGGGGGAATCTCACTGACGTGGCAGAGCCGTTCACTGTAGTCTGGCTGCAGACTCTCGGCCAGTCCCTTAGACACACCACTCCAGGCCTAAAGACAGATATCCCCTGGTCAAAGGTCAGTTAGGGGCAGGAAGCGAAAAACACAAGCTGTGTGCCAGAGAAGCTCTCAAGATATCTGCAACCACTGTGATTACAGATAGGACACCCAGATTCCTGGGCCCTCAATACCACCATTTGCATCTGTCTCCCGCAACCTATAATGGATTCTTCTGTGCGTCTCTCTGCAGTCCATCCCCCATTTGGTTGGCCACATCCCGACAGTGCCGACCCCCTCTCCCTCTACCCTGACCCCCTCCCCTACCAACATCCATCTTGCTGGCCAGCAGTTGGCAACTGACAGACTGCAATATGTTTAATAGCATTCTCACCGAAAAGTTCCCATGGTATTCAGTGACCAGATCCTCTAGGTTCTTGAGGGTGGGAATTCGAGGCATTGTCCTGATGGGAGAAAGGGAACAGGACCACCTAAGTTAAAGCTCGGGGGATTCTGTGCTTTTTTGTGTGCCTGCAGCTCCCTCCCATCACCATACCTTCTTGGATGATCCCTCATTCCTTAGTGTCTTGCCCTCAAGCCCTGGAGACCCTGAAATAATCTTCCTTCACTCCTCCCAACCAGCACACTTCATTTTTTTGAGCTTTCTGAAATCTCACCGTTCTAGCCAGCAATACACAAAGAAGAGGCTAATAATCAATCCCATGGAGCCAACAGGGATAAGCACAGCTTTTGTTATAAACAACCACGGATTCTCTACGGAAAAAAAGAAATGAAAATGAATCTTACTTTGTGGCCCCCATGACGAGGGTACTAGGCATCATGTGAAACACACTCCCTCTACATTTTACAGAGCAATCATTATCTACATTTTACAGATGAGAAAAGGAGCAATCATTATCTACATTTTACAGATCAGAAAACAGAATGAAAGAGCGGTCAGTCTGGTTCCAAGGCCGTCTTCGCCATGCGGGCTCCCTGGAATGCTGGAGAGAAATCATACCTATTCCATATTCCCTTGAGCACCTTTTGGCCTCTTTTTCAATCCACTCCTCCTACCCGATAACACACAACCCAAGCCTGCAGGGAAAACCCCCACACCCCAGGAATTGAGGTCAAACTGTGAGGGGAGGGGAGGGGAGGGGAGGGGCCCAGGAGTGAGAGAAATGAGGGAGGAATGAGCACCCGCTGCAGCCAGAGGCACCAGAGTATCAAATACAAGAGGGCTGAAAGGCCCAGGATATGGCTCGTGGTAGAGCATTTGCTTACCATGTGTGCAGTGCTGAG
>NW_004955475.1:10678639-10684880 GCF_000276665.1 Chinchilla lanigera
TGGTTCTCCCCTCCTCTCTTTTTATTTTTTATTTTATTTTATTTTTTTGTCTTTTTTGAGACAGGGTCTTGTTATACAGTTCGGGCTGGCCTTGAACTCACTTTGTGGCCCAGGCTGGCCTCGAACTCACAACAATCCTCCTGCCTCAGCCTCACCAGTGCTGGGATTACAGGCATGCACCACCACGCCCGGCTTCCTCCTCTCTTTTTAAAACAATTTTCTTTATTTCTATTAATACATGTTGGTAGTACATAATGATCACATTCGTCATGGGGGATTTGTACATGTGCATAACACATCTTAATTCTTTTTTTGTCCCCCTCCTGTCCCCTCCCTCTGACCTTTTCCTCCTTTCTTAACAATTCAAGCCAGGCTTCTCCCTTCACTGACTTCAATCTAATGCCTCATCTCCAGATCCCCTTAATGGTTTGCATTTGTTTACTTCTCTCTCTGGTCTCAGGAAGCGTGTGGACAGGGAATTCACTGACTGACAATGACAGAGAAAGGAGTTGAAAGAGGGTAGCGGGGAAGGAGCAGAGGAGCTGGGAGGCAAAGAACAGGAGCTTGGTCTAAGGTCCTCCTATCTGAATGACTGAATGCTTTATCTCCATGTGCTTGGACTTAGCTGCTGCATTCCTGTCCCCAATCACTCACTGTCCAGCTGCTATCCCAGTCGCTCCGATACTGCACCAAATGCTGCAAACAGCGGTCCAAGGCGTATCTGTTTTTCCAGCTCAGTTCTAGCTGGGATTCACTCAGGTTTCGAAGTGTTAGATTCTCCGGTGCCCAGGGAATCACTGGAGACATGTGTGCATGTGCGGTCATTCCCCTGGCCTAGACAAGTCCAGATCTTAAAAGTAGTTCCCCTCATCCCTCCTCCTCCCTTCTTCATCCTGATCCCCCACCACTTCCCTTCTGTGTACCACAGGAGGAAAGAACACCACTCCACTGGCTCTAATGCCCCGCAGTAGCCCCGGCCTCTGGGCCACTTCTTCCCAGATTACCCAAATTCTGTAGTTTTAGCTTCTGTTCCATCTGCCTCCGGGGTTCTCGTGGGTCCTGGAGCCGGACAACAAATGTTTCATAGAGACGGATCTCGTTTTCTTGTAGCCAACAGCCAGAAGTGAGCTCTTTTGAGAATAGATAGTGACCACACTCCTGGACTTTATAATTATCAGAGTTCTTGTACCTGGAGAAAGGTTGGAAGGAAGAGGAAGAGCGGGGCAGATTTGGGTACTGCATATGTTCACGGCCTAACCTCATCTGATCTGAACTGACTTATAACTTACATCCCACGGGAGAATGGAAGGGCGCCTGGGGGGCTGGCTATCCTCTTTCTTGGTCCCCTTGTAGTCTCTCTCCTCCACCCGCTCTTCTTCCTCCCCTGCACATCCCCTCTTCCCTTCTCATACCCATATCGCAGAGTCAGGTTGGTAGGCTGGGGCTCAGAGCTGCTATTCCAAGTGCAATTCATGTACTCGCCATTGAACACAAAGCACTGAACCTCTGGGAGGGGCAGGGTGGAAATGTTGAGAGACCCAGGGGTCTCCGAGGTCGAGAAGGAAACTAGGTTGAGGAGAAAACAAAGTGGGAGAGGAAAAGAGAAGAAATAGTGTGAGGCAGGGAACCTTTCCCCTGGCCCTCCCCACTCTACTCTTCAGTTCTCCCTGCATTGTTGCGAAGGCCACTGGCAGGGTCCACATGCCTGTGTGGTCCCTTCCCATAGCCTCCTCCCCACCCCCCTTCAGTCCCAGATTCCCCACCAGCTGTGCTGTCTTCATTCCCACTGGGCTTGAGGACCGTTGAGTTCAGCCCCACCCCCAGCAGAGGTAGCTGCAGGAGAAAGAAGGATCTCAGGGGCAATGACAGCTTCAACATGGCGCTTGGTCTTTGTTCCCTGGGTGTAGTCTGTGTCGGGAACCTGGGCCCCTCACCCTCTAGCCCTCCCCACCCACACATTTCCTTCTGTCATAGCTTCCGGTGGAAAGAACCTTACAAACCAGGGTTTTATAGAGGGTGTGGCAAATGTGTTCAGTGACACAAGCTAAGTCCTCTGGGAGGTTAGGTGCTACGGTGAGGTAGAGTTAAGTTAAGACTAAGGAGAGTATATAACACTGCCACAGACTCAAGAATCCTCAGAGCACCTAGATCGTAGGTGAGACCTGCTGACCTCCACTACTGCCACTCCCAACCACCTTCTCTAAGTCATTATTCTTTTAAATTTTTACTTATCTTTTTATTGGTTTTTTGAGACAGAGTCTCACTATGTAGTTCAGGCTGGACTTAAACTCACTATGTGGCCCAGGTGGCCTCGAACTTGCAACGATCCTCCTGCCTCAACCTTCCTAGCGCTGGGATTATAGGTGTGGGCACCAAGCCTAGCTGTCTAAATCACTGTCTTTTATAGAGGAGGTTCTGACACCACCCCTCTCCTGAACTATAATCCTTTCTTGACTCATTCACCCTTGAATCTCTGTCAAAACTACATAGTCCTGGGAAGATGGAAAATACTGTCGTGGCTCCTATGGGCACATACACAGCTGTCTTCCCATAACCTAATCTGAACCAGGATACCCACTGGTAGCTTGAACTGGGTCCCTGTAGAGATGGGTTAGCAGATCTGATTTAGAAATGGAAAAACAGAAGCCGGGTGTGGTGGTACATGCCTGTAATCCCAGCACTTGGGAGGCTGAGGCAGGAGGATCAAGGCAAATTCGAGGCCAGCCTGGGCTACATGGTGAGCTCAAGGCCAGCCTGAACTGCATAGCAAGACCCTGACTCAAAAAAAAAAAAAAAAAAAAGGAAAGAAATGGAGAAACAATAATACTACTTTCAAACTCCAAATCTTCCCCCAAATCTGCCTTTCTTCCTGTTTTCCCTCTCAGTTAATAGTATCATCGCCCTCTGAGTCACCCAGACTTGAAACCTCAGTGTCCTCTTCAATACCCTCAATCCAATCCAGCCTGCTTCTGTGGTGCTGCTCCCAGCAGTTTCCTCCCTTCCATTCCTACAGCTGCAGTGCTAAATCAGCCTTTGGTTACCTCTAGTTGTGATTATTACTGGAACCCACTAACCAGTCTTCTTTCTGGATGTCTTTTGCTCTCTAATCTAATCTCCACTCTGTGGCCAGACTTACTTTCTCCCAAACACAAAGCTGATTGGAGAAGCTGTTTACAGAAATTGTTTATTTTCCTCCCAATATTTTGAGATGTTTTATTTTGCTTGGTTTTTGAGACAAGGTCTCCCTAACTTGCTGGGACTGGCCTTAAACTCATGATCCTCCTGCTTCAGCCTCCTAAGTGCTGGAATTATAGGCATGTATCACCATACCTAGCTACAGAAATTATTTATACAAAAAAAAATTTATTGAGTCTTTAATAATGTGGCAGGCATAGTGCTTATATTTTGAGAATATATAGACAAATAAGATACCCTTATTATCCCAGAAGCTCACAGATAAGTGGGGAAGACATAAACAAATAATACAATATAGTGTAAATTCTATGGCATAGATGTGAAGACAGTCCAAAGTATGAGAACACAGAAGGGGAAGTAACTAAATTTACCAAGATGGAGAGGGGAGTAGTTCAGGGAAGCTTTGCTGAGAAGCTGCATTTTTTTAGCAGAATTTTAAAGAATAAGCCAGGTGTGGTGGTGCACACCTGTAATCCCAGCACTCAGGAGGCTGAGGCAGGAGGATCACCACAAGTTCGAGGCAGCCTGAGCTACATTGTGAGTTCAAGACCAGCCTGAACTACAGAACAATACCCTGTCTCAGAAAACTAAAAAAAAAAAAGTGCAATTTTACAAGACCAATAAGGGGATAGGACATCAGGCAGAGAAAAAGCATGTGAATAGGATTTCGGGAAACTGGATTATACGGTCTAGAATGTGCTAGTTTGCTAGGGCTGCCATAACAAATTACTCCAAACTTTAAAACAACAGAAATTTATTTTCTCACAGTTCTGGAGGCCAGAAGCCTGATATCAAGGTGATGTATATAAATCTCCATCCTCCAGGCCTGGCATGTGCTAGGCAAGAGCTCTACATCCCCAGCCCCAATCAAATTGTTTTGAGAGTTTGTTTCATGCCCCTGTCTCCCAGCTTCTGGTAGCTGCTGGCAGCCCTTGGCATTGTTTGGTTTGTAGACCCATCACTTCAGCTTCTGCCTCTATCTTCATACCATCTCTTCTCTGTGCCTCCTATATCTCTTGTATTTTTTTTTTTTTTTAGTGCTAGGGATCAAATTCAGGCCTCATACATGTGAGGCAAGGGCTCACCACAAACCTGCATTGCCAGCCCTTTTTTATTTATTTATTTATTTTAAATCTTAAGACAGGGCCTCACTAAATTGCTCAGGCTGTCCTTGAACTTTAGATCCTCCTACCTCAGCCTCCCAGGTAGCTGGGATTATAGACATATGTTACCACACCTGGTGGATTCTTACCTTAATTATGGCTGCTAAGACTCTTTTGCCAAAGAAAGTCACATTCACAGGTTCTGAGTAGATTTACCTTTTTGGAGGCCACCATTCAATCTACGACAGAGAGGCCATTATCCAGCTTTAACATCTTCAAAAGCTAGTCATGGCTTGGCTGGGGATTTAGCTCAGTGGCACAGCGTCTGCCTGGCAAACGCAAGGTCATGAGTTCAATTCCCAGTACCGGAAAAAAAAAACAAAACAAACAAATAAATAAATAAATAAATAAAGCTACTCGTGGCCTTCAGGATAAAGTTCAACATCCAAAGGGGCAAGGATATGGAACACCGGGAAATTATTCATTGCTGGTGAGAATGGAAGACTCTAGGTTCACCCCCAACACCCAAAACCAGCAACAAAAAAAACCCTATTTTCCGACTCTCTGGTGAGTAAGTTCATTAATAATAACCGTGCCTCAAATAAACCTCACTGGGTACACTATGGCAAAGTGTAAGGTCAAAGCGGAGTGTCATCAACTATAAAAATATACCAGTCTTGGGCAGGATGTTACCAATGTTATGCAGGAGTGGAGGGAGGAGATATATAGAAACTCTCTGTACCTTGTGCTCCATATTGCTGTGAGCCCAAATTTCCTATAAAGAAATTGTCTTTTTATTTAAAAAAAAAAAGTGCTTCATGGGCCAGGTACAGTGATGCACTCCTGTATTCCCAGGTACTCAAAAGGCTGGCACAAGAGGACTGAAAGTTCTAACCAGCCTGGGCAATCCAGCAAGACCCTGTCTTGAGATTTAAAAAAGAAAAAAGTTTAAAAAGAGTGGTGTTATGGTTGATACATTGTGTCAACTTGGGGAGTCTAGAGGTTTGGCTAAGTGACTCAACAGGAACCCAGGGAGCTTACTTTGTATACATCCTGAGCCTGTGGAAGAGGAGGGCATGGAGATTATGTGAGAGCTACATGCCCCTCAGGTGGGGGTAACCTGTTTACAAAGTAAGGCAGGGAAAGAAGCTGCTTGGCCCCATTCTGCCCTTTTGCTCTGGCTGCTTTGCTGTTCGGCTGCCATTCCCCCCCTTGCTCTTGTTGCTTTGCTATCTTCTGCCTCGGAACCAGCCAAGTATGGACTGAAACCTCCACAAACTGTAAGCTAAATAAACCTTTCCTTCCTTAATCTTGGACGTTGGGTATTTTGTCTCAGCAACAAGAGAAAAGTAACCAAGACAAGTGGGAGATGTTACTCAGTTGTAGAGAGCTCTAGGCACATCTCCAGTATCACAAAATAAAGAAAGGAAGCTCAAGGCCAGCCTGAACTGCTAGCAAGACCCTCTCTCAAAAAGATCAAAAAAAAAAAAAAAAAAAAAAAAAAAAAAAAAAAAAAAAAAAAAAAAAAGAAAAGAAAGAAAAGAAAGAAAGAGAAAGGAAGAAAAAGAAAGCTCTTCAGATTTAGCTCAAATATTTCCACTACCAATATGGTTTCCATTCCCCAATCAGAATTTTTCTTCCAATTGTGATGATTCAATTTTTTTTGTTTTTTTGTGGTTAATTTTTTTTTTTTTTTGGTCTTTTGAGACAGGGTCTTGCTACGTAGTTCAGGCTGGCCTTGAGCTCACTTTGTAGCCTAGGCTGGTCTTGAACTTCCAAGGATCCTCCTGCTTCAGCCTCCCAAGTGCTGGGATTACAGGCGTGTACCACCACGTTTGGCTCTTAAAAATTTTTTTGAGGGGCTGGGGATTTAGCTCAGCGGCAAAGCGCCTGCCTGGCAAGCGCAAGGTCGTGAGTTCGGTTCCTGGTACCGGAGAAAAACC
>NW_004955475.1:10685185-10729794 GCF_000276665.1 Chinchilla lanigera
GCTGAGCTAAATCCCCAGCCCCTTTTTCTGGCTTTTTGAAACAAAGTCTCACTAGGTAGTCCATGCTGGGTTCAAACTCGAGGGAATCCTCTTGCCTCAGCCTCTCAAATGCTGGGATTACAGGCATGGGCCACCATGCCTGGCCATTGTTACTTTTCTTATGGCACGCTGGCTGTCTTTCATCTATAAAACAATAGCATAATGGAAAGAATATTGGCTCTGAAATCGAGAAAGAATCCTTAGTGCACACCTATAATTCAGCACATGGGAGGCTGAGGCAGGAGAATCACTGTGAGTTTGAACCCAGCCTGGGATACATAGTGAGTTCAAGACCAGCCAGAAATACATCGCAAGACTCTGATTTTTTATTTTTTTGGTTTTTTTTTTTTTTCATGTACCAGGAATTGAACTCATGATCTTGCGCTTGTCAGGCAAGCACTGTGCCACTGAGCTAAATCCCCAGCCCAAGTCTGCTTTTTAAAAAAAAAAATCCTAGCTGGGCGTGGTGGCACACGCCTGTAATCCCAGCACTAGGGAGGCTGAGGCAGGAAGATTATTATGAGTTCGAGACCAGCCTGGGCTACAAAGTGAGCTCAAGTCCAGCCTGAACTACATAGTGAGACCCTGTCTCAAAAAGACCAAAAGAAAAAAGTCCTAGTCCCAGCTTTGTTACTCAATAGTTGTACAATATCAGGCAAGCACATTTTCACTCTTTAGAAATCAGCTTCCTTATCCATAGATTAACAATCTCTAAATCATGGGCCCATTTGTGGACGAAAGGAGATAATGTCTGAAAATCAAGTGACACAGTAGGTGCCTCTTTCACAGGAACGAGGGTTCACATTTATTCATGGACACTTCTAGGATATATGGATGCACTTTAAGGTGTCTAAGAATCTCCCTGGAAATTCAAAGTTTTGTATGTACTGTTTTTCTGAGGTCAGCAGATTTTTGTTTTTGTTTGTTTTGAGACAGGGTTTTGCTGTATAGTCTGGGCTGGTCTTGAAATCACTGTGTAGCACAGGCAGGCCAGGAATTCGAGGTGATCCTCCTGCCTCCGCCTCCTGAGTGCTGGGATTACAAGCTCTAGCCACCAAGGCCAGCTCCTCCCTCCTCATGTTAAAGGGTTAGTGAACTAAAAAAAGATTAAGAATCTTCATGAAGACCATAGTGGCCTTGAGAGATTAGAGCCAGTGTTTCGGATGTTAACAGGTGCTTTCTTGGGCATACAGTTCCTAATCTCCACAACAGTCCTTTGAGGGAGATATTAGCATACCCGTTATCTAGAGTTATTAGCATACCCCACCTCCCTTTTTTTTTTTCCTCTCTCTCTTTTTTTTTTGGTCTTTTTGAGACAGGGTCTCCCTATGCAGTTCAGGCTGGCTTTGAGCTCACTTTGTAGCCCAGGCTAGTCTCGAACTCACAAAGATCCTCCTGCCTCAAACTCCGGAGCGCTGGGATTACAGGCGTGCGCCATCACGCCCGGCTGGCATACCCATTATTAAGAAACGAAGTGATTTGTAAAAGGTGGAGTTCCTAACCAATGCAAATACTGAATCTATTGTAAGCTAAGAACGGAGCTAGACAATAGGAACCCAATCCCAGCCAAAGTTTTGCACCCTGGCCGCGTCTGCCTTTGCACTTCTGCATCTCCAAGAGATCTCTCTCAAGTGGGAAGGGAATCAAGAGATGGAGTGTGGGAGGGAAAGGGGATGAAAAAGGAGTTAAGAGTGCTATGAACCTGTCCTAACTCCACACAAGGAATGTAAACATTATGTACTGCAAACATGTACTAATTTAAAAAAAAGAAAAAAGTCCGCATCTCTGCCACCACACAGGGCTCACGAAGGTTTGGGTGATATTTGCTAAGGTGCAAACTGACTTTCCACCTTTAGAGCTGAAAAGCACACGGGGTGCGTAGCTCCGCCCCACGCCGGGTCGGGCCCCGCCCCCTTTGCAGTCGGTATTACCGGATGGTTCCCGGCGTCCCTCGGCTGCGCTCGGTAGTTTCCGGCAATAATCGAGAGTTCCTAACGTGCCCCTCGTTGTCTCTCGGCCGCCGTCCTCCCAACCACCCCCCCACCCGGTCGGCTCTCTCCCTCCTCCTTCCTCCCTCCTCCCGCCCCCCACCCAGCCCCAGCTTGGCCCTGCTGGCGCCTCTGGCGCTACGGGCTGGCCAAGATGGCGGCCTTCGGGATCTTGAGCTACGAACACCGGCCCCTGAAGCGGCCGCGGCTCGGGCCTCCCGATGTGTACCCTCAAGATCCCAAACAGAAGGAGGTGCGTTAAAAAATCCGGAGTTCCGAGGGGTCAGGGCAAGTGATTTGCATTGACAATTTGGGGGAGGGGGGGCGGGGCGATTAGGTGGGAGCAAAAGTCCCAACAGGGGGAAGAGTAAAGTGGGCCGGTGTTAGGAGAGCCGCGGACGGTGGGAGGGTTCCAAGACATAAATAGCGAATGATGGCGGGGCGCGCCGGAGGCGCCCCCTCTACGCACACACGCCTCAGAAAGTTGTCTCAGGCAGCTCGGTGAGGCGGCTCGCGAGGAAGAGTGATGTGGAGGCAGCTCGGACTGGCTGGGAATCTTGGTGACTTGCGGGGGTGAGGGAGGGGTCCGGAGGGATAGAAGGGCCTCGCTTTAAATAATAATCAGTTCTACACCGAATCTTCCTCCTCCCTCTCTCCGCGTTCCGTCTCTTCTGCCCTCTTCTCCCACGACCTCCTCCCAAGAGGGAAAAACCCCCTAAAATGCCGTTTTCCTGCCTCAGGATGAATTGACGGCGTTGAATGTAAAACAAGGTTTCAATAACCAGCCTGCTGTCTCTGGGGATGAACATGGCACTGCCAAGAACATCAACTTCAATCCTGCCAAGGTGAGCCGTCCTGCCAGGCTGAAGGAAAAGACTGGAAGAATCAGAGGAGGCGCAAAGGCCCTGGGTTGGGAAGACTTCAAGGGACAACTTAAATGGCTTGAGTTTGCCCTCGTAACCCCAAGCCGTCACGTTGGCATTTTCCCTCAAAGGCAGGACCACCTGTCTGCCCCTTCTTCCCCCCCTGAGATACAGTTGTCTTTCCTCAGATCAGTTCCAACTTCAGCAGCATTATTGCAGAGAAGTTACGCTGTAATACACTCCCTGATACTGGTCGCAAGAGGCCAGTGCACCAGAAGGACAACTTCTGGCTGGTGACGACTCGATCCCAGAGTGCCATTAACACCTGGTTCACTGACCTCGCTGGCACCAAACCACTCACACTCCTGGCCAAAAAGGTGAGGTAGTCTTTCCTGTGCTTCAGACCATGGGGGGAGTGTGGGTACCAAGTACCCCCTGTTCTTAGATATATGATTTTTTTTTTCGGTGCCGGGAATCGAACTCAGGATCCTGTGCTTGCCAGGCAGGTGCTTGTGCCACTGAGCTATATCCCTGACCACCCCACCCACCCGTTCTTAGATTAAGCTCCATAAATGTCAGTTCATGAGCTAACATCTCACTATTTGTGATGTCCATCCAGGTTCCCATTTTCAGTAAGAAGGAAGAAGTGTTTGGGTACTTAGCCAAATACACAGTACCTGTGATGCGGGCTGCCTGGCTCATTAAGATGACCTGTGCCTACTATGCAGCAATGTCAGAGAACAAGGTCAAGAAGAGACAGGTTGTTGACCCCTTCACGGGTGAGTAATTTCTAACACCAGCTGTGCCGCCGACCGCTTCAAGGAGTGATAGACCCTTGGCATCACTCTCCTTTCTAACCTACATTCTTCTGCGTGTATGTTGGATTCACTTAGTTAGTAAACATCAAGTAATTTATTTTGGTTTTGTGTTTTGTGGTACTGGGAATCAAACTCAGGGCCTCACCAGTGTCGGGCAAGCATTCTATCACTGTGCTACACCCCCAGCCCTGACATCAAGTAATTTGATTTCCTACTGTGTTTGTGTACTGTGCTATAAAGGTGACTTGTGTGTATTCTCTACCCTTAGGATGCTTATAGTCTAGTGGGGATGAAAGGCACTTGTTCAGGTAACATTAAATGTAGAACATGGGGGCTGTCAAAGAAGAGACAGAGCCAAGCGTGCTTGTGCATGCCTGTACACCCAGCATTTAGGGAGGCTGAAGCAGGAAGATCACAAGGTCAGGCCTAGCCTGGACAGCTGAGTAACTTAACAAAACCCTGTGTCAAAATTTAAAAATTTTTAGGCAGTTGAGTGTGGTGGTACATGTCTATAATCCTAGCACTCAGGAGGCCAAGGCAGGAGGATCATCACAAAGTCAAGGCCAGCCAGGGGTACGTAGTGTGAGCTTGAGGCCAGCTTGAACTATATAGCGAGACCCTGTCTCAAAAAAAAAACCCCAAAAATTTGTTTAAAAAAACTGGGGATGTAGCTCAGTGCAAAGGCCCTGGGCTCAATCCTCAGAAAAGGGCTGGGATGTAATGTGGTATGAATACCCTGGGTTCAATTTCCAGTACCCCCCCCCAAAAAAAACCCAGAAGCTGGGGACTGTGGTATATGCCTGTAATCCCAGGTTCCTTGGGGGCCAACCCAGGAGGATTGCAAGTTTGAGGCCAACCTGGGAAACTTAGCAAGACCCTGTCTCAAAATAAAAATTGTTTAAATGTTCTGGGGACATGGCTCAGTATTCCCTGGGTTCAGTCCTCAATACCACAAAAAAGGAAAATGAAAAAAGAGACAGAAGGTTCTTTGAGACTTCAGTGGACAGATTTTTTTCTTTGGGGGATACTGGGAAAACCTTGGGGAGATAGCATTTGCTCAGAGGCTAAGAAGATGAATACGGTTTACAGCTGTGATGATTGGGCTAGAGGTAGGGATAGAAGAAAGATAGTTTCAAATAACCCCTTTTCTGTCTTTTCTTTAGAATGGACTCAGATCATCACCAAGTACTTATGGGAGCAGCTACAGAAGATGGCTGAATACTACCGGCCGGGCCCTGCAGGAAGTGGAGGCTGTAGTTCTACAATAGGACCCTTGCCCCATGATGTAGAAGTGGCAATCAGGCAGTGGGACTATAATGAGAAGCTGGCCATGTTCATGTTTCAGGTAGGGAGGAAGCCATGCTATGTAGAGCATTGGACTGAGCCTGATCTTGCACTCGGCCGGTATGGAATGGATCTGCCTACCTCCTTGCCCCAGTTTTCCTTTCGTTTGCCTTATCTGCCTCATCTCTAATAGTCCCTGGGCTGAACTAATCCTCTTGCCACCCCTGGTACCTATAGGATGGAATGCTGGACAGACATGAGTTCCTGACATGGGTGCTTGAATGTTTTGAAAAAATCCGCCCTGGAGAGGATGAATTGCTTAAACTGCTGCTGCCCCTACTGCTTCGAGTAAGGCCTAGGATCTGGGGGGTCTGGGGTGGATTTGAGGAAGACAAGATATTAGAGCAGTGTTCCTTGAAGAGAAAACCATGAGCTTTGATGGCCATGTTTTCACAGTACTCTGGGGAATTTGTTCAGTCTGCGTACCTGTCCCGCCGTCTTGCCTACTTCTGTACCCGGAGACTGGCCCTACAGCTGGATGGTGTGAGCAGCCACTCATCTCATGTTATATCTACTCAGTCAGCAAGCACGCTGCCCACAACTCCTGCTCCTCAGCCCTCAACTAGCAACACACCCTCGACTCCCTTTAGTGACCTGCTTATGTGCCCTCAGCACCGGCCTCTGGTTTTTGGCCTTAGCTGTATCCTACAGGTAGGTACCAGGTGGACTGGAAGAAGTATTAGAGTCCGTGAAGAACTGAGTGCCCATCCTGGAGAATGGGTGATTCCAAATTGGATGTGGGAGTAGGCATTGAGTACTCTCTTGGAGACTGTTGTTTCTCAGTAATGAGGTGTTAGTTCCCTTTTGGGGGTTCTGGTTAGCCTCTCCCAGGGCCAAATAGTAGGCCCAGAGCCTTTGAAGAAAATAGGTGAAGGGGGGGATCAGGAATGGCTTGCTGCCTGCCTCAGAAACTTAGAATAACTTTGGACCTGAGACCTAAGGCTTGGGTCTTATTATTATTATTATTTTTTTTTTTTTTTTTTTTTTTTTTTTTTTTTTTTTTTGGTTTTTCTCCGGTACCGGGAACTGAACTCACGACCTTGCACTTGCCAAGGCTTGGGTCTTATTATAGGATTCCTGAGAGGTAGCCATGGTAACTGAGTTTGACTTAGCTGTTTCTGTCTGGCAGACCATCCTCCTGTGTTGTCCTAGTGCCCTGGTCTGGCACTACTCACTCACTGATAGCAGAATCAAGACGGGCTCGCCGCTTGACCACCTGCCTATTGCCCCTTCCAACCTGCCCATGCCAGAGGGCAACAGTGCCTTCACTCAGCAAGTAAGTCTGACCAATACCCTGGTACTCCCAGATACAGAAATAAGGCTAAATTGCTCTTCCACAAATAGTGATTTGGGGTCCGGTAGTGTTCTTTTAGTCTTTTGCGTGCCGGCGTACATCTTTAAAGCCTGCCTTTTTGATATTGCAGGTTCGCGCAAAGTTGCGAGAGATTGAGCAGCAGATTAAGGAGCGAGGACAAGCAGTTGAGGTTCGCTGGTCTTTTGATAAGTGCCAGGAAGCCACTGCAGGTGGGTGTCAGAGGGAAGATAGTAGGAAGTATATTTGGGGGAAGGATGGGGTGGTAAAGGCATAGAGATCTGAGAGTCGTAATGCATCAGACCTCCAGAAAGGTCCCCTTTACTGCTTGTCTTCTTCAGGCTTCACCATTGGACGGGTGCTCCATACTTTGGAAGTGCTGGACAGCCATAGTTTTGAACGCTCTGACTTCAGCAACTCTCTCGACTCCCTTTGTAACCGAATCTTTGGGTTGGGGCCTAGCAAAGATGGGCATGAGGTAAGCAAGATGAGGACTAGAAAGAAAAAAAAAAACATTGCAGGAGCAACTGTCTGTATGAGGGGAAATTGTGGTAAGGCATTGAAACCAGGGGATATATGCAGAGATACCTTCCTGGGCCCAGAATGTTTTAACATGGGGCCCAACCTTCAAGAGATTGGACCTCACTTCTTTGTTTCCAACCCTACCTTACTTACCCCTGTGTTCCTTTGGTCTCCAGATCTCCTCAGACGATGATGCTGTGGTATCATTACTATGCGAATGGGCTGTCAGCTGCAAACGTTCTGGTCGACATCGTGCTATGGTGGTAGCCAAACTTCTGGAGAAGAGACAGGCAGAGATTGAGGCTGAGGTTAGGGAACAGAGATAAGAGAATGAGATTGGTCAGATGGGAAGGAATCTGACTGGGGTTGGAGACCCCAGAGAGATTGAGGTTCAGAGTTGATGTTGTGGTAGCATATACTTGTAATCTCAGCACTCGAGAGGCTGAGGCAGGAGGATCACTGTGAGTTCGAGGCCAGCCCGGGCTATATAGTGAATTTAAAGCCTGCCTGATGACAGCAAGACCCTGTCTCAAAAAATGACAAGAAAAGTTGATGGTTTGAGAGCAAAATAAGGAAGTGCCAGAAAACCTGCAGGGAATATTAAAGACACAAATAGGAAGGTGTAGATTGATACCTGGTTGGAGAAGAGATCAAGGCTGTCGTTGGCAGGTGGCAGACAAAATGGACATCAGGGGGAAGAGAGGTGAAAAGTATGGTGGGGAGGCAACAGAGGTGGGAGTTCCAGGGTCGTACATCAAAGATTGACGAAAGAAGTCAGTCAGTCCTCAGTTTGTTCTCTCCGTCTTGCAGCGTTGTGGAGAATCTGAAGCAGCAGATGAGAAGGGTTCCATCGCCTCTGGTTCTCTTTCTGCTCCTAGTGCTCCCATTTTCCAGGACGTCCTCCTGCAGTTCCTGGATACACAGGCTCCCATGCTGAGTATGGACCCCCACCACCCTCTGGTTTCTCTGCCTGGTCTCAGTTACCTGCCACTGTCATCAGAAAGCATAATTAAGGGTCTTTTGGTCTATGTTTCAGTCATGGGCTCTATGCAAAATGACTTTTAGACCTGATTCTATTCCCTGATCGCCTTACAGTTTAAGAGAATAGAGAAATACAGGCAAGGATAAAAATAAGAACATGAGGTTTAAGCATTTTCACTTTGTAAAGAGCAGCAGAGATGCTCTAGTCCTTGCTAAGATGCTGTGTGGAGCAGCAGGTGGGGTAACCAACTATACTTTTGTCCTTCAACAGTCTGGAGTTTTTTTGGTCATTCCTGTTGTCTCAGGGGTCTCCCTCTGTGAGATACTCTAGAGCAGCGGTGGCGAGCCAGTGGCACGTGTGCCACAGTTGGCTGTTTGTTATCACTGAAAGCTCTAAAAGGTTTGCCATCACTGCTCTAGAGCATCATGCCTTAGGTGTATCCCTCTTTCTGTCCTCCTCTTTTGTGCTCTGTGAACTCGTGTCTCTTCATTTCCTCCTTCCAGCGGATCCCCGAAGTGAGAGTGAGCGAGTGGAATTCTTTAACTTGGTTCTACTGTTCTGTGAACTGATTCGACATGACGTTTTCTCCCACAACATGTATACGTGCACTCTCATCTCCCGAGGGGACCTTGCCTTTGGAGCCCCTGGCCCCCGGCCTCCCTCTCCTTTTGATGATCCTGCTGATGACCCAGAGCGCAAGGAAGCTGAAGGCAGTAGCAGCAGCAAGCTGGAGGTGAATGGGCTTCTCGTTGCTCTTGATTGTTGCTACTGACATTCCCATCTGCACAGCTCCCAGAGGCCTCCGAGAGTCTCTTTTGCCCAAGAAGAGTAGTGTTAGCTTTTTGAAGTTTACAGAGCACTCTCACATTAGCCTTTTTCATTTGTTTTGTTTTTATTTTTGAGACAGGGTTTCACTATGTAGTTCGGGCTGACCTTGAACTGACCATGTAGCCCAGGCTGGCCTCAAACTCACAGTGATCCTCCTGCCTCAGCCTCCCAAATGCTGGGATTACAGGCATGCACCACCACGCCTGATGGCTCAGCCTTTTTCTCCTTTCTGTTTATTTATTTATTTATTTATTTGATGCTGGGAATTGAGCCCCGGGCCTTGGGCATGCTAGGCAAGTGCTCTGCCACTGACCCACATCCCCATCCCCTTCGCATCAGTGTTTTCATTTCATCTTCACAATAGCCTGTGAGGTACTTTTATCTCCCATTTAAAGCTGTTAGAAGCAAAGGCCCAGACTGGCCGGCTAACTAGAGAAGGTTTGAATCCAGAACCTGTGCTTCCCCTAGTTCCATCTCTTCTCTCTAGTTCTTCCATGAGCTTTTCTATTCAGTAAGGAGCAGCTGTGTACTACTAAAGCCGCTTTGCTTATGTGCTATTCCCTCAGGATCCAGGGCTCTCCGAATCTATGGACATTGACCCCAGTTCAAGTGTGCTCTTTGAGGACATGGAGAAGCCTGATTTCTCAGTAAGTGAGATCCTGAGCAGGGAGGAATCCAGCTCCTTAGATCCTCTCATTATGTCGCTGCTTGGGATCTCTTCGTACCTCCTCAGCCCCTTCTCTTCTAAATGCTTTTGCCTTTCTTAGTTGTTCTCCCCGACCATGGCCTGTGAGGGGAAGGGCAGCCCATCCCCTGAGAAACCAGATGTCGAGAAGGAGGTGAAGCTCCCACCTAAGGAGAAGATCGAAGGGACCCTTGGGGTTCTGTATGACCAGCCACGACACGTGCAGTACGCCACACACTTCCCCATCCCCCAGGTACTGTCCCCCAATACCCATGACCATCTGTTCTGAGCCCAGATTTCTGTCCAAGGCATTTGCTGAGGGGTTGAAGCTATTCTCGAGGGTGTGGGTGTGCTGGGAAGGAGCTCGAGCACACCAGGGGTGCCAAGGGTGCAAGCATGCTGCAGGAAGAGGGCAGGCGTGTGCCAGGTCTGATGGTACTGCTGGGATGCAGGAGGAGTCGTGCAGCCATGAGTGCAACCAGCGGTTGGTCGTACTGTTTGGGGTGGGAAAGCAGCGAGATGATGCCCGCCATGCCATCAAGAAAATCACCAAGGATATTCTGAAGGTTCTGAACCGCAAGGGAACAGCAGAAACTGGTGGGTTTGAGGCTCCTTAAATAGATCTCCCTCAAAGAATGCCCTAGTCAGTCTTCCCATCCCCAGTGTAGGGAACTCCCCAGTCATGTCCCAATGTCCTGTCTCTTAGAGTCTCCTGAGAGCTCTAGTCCTTTTGAAACTTCCCCCCTCATTCCCCCCCTCTACAGACCAGCTTGCTCCTATTGTGCCTCTGAATCCTGGAGACCTGACATTCTTAGGTACCTCACAGTAAGCCCCATACTGCCCTCCCCCTCCCACCCCTCCCTCAACCTAGCACCTCCCTGTACATATTCCTCTGAGGTCCACATAGCCTGTGGTCCTCTAAGCCTTTGCTTCACTGTTCCCTTCCCTTCATCCCCCAGCCCTTCCCTTCTTCCCTCTTCCTCCCCTCCCTTCCCATTTCCTCCCTCCCATAGCCTTTTCTCCATACCCCACCCACCCACCCACCCACCCTCAGTCAACTAGTTACCTTTTCTGTCCTGAATCATCTCTTTCAACTGTCCCCTCAGGTGGGGAGGATGGGCAGAAGCGGCGCCGCAACCGGCCTGAAGCCTTCCCCACTGCTGAAGATATCTTTGCTAAGTTCCAGCACCTATCACATTATGACCAACACCAGGTCACGGCTCAGGTGTGGGCCTAAGCCCAGCCCCCTTTCCACATTCTGGCCTTCCGTCCTGTTTTTCTTTCCTCTTATCTTTTTTTCCCCCTAGGCAGGCCAAGCCTGCTGGTCTCACCCCCTTCCACCATCATCGTTTCCTGCTTCCCTGGTTCTTCTTCCCTCCCTCCACTCCTGTCTCACACCCACTGCCCTTATCAGGTCTCCCGGAATGTTCTGGAGCAGATCACGAGCTTTGCCCTTGGCATGTCGTACCACTTGCCTCTGGTGCAGCATGTGCAGTTCATCTTCGACCTCATGGAATATTCACTCAGCATCAGTGGCCTCATCGACTTTGCCATTCAGGTGGGGAAGTTAGGGGAGATAAGGGTGAAAGAAGGAATTCTGTGCGAAGTAGGGTCTCGAGGGCAGGAGTAGAGGCTCCCACCCGTTTTCCCAGGCTGTTTGGAAGGGGTAGGAAGACTAGTACAGGGGGAGTGGACCGTGACCTAAGACTGTAGGAATAGAGACTTAAGTGTTCCCTGGGGAGACCCGAGAGACAGATTGGAGCATTGGGTACAGAACGTCCTCCCACAGTGGAGTTCGGAGAACTGTCCTAGAGATTGGTTAGAGGTGTCATCAGTAGAACGAAAGACAGCAGCTTATAAAAACAGGGCCGTTCCGTGTTAAGGCAGCTCCAGTAGGAAGGGGCACAGGCCTGGCCTTGCCGGGTTCCTCCCAGAAAAAGGGGGTTATGTATGACATGAAGGGCATCTTCTCTTCTCTCACCCGCATCCACTGTGCCAGCTGCTGAATGAACTGAGTGTGGTTGAGGCTGAGCTGCTTCTCAAGTCCTCGGATCTGGTAGGCAGCTACACTACCAGCCTGTGCCTGTGCATCGTGGCCGTCCTACGCCACTACCACGCCTGCCTCATCCTCAACCAGGACCAGATGGCGCAGGTCTTCGAGGGGTAAGCAGAGCTTCAAAAGACCTGCAACACAGGGCTCTGGCAAGTGCTGGTGGAAGTTGCTTGGGAGGAGCACATGGGCTCACCCTGGCAGGTACCCGCCGTGCAATTGAGGAAGGAATGATGTTACCAAGAGGCTGGAATCTGCTTCAGAGGGCCTCGGGGCATGACCCTGCTGATCCTCCCAACCCTGCCTCTTACGACAGGCTATGTGGTGTAGTGAAGCATGGGATGAACCGGTCAGATGGCTCCTCTGCAGAACGCTGTATCCTTGCATATCTCTATGATCTGTATACCTCCTGTAGCCATTTAAAGAGCAAATTTGGGGAACTTTTCAGGTAAGAGAGGTGGGAGGTAAGGGGTAGAGAGTGGGACCTAGTCCTGTCTCCTTCCCGTTACTACCCACCTCGCAGCAGAGCACAGCCCGTTACCCTGTTGTCTACCCAGGGTCAGTTGTAGACCATGTCCTCTGTGTGCCATTGCATTACTGAGAGCAGGCCTGCTTCCCAAAACCCTTCCTAGTTTTAGTCCTACGTGGTTCCTCCCCTGCCCGCTTTGCTGTGGCACATCTCCCTTTTTGTTGTCCCAAGATCCCTTGTCCCTCACCCTTTTTTCTTTTCTCCCCCATGCGGTTCACCCGTGCAGCCCATTTACTCAACACTGCTGTCTTTTCTTTTCCCATTCCTGCAGTGACTTTTGCTCAAAGGTGAAAAACACCATTTACTGCAATGTGGAGCCATCAGAATCCAATATGCGCTGGGCACCCGAGTTCATGATCGACACCCTGGAGAACCCCGCTGCTCACACCTTCACCTACACAGGGCTAGGCAAGAGTCTTAGTGAGAACCCTGCTAACCGCTACAGCTTTGTCTGCAATGCCCTTATGCACGTCTGTGTGGGGCACCATGATCCCGATAGGTATGGGGCGTGGGGTGTACTGAGGAGTGGGCATCCGTCACACCGCAGCCTGATGTTGGGAGGGGTGACATACGTGGGGCAGACATGAAAAACTACTGAATCGGAGGTTTGCTGGAGCAAGGCTTTTCCTGAGGGCACTTGTATTTTTCCCCAGGGTGAACGACATCGCAATCCTGTGTGCAGAGCTGACTGGCTACTGCAAGTCGCTGAGTGCAGAGTGGCTAGGAGTACTTAAGGCATTGTGCTGCTCCTCTAACAATGGCACTTGTGGCTTCAACGATCTCCTCTGCAATGTAGATGTGAGATTTGGGGTGGGCAGTTAGCAGGGCCGGCCGGGGTCTGGTCGCAGTCATCAAACTTCTCAGAGTTCTGTAGGGTGGAGGCGTGCCACTTTGAGTGGGTACCCTCTCCACGCTGAGCTGCCACATCTGTCTGCTCTTTGCTCCAGGTCAGTGACCTGTCTTTCCATGACTCCCTGGCTACTTTCGTTGCCATCCTCATCGCTCGGCAGTGTTTGCTCCTGGAAGATCTGATTCGCTGTGCGGCCATCCCTTCACTCCTTAATGCCGGTAAACTACCAATCCATAACCTTTAGAATTTCTGGACCCCACATTTCAGTACACGATGGCTGTCCTCTCGTTGTTTGGTGTGGGACCCTTTGCCGTGGCTCCCTGGCCCCTACTAGGCCAGTGCTTTGGTGCACCCCAGGCTGAAGGGGCCGGTTTCTTTTTTTTTCTTTTGCTCCCCTCTGGGCCTGTTTTCTAATCCTGATCTTTCTGTGTGTTGGTGTATGTGTTTCTGGTGTTCTGAGGATGGAACCCAGGGCCTGGTGCGTTTGTAGCATGTTTTCCTCACAGAGCTACAGCACTAGCCCCGTGATCTTTGCATCTTTTAATCCTTCAACTACATAACCGTTGTCTGCTTTTTCTTTCGCCTTATCTGTCTTCCCCCCTTATTCCTCCTCCCACCACACACATTCACACACACAGACATGCATGCACGCGCACACAGTTTGGTTTCACCCTTTCCAGACCCGTTTGTCTTTCTTTTAGCTTGTAGTGAACAAGACTCAGAGCCAGGTGCTCGGCTCACCTGCCGCATCCTCCTCCACCTTTTCAAGACACCGCAACTCAATCCTTGCCAGTCTGATGGAAGTAAGTGACCCTGGTCCAAGCCAGGTGCCAACAGAAAGCGTCCCCCGACACGCACTTTTCCTGTTGTTTCCACTGACTTCAGCTTCCTCTCCAGACAAGCCTACAGTGGGAATCCGCTCCTCCTGTGACCGCCACCTGCTGGCTGCCTCCCAGAACCGCATTGTGGATGGAGCTGTGTTTGCTGTTCTCAAGGCTGTGTTTGTACTTGGTAGGGGTGGGGGGTAGGAAGGGGTGGTGCCAGAAGTGTGTATAGGGTGGAGGATCAGCTCAACTACAAGGGACAGTCTTTCTCCCTCCCAGAGGTGGTCTTTCTGACCTTGGGGAGGAGAGGAGGGTGAGAAATACATTTCTGTCCCATAGGGAAGCGTTTGGGGGTGTTTCTGCCTTTGTAGGCCTAGGGTGGAGCTCTCTGCACGGTGTTCTGATCTCACTCTGCCCTCTCTGTCTCCCACCCTGAACCACAGGGGATGCAGAACTGAAGGGTTCAGGCTTCACTGTGACAGGAGGAACAGAAGAACTTCCAGAGGAGGAGGGAGGAGGTGGCAGCGGTGGTCGGAGGCAGGGTGGCCGCAACATCTCTGTGGAGACAGCTAGTCTGGATGTCTATGCCAAGTACGTGCTGCGCAGCATCTGCCAACAGGTCAGTCCCACCTTCCTCCCACATCCCCTAAATGCCTCTGGATAACATGGGCCTGTTTCTAGCCTGTGATCATACCACCTGTCTTCCATACGTCCGGTCCCTTGCCCGGTCCCAGCACATCCCTCTTCTTCCTCGCCCCGCTTACTGGTTGCCCCGAGTCCCTGATTATCAGCTTCCTCAGGAATGGGTAGGAGAACGTTGCCTTAAGTCGCTGTGTGAGGACAGCAATGACCTACAAGATCCAGTGCTGAGTAGTGCTCAGGCGCAGCGCCTCATGCAGCTCATCTGCTACCCACATCGACTGCTAGACAACGAGGATGGGGAAAACCCCCAACGGCAGCGTATTAAGCGTATTCTTCAGGTAAGCCAAGGTGACGGGGGTCTTGGAAGAAATGGTGGGGCCCAACTGAGAAGAAGCAGTGGAAACCAAGAGAGAGAGAGAGGGCGTTCAGTAGACAGAAAAACACATAAGGATGTGGGAGGAAGGGAGTGAGGAAACAGCTCCAGCATAGGTTCGGGAATAAATCCAATGTGGTCCAGACTCAAGAGTAAGAAGACTATGAGGTGAGCACACAGCTGCCTGGAGTGAGTGAGTGCAGCTCATCAGTGGGAGGCATAACATCTGGATAGTCTGGCTTGGGGCTTTGTACATTTGGCCCTGTGGTTGTGACTCAGTAACTGAGTAGTAAGTAGTTACTACTTACTAAGTATGGACTTCATAATTAGTTACTACTTATTAAACATGGTACTATGTGTGGCCTTGTACATACATTTTCTCATTTAATCTTTACAACCCTGTGAAGCAGGTATAAGTACCTCCATTTGACCAGTGAGGAAGCTGAGGCTTAAAGAGGTTAAGTAACTTCTCCAAGGTCACACAGCTAGTAAGTTTAGAGTTGGTATGTGAATCCAGGTATGCCTATGCCCTCTCCACTACTGCAGATGTTTAGGTGATTGGAGGGTGGAAAAATAAGGCCATGGAAGAAAACCTAAAGGAATGAGGCCCCTTCAGCCAGAGAAGACACTGCTGAAGGGAGATTAGCCAGTAGTAACTTCGCAGTCTCCACAGGACTTCAAGAGATTGTCTTGAAAAGCCTTGTCTGGGACTTTTGAACAGCTGGTCTAAAACAACAGAGGCAGGCTTTAACTTTCATATCAAATATTTAAAGGTTAAATATGCAAAGGGATATGAATCTGTAGAACAAGAATCCAGAGGAAGATATGAAATCCTGAACTTTATTTAAAATAGGCTAGATTTCACCTGTTTTGGATTATTTACATGTAATCTTTGCTAAAAAGAGGGGCATAGCGATCCCTTTTAGACCTCTGGAAACCTGTGATTCAAGGTTATGGGAGATTTGGCTGGGAGTGGTAGCACACACCTATAGTCCCAGCTCTGGGAGACTGAAGCAGGAGTGCAAGTTGGAGCCCAGCCTGGGCAACTTGGCAACTTAGCAAGACCCTGTCTCAAAATAAAAAAATAAAAGTAAAGATAGAGCTCAGTGCAAAGGCCCCGAGTGGTTCAAGTCCCAGTACCATACGCATAAAGAAAAGGAAAAGTTTCTTCCTTGTTTGTTTTAAGACAGAGTCTTGCAATGTAGTTCAGGCTGGCCTTGAAGTCGTATTGTAGCCCAGGCTCCACTCACGACCAGTCCACCTACCTCAGCCTCCCAAGTGCTGGGATTATAGGCATGCACCACCACACCTGCCAAGAAAGTTTCTGTAAAAAAAAAAGTTATGGGAGATTGGGAATTGATTATAGAGTGGTGGGTAGCTGGGGATGGTATGGTGATCACTAGCTTGGGGTGGGGTTTCTACCACAGAACTTGGATCAGTGGACCATGCGCCAGTCTTCCCTGGAACTGCAGCTCATGATCAAGCAGACCCCTAACAATGTGAGTAGTGCCTTCCCGGACCCTCCCTTTCCTGTGCCCACCTCCAGCTCAGGGAGGTAAGCCACCATAGAAGAACCTGGGTTCTAGCCAGGTGTCATGGCACATGCCTGTAACCCTAGCACTCTGGAAGGCTGAGGCAGGAGAACTGCAGGTTTGGGTCTAGCCCAAACAACTTAATGAGTTAGCAAGTCCCTGTCTCCAAAAAAAAGAACAGCATTGTAGCTCAGTATGAAAGGCCTGGGTTCAATCCCCAGTACTATCCCCACCAAAAACAAAAAACCTGGGCCCTGCCTTTAGGCTCTGGAACTGAGAGAAATAAGAAGGGATGGGAAAATGGCAGACATGTGGAGCTGGTGAGAAGAGAAATGTGTTGGGAATGCTGGAGTTCTAAGCTTTGGGGACGCTTGGCAGCAGTGGAGCCTATTTCTTGGGTCACAGCTGTAGGAGGCATGCAGAGAAGATGGTGGGGGACTGGAAAAATACGGAGGTGCTGAGGGCACAACTCCCAACAGTTGTGTCCCCACCTTCGCCTTTATCTCCCATCCCTCGCACCAGGTATCTTCCTTTGCCCTTGGGTACCTATTTTAGCACTTCTGTGTCTTTCATCCTCCCTAGGAGATGAACTCCCTCCTGGAGAACATCGCCAAGGCCACAATTGAAGTCTTCCAGCAGTCAGCAGAGACAGGGTCATCTTCCGGAAGTACGGCAAACAACATGCCCAGCAGCAGCAAGACCAAACCTGTGCTCAGGTTGGTTAGAAACATGTTAGGCCTCATCCTCTCATGAATTTCTCTATTAGTTACACGAATATCTGCCTCAGGGAGATCGTGTGCATGTCCAGGGAAAGGAGACCCCCCCACAACCCTGTGTCCTCTGTCTGTCCTGCAGCTCTCTAGAACGCTCTGGTGTGTGGCTGGTGGCCCCTCTCATCGCCAAACTGCCCACCTCTGTCCAAGGGCATGTGTTAAAGGCTGCTGGGGAGGAATTGGAGAAGGGTCAGCACTTAGCCTCCTCTTCTCGCAAAGAACGTGATCGACAAAAGCAAAAGAGGTGAAGAGTTTGTGGGCGTGCTGGGATTGAGAAAAGAGGAGGCAGGCCCAGTGAAGAATGAGATTTGGGACTGAGGGCTGAGAATAGACTTCACAGGGAAGTGGCAAGTCAAAGGGTAAGAGTGGCATGGCTGAGCAAGAGGCCAGCTGTTAAGAGTCTAAGATTTGGAGCAATAAGAGGTTGGAAGTTGCCCAATCCCCAGCTTATAGTCCTCTCCCTTCCCCTCCCCTCCCTCCTTTCTCTCCCCCCTCTCCCTTGCCCGCTTCTTTTCTCCCTTTCCTTCCATTTCTAGCATGTCCCTGTTGAGCCAGCAGCCTTTCCTATCCCTGGTGCTGACATGTCTGAAAGGGCAGGATGAGCAACGTGAGGGACTTCTTACCTCCCTCTACAACCAGGTGCACCAGGTCTGTGGGCTGTCGAGGTGGGCAGGAGGGCAGGGAAGCATGTGCCTAAGAGGCCACTGTGTACTTGGAACTTTCATTAGTTTCTGATAAAAAACCAGACGATCCCTAAGCTGCATGTTAAACTTGTTTCTGTTACAGATTGTGAAGAATTGGCGAGATGGCCAGTACTTAGATGATTACAAACCAAAGCAGCTAATGCATGAAGCACTCAAACTTCGGCTCAACCTGGTGAGGGGGAAGCTGGGGAGAAGAATGGAGGTGGGGCTGGAAATGCAGTAAAGAAGATTGAGTTGGGAGGGCAGGGATGAGGATGGAGACCCCAGATTTTTGGGATCTTCAAGTGTTAACTCTAGATACAGGGCCTGGAAGTTGTTAAAGGGACCGGATCACTGTGGTCAGGGTCCAGTAGCTTGCCCTGGATCCTTGCAGGGACTCTCCCTCAGTGTCCTAGATTTTGGCGGGTCCCTATAAATACTAAAAAATACTGTGGAATGTTGAATGAAATCTTGGAAATCATTTAGCCCAACTCCCATCACTTTATAAAAAAAAAACAAACAGGCCCAGAAATATCAAGAATTCAGCCATTGACCCAAGATCATACAGCAAATCATAAATGCAAATGGAACTTGATGTTAGGCGTTCCAGCTACCCCCAGCCCAGGCTGTAACTTCCCTAAGCTGGCTGTCTCCCTCGAGCCATCTGACTGATCTGTGGCCCTGGCAGGTGGGGGGCATGTTTGACACAGTGCAGCGTAGCACGCACCAGACCACAGAGTGGGCTGTGCTTCTCCTGGAGGTCATCATCAGTGGCACTGTTGACATGCAGTCCAACAAGTAAGCAGTTCCCTACCCCAAGGGGGGCCCTGTTCCCATGCCAGCTGCGAAGTCCACTGCGATCAGCGTGTGGCTGATGCTGTGGACTCTAACCCCGGGGTCCCCATGCAGTCTTGCTGCCCAATAGATGACGTGTTGAACACCTGTTCCTTGCCCTGAGACCTTTTTCTTTCTTAACTTCTTTCTTCTGTGGGTACCCCGCTCCCTGCTTTCTGTCACAGTGAGCTCTTTACTACGGTGTTGGACATGCTGAGTGTACTCATCAATGGGACCTTGGCCGCAGACATGTCTAGCATCTCGCAAGGCAGTATGGAGGAAAACAAGCGTGCATACATGAACCTGGTGAAGAAGCTTCAGGTGAGCAGAGGGGGCAAGGGCAAGATTTTGGGGTACTGGCGTCTCAGCTCTCTCTGCCCTGACTGCATTTGCTACCCAGTCTCAGGGACACTTTCTGGCTGAAGCCCTCCACCCCTCCTCTTTATGCTGGGTTCTGTGCTATTCTCTGAGGCTTCTCAACCTTGCTTTTCTGTACCTTTGAACTCTTGTCCCATCTTCCTGTGCCTGCAGAAGGAGTTGGGGGAGCACCAATCAGACAGTCTGGAAAAGGTTCGCCAACTGCTGCCACTGCCCAAGCCAACCCGAGATGTCATCACGTGTGAGCCACAGGGCTCCCTTATTGACACCAAGGGCAACAAGATTGCTGGCTTTGATTCCATCTTCAAGAAGGAGGCATGTCCCACTGTCTTCCCATGCCCTTGGCCTTTCTGCAGTAACGTCGAAGCTCTGGCAGGCGCATCACTCAGAAGTCCATCAGGGGTTTTGAGCGGATCTTTTAGCTTTCCTTGTTTTATCTCCTCTTTCCTGGACTCTCCTCTCACTACTCCCTTTTCATATACCACTGTTTCTCAGCACCCCACTCTCCTCTCCCCTCTGCCTCCTGTCTTGCCCCACACGTTTGTCTGTCTGTTGCTGTATCTTCTATTCTTGCTTTTCTCTCCCCCCCCACCACTCATCTGGGCAATTTTCTCTTCCCTCTCTGTCATTTACAGTATTTGATGAGTAACTGTAATCACTGTGTATAGTTGAGAGTTAAAGAGAAAAGAGGGTAGAGTTTAAAATCCAAAGTGTCACTGGGTATGGTGGCTCAGGCCTGTAATCCCAGCACTTGGGAGGCTGAGGCAGGAGGATCACCATGAGTTTGAGGCCAACCTGGGCTACATAGTGAGTTCAAGTCCAGCCTGAATTAGATAGCGAGACCCTGTCTCAAAAACGAGCAAAACCCAAAATCCTAAGTGGAGTCCCTTCATATATTATATCGTTCTCATTTCTCTTCCTCATTTGTCTGCCCATCTGTCTGTCTCTGTCTCTGCCTGACTCTGCCTTTTCTATCTCCACCTATCTCTTTTGTCTGTCTGTCTTCTAGTTTCTCTGATTCTGCTGATCTCTCTTTTCTCTGCCTTGTCTTCAGTCTTTCCCTGCCTTTTCTCTCTCTGCCTGTCCTTCCTGTTTTCCTCTGAATGTCAGTTTCTCTCCCACCCTTTCCTCTTCTATTCTCCCCTCTCCTCTATATCCTGTTTCTCTCTCTTTGCTTTCCTCAGCCCTGCCTCCACTGCTCCTCCTCCTTGCTCTCCTGGCTTCTTTTCCCTTTACACCTCTCTCTTCTTCTGTGACTCACCCTCTTCCTTGTATATTTGTGTGTATTCCTGTGTGTCCACATCTCTTTCCTCCTCTCACCATCTCTGACTGAAGTTACCTGTGGCTTTTTTCCTTTTTTTAATATCCCAACAGTTACTATACCGCATTCTTTTCTTTTCTTTTTTTTTTTTTTTTTTTTTTTTTTTTTGGTGCCTGGGATCAAACTCAAGACCATGTACTTGCCAGGCAGGTGCTTGTGCCACTAAGCTATATTCCCAGCCCCCCATTCTACACGTTCTCAAGGCCCGCTTTGTATCCTCCAAGTCTCCGCAGCTCATTGTCTCTCATTTTCTGGAACAGGGTCTACAGGTTTCCACTAAACTGAAGCTCTCTCCCTGGGATCTGTTTGAGGGGTTGAAGCCATCGGCACCACTCTCCTGGGGCTGGTTTGGGACAGTCCGAGTTGATCGACGAGTAGCTCGTGGGGAGGAGCAGCAGCGCTTGCTGCTCTACCACACACACCTGAGGCCCCGGCCTCGTGCCTACTACCTGGAGCCACTCCCACTGCCACCAGAAGATGAGGAGCCACCGGCTCCCACCCTTCTAGAGCCTGAGAAAAAGGCTCCGGAGCCCCCCAAAACTGACAAACAAGGAGCTGCTCCACCCAGCACTGAGGAACGCAAGAAGAAGTCCACTAAGACCAAGAAGCGCAGCCAGCCAGCCACCAAGACAGAGGTCAGTGCCTCCCCCATCATGCTTCGCCCCCAGCCCCTGTTACGGTAAACTTGTAAGTCCTTGTACATTTGTTTAGCTTGTATTACATCTGTTCCTCTAGTAAACCCTGACTGATACAGCCTCCTCATGGCGCTGTGCATAGTAGAGAGAGTTGCTGGTTTTTAGGAGGCATGGGGTGTTTTCAGAACGAGATATCATTAGAATCTTAAAAAAATGCATGTCCTCTTCACCCCACTTCTTCACAGCCCGCTCACCTTCCTCCTCTGCCACCCACACAGGACTATGCGATGGGCCCAGGTCGGAGCGGCCCCTACGGTGTGACAGTGCCTCCGGACCTCTTGCATCACACAAACCCTAGCTCGATATCCCACCTTAGCTACAGGCAGGGCTCCATAGGCCTGTACACCCAGAACCAGCCACTGCCTGCAGGTGAGTGCCGGCCACTAGGAACGTTCCTCCTGCCCCAGGACTGCACCACTACCCTGGCGCACTGTGACTGACTAGCACTCAGAGAGAGGGCTGGAGGGAGCGGGAGCCCAGATAGTCAGTCTGCTCTCCTTGCCAGGTGGCCCTCGTGTGGACCCATACCGCCCTGTGCGGTTACCAATGCAGAAGCTGCCTGCCCGACCAGCTTACCCTGGAGTGCTGCCCACAACCATGACTGGTGTCATGGGCCTTGAACCCTCATCGTATAAGAACTCTGTGTACCGACAGCAGCAACCTGCAGTGCCCCAGGGACAGCGCCTTCGCCAGCAGCTCCAGGCAAAGATAGTGAGAGGGGCAGTAGGGAGGGCTGCCAGGGAGAGGGGCTTTTACAAGTTACAGGACTGAGGAGACACTTGGGATCTTGACTAGGACACTCAGGGTGGGAGATACAAGACGTGATATGGCAGAAAGCATTTTCTGAGTTTGAGTTTCTCTCTTGTCCCTTAGCAAAGCCAGGGGATGTTGGGACAGTCATCTGTCCATCAGATGACTCCCAGTTCTTCCTATGGCCTGCAGACCTCCCAGGTAAGGGTCTGGGGTGCTGAGCTTTGGGAAGAGAAAGGCACGCTGCTGTGCATGCTCTTAGCCGTGTCTCCCCTCCTCCTTCCCTCCAGGGCTATACTCCTTATGTTTCTCATGTGGGACTGCAGCAACACACAGGCCCCGCAGGTACCATGGTGCCCCCCAGCTACTCCAGCCAGCCTTATCAGAGCACCCACCCTTCTACCAATCCTACTCTTGTAGATCCTACCCGCCACCTGCAGCAGCGGCCCAGTGGCTATGTGCACCAACAGGCCCCAACCTATGGACATGGACTGACCTCTACTCAAAGGTACTCAAAGTAATTGTGGGCTGGGAAGGAACACTGAGGTATGAGGGGGCATTTGATGTGGGAAAACCCACACCTGAAGGTGATGGGACTGGTATGAACGCTGTAGAGATACTAGGAACACTTACCTGGTCAAGTAGCCCATAACAATAAAAGATTAGAGCTGAAAAGGACCCTAGAGACTAGCAGTCTTACATTTGCTTCCCCAGCATTTCTTTCAGGCCCGGAGAGGAGGGATCACTTGATAACTCTGATAAGAAAAAATCTGGGATTTATAGACATAGTACATGATAAACCTGTATTCAGCTGAACTCCAGGATGGACTAGCAAATGAACAGAATGCCCTGGTTAGTGTTAGTCAAGCCTAGCTAAGACCTAGTAGCCATGTCTTCAGGCTCTGTAGCTTATGATTTAGAACACTGCTCGGGGGTGGGCTGACTAACTGGCCACTGTGTGGCCAACACTATACTAGGTAGGGCTGCATAAAGTGAACGATCACAACAGATAGATAAATAGACGCAGACAGACCCTCACCACAAGGAATTTTTATTCTGGTTGAGGAGTAAAAATATTGCACTAGAGAATATTATAAGCAAAGATACAATCAGGTCTGTAGTTGGGTGCTGCAAAGTAAAATGGGAATTCAGAAAAAGTGGGATGCTATCAGTGTGGACCTGAGTCATTGGAGAGTCATGAAGGAGGTCAGACCTGAGTTGCCTTCTGAAGACCAGCTATGATTGGAATTTGTGAAAAAGAAGAGAAAGAAAGGCATTCCAAGCAGGAGAGATAGTATGAACAGAGACTTGGGGCAGGAATGAGTAGTGTCTGGGAGATGGAGAGCAGTGTAGAATTTGTGCTGGGGAAGTAGTAGGGGCTACGCTCAGAGGTGGGCAGGTTGATAGATAGCCCTGCATGCTCAGCTTTATCACCGAGATACCATCCCAGAAAGGGCTCTTTTGATTAGCACAGTGATAGCAGTTGGGCAGGTTGAGAGATTAGTGTGGAATGAGTAGATAGAATGCATAGGGGAAGATGAGTGAAGATGCAAGACACAGCAGGGAAACCAGCCACAGAATGCCCCAGAGATTTGGGTACAGAGGGCATAAGGAGTTGGAGGGCAGCTTGAAATGTTACTGGGAAAAACAGCAACAAAAACGCTCAGTGAGTGTTTGTACAATGTGTCATGTGCTGAGACTGTTTTTCATAAGAGAAGAATAGCTAAAACAATTGAAAAATTCCTAACAGTTAAGGACATGAGACACTAAAATGGAATATTGTCTTTGCACCTTATTCCCCAACCTAGAAGTCTGTCAGGTTAAAGGACTCTTCTGGTTAATACCAACGGAGAATTAATGCAGTGACTTGTTAGAAGTTTGCTTTGTACTGTCCCGCTCTCCCTGCCTTGTGCCTTGACCCCTGGATCTCTTGTCTCTGGAGATTTTCACACCAGACGCTGCAGCAGACACCCATGATGGGTACCATGACTCCGCTGAGTGCCCAGAGCGTCCAGGCAGGCGTCCGCTCAACTTCCATTCTGCCTGAGCAGCCGCAACAGCAGCCGCAGCAGCAGCAGCAGCAGCAACAGCAGCAACAGCAGCAACAGCAGCAGCAGCAGCAGCAGCAACAGCAGCAGCAGCAGCAGCAGCAGCAACAGCAGCAGCAGCAGCAGCAGCAACAGCAGTACCACATGCGGCAGCAGCAGCAGCAGATCCTACGGGTAAGACCTCAGGATTCCATTTAAGACTTGGGAGCCCAAGGAGGAAGAGAGGCCCAGGTCCATGCCACAGTGTCACTAAGATTAAATGAGGGTATGCTGTGCTAAGCACCTGACTGAGTAGCTGCCTCAGGTAGTGCTTAAATTCATGCCCTCCTTTCCCCTTTTTCGTGTTGCCAAGGATGAGAATGAAGAAAGTCGGACACTGTCTTCCAGGTAGTCTAGATTTGGCCTCCTAGCAGTGGTCTGAGAAGGGAAGATGGGGACCCAGAGTTCCCTCCTTGCATCTTGGCTTCGACACCCCTCCCTGCCCCTGTCCCTCCAGTACTGAGTCCTGCTCCTTTGCTTTCTTCAGAAGTATTTTCTTGTGTCTTCATAGCAGCAACAGCAGCAGCAACAGCAACAGCAGCAACAGCAGCAACAACAACAACAACAACAACACCAGCAGCCACAGCAACAGGCAGCTCCTCCTCAACCCCAGCCCCAGTCTCAACCCCAGGTAGGTGCTCAACATCAGCCCTAGGCTTAGGGACAGCTGCCTAGGTTGAGCATGCAACCAGTGAGCTGGCTTGGGGACAGTATGCAGTGGGGTGGCAGGGCGAAGTAAGGCATGGCACTCTACAAGGAGGTGGAAGATGGGGATGAAGGAGGCAAATGCTGGAGTTCAACCTTCTGTTTCCTGTTTCTACCTCAGTTCCAGCGCCAGGGGCTTCAGCAGACCCAGCAGCAGCAACAGACAGCAGCTTTGGTCCGGCAGCTCCAACAGCAGCTCTCCAGTAAGCATGCCTGCTTTCCTAAGGGAGCCCCAGAATAAAGAGGGATGGGGGTGGGCAAAGGTAGCTGAGGTGACCTCTTTAGGCCCAAGTTAAGGGAGAATCCCTCCTCTTCCCTCCCCTCCCTGCCCTTCCCCTCGGCATCTAATTAGCTTTCCTCATGCATAGCTACAGGCCTGCTTGATCTCCCACCCTGACAATCTCTGGTTTTTCACAGATACCCAACCACAGCCCAGTACCAACATATTTGGACGCTACTGAGCCACCTGGAGGAACTGCTTGTGCACTGGATGTGGCCCCACCTTTTCCTCTTAATTCCTAATCCTCTTTCTGGGCTAACACCAGTAATGGTTGGGGCCCTTCCCTCAGGCTCCATTTTTAATAAGTTTTTAGTATTTTTGTTAATGTGAAGCATTGAGCTGTTGGGTTTTTGTATATTATTTATATAGAGACCCCAGAGCTGTTGCACCCAATACACAGAGCTTCTTTGCAAAGGGAGTGTGTGAATTCTGTGTCTGGGGAAAGGTTGGTCTCTTGGGAGAGTACTGGGGGCTGACCAACAAGTGAGAGCCTTCGTGTGGTTCAGATTGTCTCCCCTGTTTACTTTCCACCCCCTATCTTTCTGAATTCTGATTGAATTGCTGCCCTGTCCTCTGGCTCCAAAGCAGCATGTTGAGGTACAGGCCCTCCATCCCTTAAGGCAGCTCACCTCATCGTCCAACCATTGCCGCATTCTTTACAGTTTTCCTCCATGGGAGACATACCACTGGGATTGCGCAGGACCATTAGGCTAGGGGAAAATCCAAGGGAACCCAGTTTTCCTTTAATAACATCCCGGCTGCTAGGCTTTAAACACTGTGGGTGGGGTGGAGGTGACAGCTGTTGGCTACCCTTTTGGCCATCTCATGGGGTTCCATCATGCACCGGGTAGCAGCCTTTCCATAGGCTAGAGGATTTCCCTAAGTCCCATTTCTGAGGAGAAATTGCCCTCATTGTCCTGTGCCATCACAGAGTAGGTGGAGGAAGGACAGTGTGGTTCTGAGGAGAAAGAGCCCAGCAAGAAACAGCACCCATTTCTCTTTTTTTTTTTTTTTTTTTTGTCGTTTTGAGACAGAGTCTCGCTATGCAGTTCGGGCTGGCCTTGAGCTCACTTTGTAGCCCAGGCTGGTCTCGAACTCGCAATGATCCTCCTGCCTCAGCCTCCCGAGTGCTGGGATTACAGGCGTGCGCCACCACGCCCAGCAGCACCCATTTCTCTATCCTGCCGCTGGAACTGCTTGTTTTCACATGACCCACCTTAGCAGTTACCCAGAATGACTATTGCTCGCTCCCATTTTACAGTGCAGAAAACTTAAAACTTGCTCCAGAGTCACATTTGGAGCTGTGGCTGGGCCATTCTCAGGCCCCTTTCCTTGGCTTTGAGTCCTAAATCCAAGGCTGTGTAGGAGAACCAGCTGATTTATGATAGTGGAGTCTTCTGATCTGCCTAGCTAGGACTGGAAGAGGACCAGTGGCAGCCCGGTGGGTGGGTGGTACAAAAAGATCTGGCAACTTAAGGGTAATGTCCAAGCCGTTGTTGCACCCTGTTGCTGAGAAGTATCAAGCGTGTGGGTAAAACCAGGAGTACCAATTAATACCCAAGTTAAAAAAATAAAATTCCTCTCCGAGGTCCATCTACAAAGCCCTCATGCATATGGGATTTTCACTTTAAGAGTTATATGTAGAAGGAATTGAACTCTGACAGGGTAAAGGCAAACATGACTGAAACTGTTCCTGCCTAATTCTGTCCTAACATTCCATTGCCACAGCCTTTACAGGGGTAAACGCTTCTCGGATAAGGGACATTCGGAGGGGCATGGGGTGCTAGGCCGTCCGGGTATGTGCACTACATACAGAAACACGAGGCAGAGACGGTCTGGGAGGGAGTAGAGGTTGAAATGGTCAGACACCTGGCCCCAGCTGAAGCAGTAGGGGAAAGGAACGACATTGACCTTTGGGAGAGTGACAGATGAGGGCAATGTGGCCCCACTGGTGGTTGCTGGCTGGGTAGTTTTGCGCTGAGGAGAGATGAAGGCTGAGTGAGATTGAGGCATGTCTTTGTGGAGTGCGACTGGGGGGGGGCCTCAGTTTCTCCCTTTGTTTCAGGGTCTTAAGCTTTGCAGGTAAAGTTTAGACTGGCTGCCCTGAAAGATTACCTGCCTGATAGTTTGTGGGAAGAGGTGTGTGTGCTCAGAGACAGGAGAGCGCGTGAGCAAAGCTTGCCTGAGCATGGGGGAGGGGGAGTTGGGGCCAGGCCGGAGGACTTGAGCCATCCCTGGCACAAAAGGAGTTAAAGGCAGGGACCGCGCCCCCCCCACCCGTATCCGGACACGCGCAGCGCGCCCCCTTGGTGCGCGGGCACAGCAGCCAGGCTGCCGGAGAGCTGATCTCGGGATTCGGGTGCCGAGCCCTTGGCCTGGAGGCGATATGGGTGGTCCGTGGCCGGGTTCAGTCGCTTGCAGCAGTCCCGGGAACAGGTGAGGCCACCTGCCCCGGTCTCTCATCCTCTCGCTGCCCATACCTCGCCCCCATCCTATCCCCTCCCAATCCCAGGCCCCTCCACTCCCCATCCAGCGGCCCCCATCCCTCTCAACCCCGTGTTCTCCATCGACACCCTGCCCACCCCAGTAGTCCCCTGCTCCACTTCTCTCCACCTCCTCCCTAAATCTTGCTTCCCTATCATCCTCCCGCCCATAGTCCGCTTTGCATAGCCCATCCTGCAGGCTCACCCAAATATCCCTATTGAGGACCCCCGGTCCCATTCCTGTATTGCACATTGCCAGCCCCTCCTCCCCTGCAGTGCAGCCCTGTTCCCCTTCCATCCGAGCATCTCCTAGCCAGGCTCCCTCCCCCACGCCTGCAGCCCCCCCACCCAATGGAGGCCTTTATTCCATCCTCCCCATTCCAGTACAACTCCATCCCCCAAGTACCATTCAAACCTATGTAGCCCCCGGTACTGCAGTTCTCAGTTCTGCTCCATTCCTGCACAATGCCCCTCACCCAATACCACTCGAGCCTCAAAAGTACCCCCAGATTCCATTCTCATCCCTGGCATTGCTGCCTCCCCTTCTCTTCTCCCAAATTGCAAGTTGGACCAGGATGGAGATCTTAGCCTTGGGAACTCACAGTGGGTCCTAGGGTACAGAGGGCATTTGGGGGTCGGTTGGTTCGTCTAGGTGTTCACGGGGAGGTACTGTAGGGAACTGACTCAAAGGGGAATTTGGCATTTGGCATTTGGCGCGGAAGGGTTACTGGCGAGGAAGGCAATCCCTAAAGGGTTAATGGGATTCGTGAGGTGGGGTGGCACCGAGGGGGTTAATGGGGGGTTGCTGGCGGGGAAGCCGTGTGAATGAGCGGTCTGTGCCCCGGAGTTGCCATGGAGACGGTGAATGGGGGGATTGTGTGAACTCAGCTGCGGACTATCCCCCCCAAATACACACCCACCCACTCCCTCCTGCCCCACCTCCCTGCTCCTACCCCTTCTTTCCCCTTCCCCTCCTCCCGTCTGCCGGGGTGCATTCTGGGCAGTGTCTAGGATCTTCCCCCCATACTTTGCTCCCCATTTCCCTATTTCCTCCAAGCCCCCACCCCTTTAGTCACTTTACCCACCCTCCCTCCTCCTCCTGCCTCCTTTTCTCTCTCACACTGTCTCTGTCTCTCTCTGTCTCTCTGTCTCTGGCTCTGTCTCTCTCTGTCTCTCTGTCTCTCTGTCTCTCTCTCTCTGTCTCTCTCTCTCTCTCTTTCATTCCCCTCCCTTGGTGGCCGATTGCCGGGCGATTGCCGGGCGTTCCCTCTCTCCCTCCCCCATCCCTTCAGCCACTTCTTAAAGGAGCAGGCCTGCAAGCTCGGAGGGCGGGAGAAATGGGGGAAAACTAAATGTTCCTGTGGGGTGTGCGTGTGCGCGCACGCGCGCGTGTGCATGTGTGTGCGCGCGCGCACGCGCACACACACACGAGCGCGCAAGCATGTGTCCGTGCATGTGTGTCTGTTGGCATGTGTGTCCATGTGGGTGCATCTGTATGTGCCTGTGTATATGTGTTGACTGTGTAACTGTCAGAAGGCCTATGTGTCTGTGTTGCTATTTCGTTTGTCTCCACCTGTGTGTCACCATTATGCTGCATGTGTCTGGATATTTACCTATGCGGGTATGTGTGATTGTATTTCAGTAAGTCTGTGTGTCTCTAAATGTATCACTCTGTGAGGCTTTGGCCGTGTGAGGCTCTCTGTTGCAGAATATGGGACTGTAGAGGGGATTTCTGTGGGTTTGGAATGTATGTGTCTGTGAGGGAATATCTCGGGGTCTGTGTCTATGATCCTGGCTTAGTTTCTCACACTGCCTCTTTGAGTCTTTTGTGAGTTTATTTCTATGAGTTTCTGGGTGTGTGTCCTCAGACTCTGTTTATCTTGCACTTAACTAACATACACAATGCCTAGCATGCTAGGAGACTAGTTCCCGCCCTCCGTTCTGGCATTCGGTGTGAATTAAGGGATAGCCAGCAGAACGGACCAAGGTTTAATTTGGAAGCAGTGAAGGCTGAGGAGAAATGTACATGTCCGGCAGGGGCACACGAGGGTCGGGATTCCACTCCACATGTGACAGGAGACAGGAGTGAATGGCTGTGTGTCCCCTCCCTTGCCTGAGGGTGAAAGGCTGTAGGTGGGGGGAGGTTCTGCCTATCGGCTGCTTTTCCTTCTGATGCCTTGGTGTTCCTGAGTAAGGTTGCCAAGCCTACCCCTCTCCTGATGCAGAGGTCTCGGGTAGGATTACCAGATCCCAGGAGCTAAACTGCTCAGTGTTCACACAGTATGCCCAGGGACCCCTTCTCCCTTTCCAGCACCCTCCTCCCAAGCTTGTGCCACCGTGGCTCCAGCTGATTCTGAACTCAATTGGTTATGGAGTTAAAGTTGAGGACCGTAAACTTGCAGTGACAACTAGATTTCCAACCACGGCCAGGCAAATAGGATGGTTCTGACCAGCAATGGACCATCTGTGAGTTCCTGAAAAACTCTCCTCACTGTAGGAGAATAAGCCAAGCTCAGCAGGGGCCCAGTGATGGACTCTGTGGCCCTCCCAGAACTTCTTGGATGACATATGCCTCCCTCTTTCCACAGGCCTGTCTGGCCCTGAGTCCCCTTTCTGAAGCGGTGGTGCTTGGACGACCTGCTCTCTCCGTGGCTGGGCACTTGTATGTGCCTTGGAGAGCACAGTTTTGAGGTTCAAGTCAGTGTGACCATGAAGGGGCTGCCTATGGGGCTGATGCTGTGACACTGGAGTCTGCCATTCCTGCCAGTCCCCCTGCCCAGAACATGTGGCTGCGGCTTGGCCCGCCCTCGATGTCCCTGAGCCCCACACCCGCAATTGGCCGGAGCCTGTGCCTCACCCTGTGGTTCCTCAGCTTGGTGCTGAGGGCCAGTACCCAGGCCCCAGCACCCACAGTCAATACTCACTTTGGAAAGCTAAGGGGTGCCCGGGTACCATTGCCCAGTGAGATCCTGGGGCCTGTGGACCAGTACCTGGGGGTACCCTACGCAGCTCCCCCGATCGGCGAGAAGCGCTTCCTGCCCCCTGAACCACCCCCGTCCTGGTCGGGCATCCGGAACGCCACACACTTTCCCCCAGTGTGCCCCCAGAACATCCACACAGCTGTGCCCGAAGTCATGCTGCCAGTCTGGTTCACTGCCAACTTGGATATCGTCGCCACTTACATCCAGGAGCCCAACGAAGACTGCCTCTACCTGAATGTCTATGTGCCCACAGAGGATGGTGAGTGCTGCAGCCGGGCACTGCGCCTTCCCTGCCTCCCGCCTGCCCCGCTGTGTTTGTGGCTTGCATGTGGTCGTGTGCCCTGCAGCATGCGTCCGTCTGTCTGTGAAAATGCTTCTAACCATCACTCTGCTAGGCCTCCCTCCCCTCCCTGTTCTTCCCTCTCCCAGCATTGTCTGAGCTCCCATGTGTGAGTGATACTGTTGCCAGGAGGGGCCTGGCAGGCCTGAGAGCTTTGACAAGTCTAGGTCCAGTGCTGGATGGGGTTCCCTGGGGGAGTATGGGTCACTGCTGGCAGCTGCCCGCGGGAGGATGCTGGCTCCACCAGGCCCCCCCCCCTCGTTGCCATTCCACCTGCTTCAAAAGGTGGTAGATGTATGTGGCCGAGAGAGCTGGGTGTGTGTGGGGAGCGGGGGACAAGCCTGGCGGGCAATGCTTAGGTGCCTCCTCGTTCGCTAGCTGACGCCTCCTCCCGCGGGGGTCACACTAAGGTAAGTGACAGAAACAAGGAGATGGTGGGACAGGCTCTCTGCCATGTGCCACCTGCAGAGCAGCTCAGCTCTTGGGGCCTGGGGGGTGGGGGGTGCATGCCCCTGGGCAGAGGCCTCTTGTTATTTTTTAGTTTTTTATTCATTTTACAGTAAAGCGGATTTCCAAGGAATGCGCCCGAAAGCCCAACAAGAAAATTTGTAGGAAAGGAGGTAGGTAGCGAGCCGGTGGGGAGGGAGAGAGAGAGAGAGGGAGGGCTGCCTGCCCACCTGCCCTTGCCCCTGAGGACCCAGCCTTCCTTCAAGTAGCCCAGGCTCAGGGGGCGATGAGCAGGCATAAAGCCCACCTCAGGCAAGGGCCCTACCTGCTTTTCAGGGAGCATTTGGTGACCTAAGTCAGGTTCAGAGCAGAAGCAGCAACCCCACTGCCCCCAATTTTCCAGCTCCAAATCCCACCCTAAAGTATGTGCCAAAGAAGAGCCACTGGCTCTCTTGGTGACACCTCAAGAGGAGCTCTAGGGATCTGAGATGGAGCCAAAGGCTCCCCGCTTCCATGGGTGTGGAGCCACAAGATCATCCCTCCAGTTCTGTGTCCTGGGTTGAAAGTTTAGACTCAACTCTTCCTTCTCAAAGCTTAGATTAAACATGTATACAGAATTACTCCTTACACACACACACACACACACACACACACCCTACCTTACCACCTCTGACCAGAACCTTGCTGAGAGCCCCAGGTTACTCTAGTGGCAGAACTCGGGGTCTCTGGGAAGAATGGACTCCAAAGGAGGCAAATTTTAAATTGATCCTCTTGCCGGGCATGGTGGCGCACTCCTGTAATCCCAGCACTTGGGAGGCTGGGGCAGGAAGGTCACTGCAAGTTTGAGGCCAGCCTGGGCTACATAGTGAGTTCAAGACCACTCTGAACTACATAGTGAGACCCTGTTTCAAAAAACCAAATAAGAGCTGGGGTATAGCTCAGCGGCACAGTGCCTGCCTGGCGAGCACGATTGTGAGTTCGATTCCCGGTACAAAATAAATAAATAAGTAAACCCAATAACCAAATAAATAAATAAACAAACCTTGCCAAGAAGACTCTATTCTCCTGGTTAGTTCACCTTCCTGTTCAAACCACTCTAGGCTTTCTGCAAAGTATTCTCATCTTTACCTCAAAAAATGTTCCCCTCATCTTGAGGAGTAAGGCGGGAAATCAGCATCCCAATTTTACAGATGAGGAAATAGGCCCAGGGGAGTGACTTGCTGCTGCTCAAGGCCCTGTTGCTGGTCTGTGGCAGAACTGGGACCAAAACCTGGGTCTCTTGACCCTCAGGGCGTGTTCTTTCCACTGTAGCACACGGAAGCAACTCCCATCTGGTCATTCCTATCTCTCCAAGTCCAAGAAAAAAAGTGGTGACACGTGGCCGGGTTGGGCTCACTTGGAAACACTAATGGCCTAAGGAACAGGTGGACAATCACAACCCGATCCCTGCAATCCTCTGGCAAGTTTGGGGTTTGTTTCTCTTTGATTTCCTAGGGCAGGGTTTCTCAGAGCAGGGCCACTAACATTCCTGGGATGGGATACTCCATCCTGAGTAAGACTCTCTTGGGGGAGAGCTGGGAATCTACACATAGAAATGTGCCCTGAGTATCTTTAAGCACATGCTGGAGCACAGAGTGAGAGGCAATGCTCTCAGGACTGTGCCTCACTGCCCTCCGCCCCAAGCTTGGGACCTCATACACAGTGGGCAGTCCATCGATGTTTCCCCACGAAGGTGGAAGCACTGTGGTGCTGCAGAAAGTGCAGGTCTGAGAAGCACAAGGCCTCACTGAGTCCCAGCTCTGCTGCCAGCTCACTGTGAGACAATAGGCTAGTCTTTTCCTTTAAGAACCTCTTTCCACATCTGAAGGTGGAAGGAGACCATTCTGGCTTTAACATTCCATCAGCCTATAAATAAATTCAGAAAACCTGTAATCCTAGCACTCAGGAGGCTGTGGCAGGAGGATCACCACAAGTTTGAGGCCAGCCTGGGCTACGCAGTGAATTCAATCCTGGACTACACAGCAAGACCCTGTCTCCAAACATAATTAATTAATTAATTAATTCAGAAAAAGGGTCCCTTACACCTACTGCTATATTTGATGGGGTGTGGTGAGAAGAGATGACATTACTATTAACAATTTCTTAGGAAGAATGACTTCCCCAAGGCTCCAGTAAGTACCTAGGGCAGTCTAGGCCAGCCCTGAGACTTGCCAGAGAGCTGGCTAAAAGCCACCACTCAATCCCAGAGTTAGTAGCCGGGCGTGGTGGCGCACACCTGTAATCCCAGCACTTGGGAGGCTGAGGCGGGAGGATCGTTGTGAGTTCGAGACCAGCCTGGGCTACAAAGTAAGCTCAAGGCCAGCCTGAGCTGCATAGCGAGACCCTGTCTCAAAGAAAAAAAAAAAAGACAACTCCCAGAGTTTACCAGTCACAACTGTGGACGATGGGCAAGGCCATGTGCTAGATGTGGTTGGTATGTGGAGGGGTGTGAGGCAGAGGATTTTCAGTGACAAAAGGCCTAATCACTACTCTGAAGTAGCTCCTTGCCTGGTATTACAACTCAGCTGCTTCCCCCTAAGCCCCTCAGGCCACTCTAGGAAGTGGGCTTCAGAAGGTTTGGAGGAAGGCATTCCGTCATTTTGCTGTTCAAAGTGATGTCCTATCCAGACCCTGCTGGCCATTTGGAACAGTTACAAATTGTACCCCTCTGGGGAGACCCATCCTGAGACCCTTAGGGCTGTGTATGCATAGGTCAGGCAGAATGGCCTGGGTTGGATCCTGGAGCAGCATAGGGTGATGGTGCCTGACAAGGGTCATAGCAGCAAGGAGGTGCTCGCAAGGGCCAAGCTGAAGGAGCAAAGGAGCCTGGGACAATACAACCCAGGGAGCACTCAGAGAGGTGCAGAAAGGACGCATCTTCTAAGTCAAGGATGATGGGAAACGAGTTTCCTGGGGAAAACCTGTCCCATCCCCCAACCCTGTCAAACTGGACGGAATTCTCTGGAGATGAGTGATTCCCTCCAGTCTGGTGGGCTGTCCAAGTCCCACTGGATTTCTAGAGGCAGCACTGGCAGGGGTTGACCTAACATGTTAAAGATGATAGCTACTACCGGAAGTTCAGGAAGCTGGAGGTCGTTTCTACTCTAGGGCTGGGCTGTTGCCCTAGTTGAAAAGCCATTTTGTAGTGTGGAGATGGTTCTGTTTTGATTAATAGCTATAAGGAAATTTAGTCACCAGCACTCAGACTGGCTGAGAAAGAGGGCTATTTACTTCCTCCAGCTTGGGCATATCTGGTATCAGAGACACAAGAGAGCAAGCCCTGGGCTACCAGCAGAATTACCTCAATTTCCCCACAATGGCCAGCATGCAGGCAGTAGGTCCTATCTCTCCACAGTCATTCCGGGACACACTTCTAGCCTCCTTAGAAGAGGAAAGAGCCGGGTGTGGTGGCGCACGCCAGTAATCCCAGCACTCAGGAGGCTGAGGCAGGAGGATCGCTGCAAGTTCGAGGCCAACCTAGGTTACAAAGTGAGCTCAAGGCTAGCCTGAACTGCATAGCAAGACCCTGTCTCAAAAAGACAACAACAACAACAAAAAAAACAGGAAAGAGAATCGGTGCCAGCCTACCCAGTTCCTAAACGTCTCTTTTCCCTTCTAGTCTCTTTTCTCTTCTACTCTCCTCTCTCCTCTCTTCCCATCCCCTCCCTTCCACGCTCCAGCTCTTTCCTCATCTCTGTCTTCCCTTTCCCTCATCTCCAAAAGATGGCCTGGTGCAGTGGAAAGACCATAGGCTGTGGAGTCAAGCAGACCTGGGTTTGAATCTCACCTGTTGCATTTCCTAGCTATGTGATGTTGAGCAAGTCACTTTACCTCTCTGAACCCCAGTTTCCCCATCAATGAAGCAGGAGTAAGGACAGCACCTAGCTTATTGGGCTGTAAGAGTCAAACGATATGGCAAAAGCAGAGTGTCTGGCACATGGTAAATATTCAGTATAGGGTAGGAACTAATCAGCATTATTTCTATCTCTTTCTCTCCCTCTCTCCCCCCTCCCTCCCTCCTCACTTTATTCTTTTCCCCTTTGCTTCCTTCCTTCCCTCCCTCGCTCCTCTGGCTCTCTATACATCACTGAGCAATGCTTGCTGCTCTCAAGACTGGTTCCTGTGGGCAGGAGCCCCACGCCATTAGCCAGGGCAAGGGACCCCAGTGAGCAAGGCCAGCGGGAAAGCTTCAGCTCGCATTTCCTCCCGGGGGAATCAGAGTCAGCTGAGGCCCAGCTTGAGCCTGCCCGTTGGACCCTGGTAGCTCAGGCCTGATGTCCCTGGTACACATTGATATCCACACGTGCTGGCAATGTCACCTTCATCTTCAGTACCTGCCCTTGCTCTCCAGCTCTACCTGCCTGTGTACATATGTGAAGCCCCTTCCACGCAGAATGAACCCTTCCCTGAATGGGTCTCTGGCTCTGTGCCCCGGCCCGCCTGCTGCAACCCCCTTCCTAACTGGGAAGGGAGTTGGTTGAGAGGGGCTGCTGGGAACAGGGAGGCGGGGCAGGGAGGCACAGGGAGGCCAGCACAGCAGAGGCCTGCACCACCATCATCCTGACTAAGGTCTGGGCCTCAGCCCACCCATTCCCTCAGTTCTTGCCATCCCTCCTGCCTGTCCTGGGCCCAGGCCCAGAGCTGGCTTGCTGGGCCACACTGCAGTCATGCTGTTTTTGAATTCTCTCTCTGTTTTGTTCTCTGTTCTGTGCTGTTGTGTCTCCCCGTGTCTGGTCCCCAGGATCCGGCGCTAAGAAACAGGGCGAGGACTTAGCGGATAATGACGGGGATGAAGATGAAGGTATTTGGGGGCTGCAGGGCGCGGCGGCTGGTGCATGGCACAGAGCCCCTCCCCTCCTCAATGGGGAGAAGCCCCGTCTGTCTGTCTGTCCGTCCGTTGGTGTGTTTTTGTTCCTGTACGAGGCCGCTGGGCCGCTGTCTTTGGCCTCATTGGCCACTGGGAGTTCCGGGGTGATGGACACGAGCAGGGGACCACAGCAGAGCCATGAGGAGGGCATCTTCCTCACCCTGCCCTTCACCCTCCCCCATCTCCTATGGCTCATGGGCACCTCCCCTCCGAGCAGCAGGGAGAATGGTGAGCAGGGGGGGCAGCTGGGGAATGGCACAAAGGAAACTGGATGGTGAGCGGATACTGGCGGTTCACGGAGGAGAGCCCCGTGCGCACAGGGAGCCTGTCCTGGAGAGGGGTCGAGCAGGCTGGCTCACTGAGGAACAAGACAGTAGCAGCAGAAGGGGACAGAGCCTCCCCAGTCTTCTCCCAGAAAGAGACAGGCGATCGCAGGGCCCGGGGCTGCAGTAGGTTCAGGACAGGACCAGAAAGACTGTGGCTGACGTGCCGGGCTGAGGCCGGGGCACCAGAGCTGTCAGTAGACGTCATAAGATCCCTGGGCGGTGATCGGATCAGCCTTCCTGCTTGGGATAACAGGTTCGTTTGTTCTGCAGCAGAGAGCATTCCGGTGTACCTCTGCACCCTGGGCCTGGCCCTTCACGAATGGAAGGGCCAGACAGCTCAGAGGGACCCACTGGTGACGGGTAGGGCTGTGCTGCTGTGGCAGAGAGTGTTGGGCCAGCTCAGAAACCAACAGGCTACAGGCAGAGGCGGTAAGGCCTGGAGCCTTCTCTTGACTGCCCCAGCGCTGACACCACGCTGTGGGCCTGGGAGAAGCCATTGGACGGGCCCTGGCTGAATGGCCTCGGGGGAGGCTCCCTCTTCATCTAATGCTGGCAGGGCGCAGGCTCACTCCTTAGTTCTGCCCTCTCCCCAGTGTTTCCAGTCAAGTCTGCCCAGGGAGAATGGGGTAAATGGGCATGTGGCTGAAAAACCATGTCAGTAAGGTTCCCCTACCCTACCCCTGCCATTCACTCTCTCCTCACACCCTTCCTCGTTCTCTCCCTGTGCCACCTCCTATCCCCACCCCTCTTGTCTCTGTCTGCACTGGGGGGCCGGCAGCTGCCAATGGCTGTTTTTCCATGTAACTGGTCTAGTTTGGGGGTTTCAGGGCTCCCCAGCCCCTGCTCTCTAAAGCCTTGTCAGGTCCCAGGACTCCTGGATGCCCAGGGCAGGGACTCACCTGATACAGCCAAAAGATAAGCCATTCCTCTTGCTGCTGCCCCCACCACAAAGCCTGACCATGGCCCACCTAGGCCCAGCAATATCTGGCATGCCAGGCCGCCTCCCCTTGGGAGGCGTTTAAAATCTGAATCTTTGAAAACATCACTGAAGTTCAACCATCTCTGGCCGATGCTTGAGCTCTAGGCTAAACACCCCCATGAGTCCTGCCCTCAGCAATGGCGGCGGTGTGTCCTGGCACCTGGGATAGCTTTGCTGCCCACACCCCCCAGGCCTGGTGGGGGTGGGGGAGGAAGGGCATGCTACCCAGCCTGTGTCTCACCCCTTCTCCTTGCAGACATCCGGGACAGTGGTGCTAAGCCTGTCATGGTCTACATCCATGGAGGCTCTTACATGGAAGGGACAGGCAACATGATTGATGGCAGCGTCCTCGCCAGTTATGGCAATGTCATCGTCATCACCCTCAACTATCGGGTTGGGGTGCTAGGTATGGTTCCCTGCAGGTACCTGAAGGGAAGGCTGGCTTCTCATGGGGCAAGAAAGAATCCTAGGGAGTTCAAAATGGGCTGCTTGTATTCTCTAGCTGGTGTCAATGACCGTAGTCAAAATGTTGTTATCCTATGACCACTACCCAAGTGCTGGGGGTGTCTCTTGTATCCCCAGGTTCTTTCTTGGAATATTTAGATGCCACTGCAAATCCAATTCAAACTGCAAGCCAGGTCTCCCAGACTTTTGCTTGGCTGAGTTTTGTAGCATTCGTTAACTTTCTAGTGTCTTATTCTCATCCCTATCCACCCAGCTCCACAGCCCTAATACCCATACAGACCAGGCAAAGTGCCACATGCCTGTAATCCCAACTACTTGGAGGCCGAGGCAAAAGGATCCCAAAATCAAGGCCACCTGGGGGAACTTACACAGCCCCTGTCTCAAAATAAAATAAAAGTGGTTCAAGGATGTAGGTCAGTGGTAGAGCACTTGCCTAGCATGCATGAGACCCTGGGTTCAAATGCCCAATACAAAAAAAAAAAAAAAACCCACATACATAACATACACAGATGTTCCTTCTAGTCCACCCCATGTCCATATACTAACACACCCTCACGTCTGCCTGTACACTCCCCACCCACCCCGTACGTAGTTATTTCTCACTCGTGCCCACATAGCATGCATGCATGTAGCTTCGCATCCACAGCCACAAACCTCCTTGTACATAAGCACATCCTCCCACCGCTGCGTATACTCTTCACACTGTCTCGACCACACCCACTTCCACATACTCACTGTACACTTCTCATCCACACGGATTTCTCTCACTTTCCATACACACATACAATTCTCCTACACTTCTCCTACATACTTCTCTGTATCCACATTTACACACCTCCACACCACACGTGCCCACATCCCAACTTCTGCCCACCCCCGTATTAACACCCCACACAAAGACCTACATCCTGCACACCTGCACCAAATCTCCATACACTTTTTTGTGGGGAGAGAGGTTTGAGACAGGGCCTTCCTATGCAGTTCAGGCTGGCCTTGAACTCACTTTGTAGCCCAGGCTGGCCTTGCACTCATGGTGATCCTACTGCCTCAGCCCCCTGAGTCCTGGAATTACACGTGTGTGCCACCACGCCTGGCTAAAAACTCCATATACTTTCAGTGAACACAAACATTCCTCCCACTCCCAACATACACACACCCATGTCCTCTTCCACATTCCACTTCCGTTTTTGCTCCGCACCCGCACACGATGCACATATATACACATCTGACCTCACTTTCCCTGTGTAAATACAAAGCAATGTTCTGCTCCACATGCAGATACCCTTCCCTATGTCTATGCGGTGCCCCATATTCACAAATGCTACACACACACGTAGACACCGTTTTCCTGCTTCCTCTTCTACACACATTCTATCCACTACAATTATGCATCTCCCCATACCCCATGTATATACATACTCATAGACCCCTACAGATATGCACACACTACATGTATTCATACATACACTCTCCCACACGTGCCCTGCATATATACCCAGTACACACGCGTACTTATTCCCTCACCCCACAAGTACATATACATCCATGTGCTTAGAACTACATCTACACACACACACACACACACACACACCTATACCCACCTGAACCATGTTTCTGCTTCTTCCCATATTTACATGTCCCATATACACACACAAAGACAGTCCTTCTATTCTCTCCACACCTACGTCCCCATTCATCCCCACCTCATTCCATGTACATACTCCTGCACATACACACTTATTTCCCAAATGCCTTGTTTGTTTTTAAGAAGGGCTCTCATTGCGTAGTTCACGCTAGCCTTCAACTAGCTATGTAGCTCAAGCTAGCTTCAAACTCATGACCCTCCTGCTTCAGCCTCCTAAGCACTAAGATTATAGGCATGTGCCACCACTCCTGGCTCCCAAATGTTTTTTTTCAGACACTCCCACACACCCTTCCCCCTACAGACTACCATGCACATGCTTGTTAGAGTGCTGTAGGCTGTCCCTCTACCCTGTGCCTTCCTTAATGACCACCAGTGCCTATATGTGACCAAGGTCTTGAGGTAAACAGTGCTTTGGAGAAAGCACACATAGCCTTGCCCCCTTTCATCATATGCTCACCCAGGCTCCACATCCCCGTACTTGCATGAAGAAGTCAACTGCTTAGCTAGAGGGCTTGTGTCCTCAAAGTTCTAACGGGGGTCTAGGCTGTTGGTCAGGTCTGCGGGCCTGGGGGTATTAAGCCTGGCTAACTCCACAGCCACTTGGGGGACAAGATCTTATTTTAATTTGCTCCTGATGATTTGTGCCAGTTCCAATCCCAGAGGCCCTGGCACTCATTTCGCTTCGGGGCGTGGTTGTATGCATGCAATGGTATTCTCCTGTGGACTTACCCTTATTACTATGTACGATAGGAAGATACTATTTGAGGTTTAGACTGAAAATATGATACTCCCTGAAAAAAGCAGAGTTTGTGTCTCCTTTGGTGGCTCCTAGGACATGAGGTATGGAGCATACAGGGAACTTTTTGGTCTCTCCACAGTCTGGTGGGCTTTGAATTCCATGGCTCTGCCCCTGCTCCTCTGTCTTTCTGCATTGCCTCAGATAACCATGGCATGGCTCTTCTAAGTTCTTTCCTGTTAAGAAAGGGATCTGAATAGCACGACACCGTGAAGGTGGCTATAAATGTACACAGCAGGGTTGCACAGTTCCTAAACAGTAATAAACGTACAGACTTAATCACACACATATACAGAGACACATGATAGTTGACGGCTGAAAGCAATTTTGCTAATTTCTTTTCTTAGAGTGATAGAAAATATTCTATTCGGCTACTTTTGCAAATTATAAACACAAAGCTCCGTTCTATAAGATTTATTGGACTGTCCGGAGAATACTAACAATGTGCTTCAGCCCCACAATCAGAGCAGCTGGGAGTGGAGGAAAAGAGGGAACAGAGGGGGGGCGCAAGAGGAGCAAATCAGGAAGAGAAGAACAGGGAGAGAAAAGAGGGTGAGCGCAACATGGGGAAAATGAAACCGAGAAGGAAGGACACACACATACGATTTGAGAAGAGACAGGATTTCACTAGGATTCGAGGCCTCCAGAGGATCAGTCGAGAGCTGTACGCTGCACGGAAGGCTAGTTCTGCTGAGCGATCCATGTGACATCCAATTTGCTGGTGCTCTACAACCCTTTGGCCGCTGGATTCTTTAAGCTTCTATGTCAGAAGTTCTTAACCTTCTGAGGGGTCATGGACTCTTCAGAGACTCTGGTGAAAGATATAGACGCTCAACAATGCACGCACATACTTATAAAAACAACTTCACATTTCCCCTTGAAGCTCATCCATGAAACTCAGGCTCAAAACCCCCACTATACGGCCTCCTCTCACATGGACAATCAGAACAGCCAATTGCTCTTTGGGCTTAAGCAGTTGACAATCCAGATAATATTACCCCACTTTCAGAACTGAGAGTGGGGAGTTCCCCATCACTTCCTGTGTGCCCTCAAGTTCCCGGTCTGAAACACAAATATGATTAACAAGCCATTGATTGCATTCTGGGTACATACAAGATGTTTTTGTCTTTTGGCACCAGATGTAGAACATGGGTTTGTCCCTGACACTTGGGGATTTTGCTGTGTAGCTGAGGCTTTGTTTTTTTGTTTTCCAAAGCATCCCAGAACTGGTGCCAGTGTGGAACCCAATTACATGCATCCATTTACCCTCGCTCTTGAGCACAAACAAACAATTCACTGTAGGGTGCTTCTCTAGACATCTTGGCTGATTCACATATGTTGAGAATGTCACAGGCTAATCCATGGATCCCCTCTGAGGTGGGGATTGAGAAGCTCCCACTGGGCTTGGGGCCAACAAAAGAAAAAGTTTCCAGCAGTATGTAAGATGTGGATATTCCTGAGGCCAGGGAAGTAGGGGCTTGCCAAGTGTTATTCCAGATTCCAGAATTAATTTAACCCTACCTCCTTCCTCAGGTACCCTCCAGGTAAACTGAAAACCTTGAGTGACACAAATATCTGGTTTTGATACAATCTGCCAGATTCCCTTGTCTTCTCTTGACGAGCAGCTTACCATGTACTGCAGTATAAATTTGGGCCCAGGGAGACCAGTTCAGATTTATTCTGACAGTCGACAGAGTTGGGTATTTCAGCCTCCATTCTCACATAGTTTCTGGGGTTGGCTGAGATACTGAGGATGAACAGCGAGGGACTGCTCTTCCAGACCACCAGGTTGTGCGCTCCTGGTCGGTCAGGTTTCACTGCATTATCTTCCTGAGCCGGTTGGATATAGTGCTTGAAGCGGGACTTCTGTAGTAGGGCTCACCGGCATGGCACCATCCACACACTTCAGTGCCCCTTCTCTGGAGGCTCCCGGGATCTGAGGGAGCAGAGAGGGATGGCTAACTGCTGCGTCCAGCCTTTTCAGGCCTTTGTTCCTAACCCAGGAAATTGGTCCATGTCGAAGAAACCTACTACATACAACTAACTGCATGATTTTCCTGGTAATTAGGACAGACATATTTGACACATTTCACTGGAGCCTTGGCAAAGACTGAAGGCAAGCCTTCTATTGCCTAAATGAAGAAAAGGAAAAGAAAATATAGGGGAAGGAAAGAGGAGAGAAGAAAACTAAGAGACATGCATCGTAATTTTTACCAGAGAATCTCAACGCTTAGGCAGCTGAACTGGGTCTTGGACAGCATAGTTAAGACTAGAAGGGCTGGGGATGTAGCTCAGCGACATACGCACGTGCCTAGCAAGCCGGAGGTCATGAGTTCGATTCCCAGTAACAACAAAAAAAAAAGACTAGAGCAGCTTCAGTTTCTGAATGGACCAGGTGAAGGAGAAGCTGGTTCCTTTGTCTGGAGTAACAAGGGCTCCTTGGTTAACCCTTGTTCAGGTTTTCTCTAATTCTTCCTCCTTTCCTCGTCTGGAATCCAGAGCCAGGGAGAAATTGTGACTAGGTCCTAACAGGAATAGCTAAGTACTTCCCACACTTAATTGTATCAAAGCTAAATTAATAACACACTTAAAGAGGGTGGGACGAGCTCTTTTGCAGAAGCTAGGTACAGAAGGATTCAAGAAAGACAGTGATGAGGTCTTTTGCCTGCTTGAGTCTGAATTCTGTCTCTGCCCATGCACTGCCAGACCACCAGAAAGCTTTCTGTGAGCTGTGGGCACCTTCTCTCACACGGCCTTGCACCAAGTTGATTCCAGGTGCTGTGAATGAGTCTTTAACTGCAGAGTCAACAAATACTGACCCAAATATGGGTTTCCAATGTGTAGGAGCTCTGCGATTACCCACCAGTAAAAAACCCTTCCAAAAGCCAAGCATAGGAGAAGATAGTCTTCCAAGGAAGCTAAGGACAAGGAAGAGATGAAATAAGGCAGGAGGATCAGTCTAAAATGGAGGGGGGGCGCATATAGGACATCTCTGTGGGATAGCCAGCAGGTGGGCGGGAAGGTAGTCTCCATGGCAACAAGTCTCCAAGGCAGCAAATCCCAGCAGGTGGGTGGGAAGGTAGTCTCCATGGTGACACATCTCCTCAGCAGCAAATCCCAGTGGGTGGGCGGGAAGACCTGTTTCTGTGGTTACACTCAGCACTGACTTCCCCAGTTCTCTACCAGTTGAAAAAGATGGTCTAACCCACTGGCTTCTCAACTTTTGCAAATATCAGCATTACCTGGGGAGGCTTGTTAAAAATACAGATTGCTAGGCCCTACCTCCAGAATTTCTGATTCACTGGGCTTTGGAGGAAAGGAAATGAGGACCCACCCCGGGAATGAGGGTAACAGGGCTGTCCAAGACCCAGAAAAGAGGAGGTGGATGAATTTGTACAGGAAAGGCAAAGAGAGCTTAGGAGATTGTTGCCTTTTGGAATCTTCACTTCAGAGAGAGAAGAAAGGAAAAATAAATAACTGTATATCTGCAATCTGCTGGGTTTGTGCTCAATTTATCCTTGCTGCAGTGGTATGAGGTATTTTTACCCCTACTTTGTAGAAGAGGAAACTATGACCCAGAGATTTTGAACACCTTGCCCAAGACCATGAGGCTAGGATGTGACAGAGCCAGGATTCTAACCCAGGACTTTCTGACTTTAAGGTTCCTTCTCCTCCCACAAACGTTAGGATCATGTCCTAGATAATAGTAGGTCAGAGCAGAGGATGCTAAATTATGACCATTTGCAGTTCCTGCAGTTTAACTCTCCTTCCTGGAGGAGGCGGCCACTTTTAATGATTGGAGATCCCTCCTTCCAAACTGGGTAATGAGTGGGAGGCAGGGAGCCAACCTTTCCTATTTTGGTGGTGCTGGACCTTGCAGAAAGGAGCAATGGTTTATGTTAGCAAGGTGGGAGGAGCTGTGTGGCCACATAGCTATCCTGCTGGGTGCGGTGGCACACACTTGTAATCCTAGGACTAGGGAGGCTGAGGCAGGAGGAATTGCTGTGAGTTTGAGGCCGCCTGGGGTACATAATGAGTTCAAGGCCAGCCTGAACTACAAAGTGAGACCCTGTCTCAAAAAAAAAAAAGAAAGAGAAAACAAAACAAAATTCCTGCCTGTCATCTTAACCCAAGCACTCCGTCCTTCTGCCTTCACTATCCTCATGCCCTTTGTCAAATCTAGGTTTCCTGAGCACTGGAGATCAGGCTGCCAAAGGAAACTACGGCCTCCTTGACCAAATCCAGGCCCTCCGCTGGGTGAGTGAGAATATTGCCTTCTTTGGAGGAGATCCTCGCCGTATTACCGTCTTTGGCTCAGGCATCGGTGCATCCTGTGTCAGCCTCCTCACACTGTCACATCACTCTGAGGGTGAGTAGCTCTCGGAGCAAAACACGGTCTAGCCAGATGCTGGCTGTCCGGCCTTCCAAGCTCAGCGATGCCCGACTCCACGCCCTAAGAGCAGCCAGGGGAATCAGTTTCACACCTCCCTGGGGAGACATGGAAAGAAAATGGTTCTCTGGCTCTCTCGCTCGCTCTCGCGCTCTCGCTCTCTC